>NC_135736.1:31299130-31604456 GCF_041903045.1 Epinephelus lanceolatus
CTGGCTGGTCTCCTCGCTGGGTGGCGACTCCTCGAGAAGCTCCTCTTGACTAGTTGACACAGATGGTGCTCCACTCTCTTGGATTGGGACGTCTGTGGAGCTCTGCTGGTCGACGGCTGTTTGTCCTGACCCAGTGTCACCTGTAAGGATACAAGATTTAAGTACGATAATCTCAGCAACACACAAAATGATAGATGGTGTACACTGACAGAGGTTTAAGAATATTCACCTTCCTGTCCAGGAGACTCTGTTAACTCAGCCTGCTGAGTGTTCAGGATGATGGTGTCTTTCCCTCCTACTGTGACAGAACATTATTCAAAGTAAGCCTTTTTAAAAACTCATCTGTATATCACTACTTAAAACTGTTGGGACTGCATAGAAATGGAACAGATGTGAGAAATAATTAGAAGAAGGTGAAGTTCAAAGGTTAAAAAGTCATAAGAGGAAGTGAGAGGAACATACTTCCATATATTCCCAGGGACACATTATAAGTCAGGCCTCCAGGTAGCAAGAAGCAAAAGGACAGAAGAAAGAACAAAGAATGTAAATCATTGTTAACAGTAAGCTTCAATGACACACAATAGTCTCGGTGTATTCAGAGACTTGTGATCACCTGGCAGGCTCCATAATCCAGACATTTCTAATGTTTTTAGTTTGTTCTCCAGCTCTGCTACTCGGGTTCCAAGAATCCTAAAGACAAAAGACACACAAACAATGAAATCTGCCCGTTCTGTCCAGCATCCAAGTTATTACAGCATCTACAGAGAGTGTGAAGTACAAGATCGAGTACTTGTTGATTTGGCGTTGGTGCTGAATCACCATGTTCTTCTCGTGGATGGTTTCCAGCAGAGCTGTGGCCAGTGACTTGAGGTCGGAGATGGACTGAGGAGTCACGGGCAAACTGCAGCCGTTCTCTTCAGACAGTAGCAATTCCTTCACTGCACACACACAAAGATAGTCACAGTTTAACCCTTTGAAACCTGAGCAAATTGGCTTGGTTTCTTTCAAAAACATGGAAAGAAGGTAATGAGCAATGGAAGAAGAAATTACTCTGAAAAACTGAAAGAAATTAGTAAAAAGAGAAAATTAAAAAAAAACAAAAAACAAAAAAAACAAAAAGACAGAAAAAAGGAAAATTAAAAATAAATAAACAAATAAGGAAATTACCTGGAAAAAGTGTTGAAAATTATAATAATTCTGTAACATAATTTAAAAATGTAATAATAATGACAGAAATGTAGTTTTTTAATATTTTCCATAGCTTTTAAAAAACATATATATATATGTATATATATTTTTGTTGGCAATTTCCAAGACATTTCTTTCAGTGTTGTCTTTTTCCCCATGTTTCTGAAAGAAATTAAATTTTTACTAATGTGCATTGTCCCCAACAAATAAATAACTAAACCAGACACCATGTGCTGTCTGCAAAATAAAGGGTTATGAAATTGTCTTTCTTCACTGCTTCTGTAAATGTTTACATGCCACTTTGTGAGACTGTACATACTGAAATGTGAGGCGTGTTTAAATAATGAACCTTCTGACCTTGTTTAGCAGAGAGCACCCCGGTCAGAGAACTACTGTTGGGTTTCCCATTGATTTTAGAGGATTTCCTACAGTCCAGGGCGCTCTGAAACCAGAGGAAAACATTATTAATTAAAGGGTTTGTGTTTTATAAGATGTGCAAAATGTAAACTGTAAACTAAAAAATATAACTGTTAAAGAAATAAACATGACAAAAAAGAAATGTAGCTACCTTGTACTTCACCAGGTTTGTTTTGAGCAGGTTCATTTCTTCTTGAAGCTGACAGAACCGGTCATGCAAATACCTGAAAGATGATTTCAAAAAGAAACCCGTCACTGAATCATTAAACCTCACCGGTTCTGTTTACATAGGAAAGAAACCTTTACAGTCATCACTCAACAAAGGTAATTTAAATATTCATATTATTTCATTTAACTAATCAAATAGTAGCAGTGTTTCAACAGCATGCTAGACTTGTTCCTTAGACTGTGGACGAACTGCTGCAGATACTCTAATATTCTCTAACACAGAGAGGCACCAGTAGAATGTCTGTAAGAAAGAGTAACACACCTGTTCTCCATGCAAAGTGCATCTATGTCTAAAATGCGTATCTCATCATTGCCCACGATGTGGTTCATTTCCAAATTGAGGCGATGAGCCTTCTGCTGGAACACGTCGCGCTCCGCTCGTACGTCCTGGAGCTCGTCTGTGAGCGACTTCACGCTGTGCTCCAGGACCTCGTTCTACAGACACACAAAACACAACGTGTAAGCAGAATATTTCATCCACTCATATTTCTCTATATTTGTGACTATTTGAAGAAAATAATCACACTACTATCCTGTTTTACCTTTTTCTCCAGAAAAGACACTTTTACGCAATTTTTGGCACATTTTTTTTTATCAACATATTTTGTACATGTTCAGGTGAAATACCGTCTCTCTTTGTAGGTTGACACAGTATTTTTCTTAAATGATACATTTTAGTGTGAAAATAGAGTTGTTGAAAAAACCTGCTTAAGTTCAATAGAATTGTTGTTGTGATGATGTAAATTATACATTTTCTTTTTTTTTTTTTTAAAGAGAAATGTTCTTTTTTCTCCAATACATATATTTGACAGTTTTGGTTTCTGACTCTAAAAATCATGATTTTTACATACAAAACTATCAAACACAAACGATCAAGCACAATTACAGCTGAAACGATTTAGCGATTAATACATAATTCATTGGCAAATATTTGATCATTGTTTAAGTCATTTTTCATGCAAAAATGACAAACACTTAATGGTGCCAGCTTCTAAAATGTGAGGACTTGTTAACTTTCCTTCTAATTATTTAATTCACCTTTAACAAATTTAAAACTTATCTTCAACTTAAACTTAAAGGACATTTTCCTCGTAATACTTTAACACTTTGACTTGAGTTATATTTTCAATGCAGGACTTTTAATGGAGTGCTTTTTACAATGCGGAATTAAAACTTTCACTTAAAGATACACTATGTAACTTTCTGCTGCTGGGGTCTTTCATAATAGAAATCGAAACAGTAACAAAAGACAAAGCTGTAAGTGCAGTAAGTTTCTCCCGGTTAGAATTCCTTCAATATTCATTTTTCAGGAGGTTTTCATCAGGAGCTGTATTATCCACAGAGGTCTCTTCCTCTCCAAAACAAACTGACCAGTTGACTAAAACCTGTAAAAACACTGAGTAAAGTAGTTTCACATTAAAAAAAAAAATCAGTGTTTCTCATATGCTGTTTGGCACGTCGCAGGTGAGCCAATGTGCATGTTTTCTGTGATGACTTCAGGATCCAGCCCTTCCAGGTTTTTTTTTTTTTTTACCAGGAGCTGAATTATTTGCAGAGGCCTTCTCCTCTCCAAAACAAACAGTCTCAGTGATTTAAATCAGTTAAATTACTGAATAAAGCAGTTTTACATTAAAAATCACTGATTCTCTGACGCTGTTCGGCACAGCAGGGACTGGAGCCGAGCTAACGCCAACATTTGCTTAACTTACTTCACTGACAGCTTAAGATTCAGAAGTCCAGTGACTTAAATCCTTCGTCCATTTAAGACAGAGTTAAAATTGACCAAGATCTAATAAGCATATTGTAAAAATGTGGCTTAAAACTGGATAAAGAGTCAATTTATTACAGCTCCTGGCACACAGTGCACATTTCTCTGGGTTTGAATGCTGTTTGGTATAATGTAAGTACACAACTTAACAAAGCATATAACATTTGTCTGGTCGTTTTTAGATATTTTATTGCCAAAAAGTTACATATATCTTTAAATAAAGGATCAGGATACTTCCTCCACCACTTAATGTATGTTGTTTAATGAAGCCATCAGCTGACATTCACCTGAACAGCTGAATTAAAGCATTTAAAGACAGAGGACTGGAAGCAGCTTGATGTTCTCACCTGCTCTCTGGCTCTTTCTAACTGTTTGACCAGATCCTCTCGTTCATGAGCAGGAAAGTGTCGAGCGCCGACCTCCTCGTCTCCCAGCCTCTGTTTGGTGATGGTCATTCGTAGGAGCTGTTGGGACAGAGAGCAGCACAGTTTGACAATATGTTGATCTACTATATTTCATCCCATTCTAATTTCTTCCCAGTCAGACTGACTTGAACGCTACTATAATGCTGGAGATCTATTCAAGACATACAAAGAGAAACACACATACATTATATCCTTATTTGATTTTATTCCAGCTCACAGTGTAGTGCACAGTGTGTCATGGTACCTTGTTATCACCTTGAGCTTCCACCAGTCGTTGTTTCAGCTCCTTCACCTCCTCAGAAAGCTGACTGCTCTTCTCTCTGGAGTCTCTCAGTAGCTGGGCTAAGTTCACCTGGAGAAGACATGAACGCCTGGTATATGAATAAATTTACGACTGATATTTAAAGCTCTACAGAACAAGAATTTCATGTAAATATTCTCCCATCTTGTAATGTAAAATGATGAAGGTGGCAGCTGTGGTGAAGAAATATCCACACACACACTCATAAATGTGTCCTTCTTGCCAAAATAAAATTAGAGGGTTTATACTGTATGTACGCTGGCAGAAATGAGTGATTAGTGATGTACAAAGAAGAGCTCCAGGTTTGTCACTCACTTGATTCCTTTTCTCAGGCGGCAGAGAGAGATCTCCGTCCTATTAAAAAGGAAACAGTCAAATTTAATAGTGGACAATGACAACACTATATAATATAACTCTCATGGGGCATCCTTAGTTCAGCTCACAATGAGTTCCCTGTACTTCTTCTTGAGCCCTTGGTGTCGCTCACGGAGCTGGTTGGCCATCAGCTTGTACTGATCCCTCTCCTGCTGGCAGGTGTCCAGCTCTTTGGACAGAATCAGAAGCGCTTCTTTCTTGCTCTCCAACTTCCTCTTACAGACGAGGAACTGCATGTAAGACAATAACATGTTTTATAAGAGAGAAAGACTGGGTGGGCAGTGTCATCCTCCAAAAGCCAGAATCTTAATACTATATTAAAGGAGATGTAAGTGACACTCAGAGCATATTGATGAAGCAGAGTCAGAGCTGGGATTGCCTGCACATGGTGCTCAACATAGAGGTGGCTGAGCCGGTGGCTAGCAGCTAACAGTGCTATTAGTCCTAACAATGACAACAGTGCTGACATAGCTGTGTTAACTGAGGGGGGAACTGGAGGGTGGGCGTTACACTTCTGCACTACTGCCACTCTGCCACTGTCGTAGTGTAATTAGGTTCATTTTGTCTACTCAAAATAGATTAAGTGTAGAAAGTTTCTTTTTACCAGACAATGAGTTTTTAAGGAGATGTAGTTTACCTTGACATGTTTCGACTGTCACTTCAGTCTTCTTCAGAAGCGTCATCTGATGTGCGTCATGACGTGTCTTTATCAGCGACAGCATGAGACGTCCTGTCATTTTGGGGCGTGACCAGCCTGGCAATCTGATTTACCAGGCTGGTCACGCTTCCGGGATACCACCAGCTGATAAAGACACGTCATAACGCACGTCAGATGACGCTTCTGAAGAAGACTGAAGTGACAGTCGAAACATGTCAAGGTAAACTACATCTCCTTAAAAACTCATTGTCTGGTAAAAAGAAACTTTCTACACTTAATCTGCCACTGTCAGTCGGGGAAGCATTATAAGCAGTAACAGTCATACCAGCCCAGTGCAGAGCGGCAGTAATAAGCTAGCCAGAGGGACACACACACACATGGACTCATATGCACTAACAAGCAGGTGCAGCTGAACAATCTTCCGCAACAAAGAACAGACAAACTGATATTACAACACACACAGATGAAGCGTGACTTCATCGTCTGTGCAGGACGATATGACTCCACTATCTTTACAAAGCAAATACTGACATGCTGCTATATTAATGCTCTGAATCTGCATACAGCTCTTTGACTGGTCATTGGAGAAAATATTGAAGCAGTGGGTTCAAAGTAGGGCTGCAACTAACGATTATTTTCATTGTTGACTAATCTGTTGATTATTTCTTCGATTAGTCAACTAATCATTTTATCGAAAAATGTGTTAAAATGTTGAAAAATGTCGGTCTGTCTCTCCCAAACCCCAAAATTACGTCATCTAATGTCTTGTTTCATACTCACGCCAAAGGGTTTTAGTTCACTGTCATGGGAGAGTGTGTAAAGCTGCCAATATCTGAACGTAAGAAGCTGCAATAAGAGTATTTTGGGGTACTTTTACAGTACTTTTCTATGAAAAATGACTCAAACCTATTAGTCGACTACTAAAATAGTCACCGATTATTTTAGTAGTCGATTAGTCACAGATTAGTCGACTAATCATGGCAGCCCTAGTTCAAAATGGAACACACTTCATATCACAATAACCACATGAGACCCTCTGATATCTATCACTGTGACATATTTGTTAAAGTAGGAAAATCACATTTTTAGGTCTGCAAATTTTCATTAGAAATGCATGATAATATCGGCACATTATCGGTATCAGCCAATATCAGTTTTAAAGTGAACTAGGAGAATCGGCCAAGATGATTTTTCTTATCTTGTACAATGAATGAATATTATATACATTTAATGACACTGTATTTCATGTCTCCATCTGCTGATGGGCCGTCACAATAAGAGTATGCATGCATAATATTATGTTAATTCCACCACAGAAGAGACTTGACGAGCACTAAAATTAGGTAGGGAAAAAAGTGGATATATTGATATCAGTATCTGTTATCTGCCAAATGAGTGGTTATATATCTGCATACTGGATATCGGCAACAATTCCAATATCGTGCATCTCAAATTTTCATTATCAATTAATCTGTTGGATATGCTTTTGATTAACTGCCTATTAAATGGTGTAAAACAGTGAAAAATGCCCAACACAGTTTCCCAGAAACTCAAAGATATTCAATTTGCAATGATATAAATGAGATTATCACATTCAAATTAAATTTTTGGGGCTGTTTTCAATTAATTTTCTGTTAATTTTTTGAGACCCACAGTTGTGAAAGTGGTGCTACGCAATCAGCGGGTGGAGAAATGGCTTAAAATTTATACAACAAAGTTTCACGACATAACAACTTGTACAACACAAATGTAACATACTAGCAATAATAATAATAATAATAATCTTAACTGTCCATGTGTGGAAAATTGCCTTTGGTTTTACATCACATTAATATAACAATAACAGACATGGTTCCAGAGCAAATGGTGGTTATGAATCTAGCAAAGTTATTGCATTTGGTATGAAAGACTTTTTGCAAATGTTCTTAATTGTTGCAGCAACTAAAGAGAACATCCGGAGGGCAATCTTGTGAAGTCTTTTAAAAGGGGATGAACAGGATCGGCCACAATCTGTACGGCTTTTTGTCTCACCTGTGTTTTATTTTATTTGGTTTTATTTAACCAGGAAGTCCCACTGAGACTGATTTTTTTTACAAGGGAGACCTGGCCAAGATGGCATCCAATTAAAACACATTTAAAATGCAAAAAATACAACATATGATACAAAAATTCACATTAAAACAACAACTATTAAAACAAAGTGGCCTCTGAAGAAAAAAACAAGCACATGTCTCTGTCACCACCTTCTTCATGATGTTCTTAAATTCATCAATAATTTATAAAAACACCAAAGATGTGATGGACATGAGGATGACCATTAGCGCATCATGAGCTGTCACCAAACAGTAGTGACTGGGACAGATAATGTGTAACAACCAGAGTGAAGTAAATACACCTGCAGCCTGGTGCATGTAGTTTCACTCATCATCTGTGAATGGCACCATGCTCTGCAGGTAGAAGGAAAGCATTTACTTCCTTGTCTGCAGTCTGAGAGAAACCTGCTGAGATTTAATCCTCTTTACTGTATTTACACTAAACATCTTTAAGTATGTATGTGGCTGCAGACAGGAAGAGACACGCGGCATTTAAACGGAAACGACACAATGTACCCCTGATGTGACAGTGTGGTGCACAAACACGAGTGGAGGTTATACTGTAGTGAGTATTTTTTTTTATCCCACTCTCCTTCCTGCGTGTGTCCAGTCTCACCTCGTTGATCAGCCCCTGCCAGTCACTCTCGCTCCTCCTGCTCGGGTCCATCTCGCTCCGCACTGCAGGATAATGTTTATTAATAATGACGCAAGGTGAGTTTCAGACAAGCATCACCATGTTGTGATCAGATTCAGAGACATTTCGCATCATCAAAACGGATTAGGTGATCGAGGAATGCGAGCTGCATCACATCCGTCCGGGCCCTACGTCAGAGAAGCGTCACGCCGCATTTGGAAACCCTCGGAAAATTGGGCACCTTCTCTCTGTATTCTCTCTGTATTAAATAAGCTTATATGAAATTAGGAAATTAGTAATCATGTAAATAAATACAGACAAAATATATAACATTTATTTACTTATTCACCGTTTCTACAGTCAGAATCAAAATGCCTTTTCTTGTCATTGTATCATTAAAAAATTGTTCAACCATCCAGTCCGCACAATTAAATAATAAATCATAATCAATACATGAGTATAATAGGTAAAAACTACACATATGTTTCTGAATATTGCAGTTAGAATGTTGTATATTTCTTTTATGAGTACTGCACATTTAGTGTAGTAATTATACCTATTAAGAAAGATTCGTCCTGTGTATTTGAATTTGTTTAAGACCTTATCACTGTGGGAAAAAACTCTGTTTTTTCCAAGGTCATTAATTAATCTTTTAATATTCTAATATTTCATAGTAATGAGCAAGTTTATGGTTATATTATACATTTTGTCTGAATTTATTTAGGTGGTTATTTATTTCATACTACCTTGTTTGTATCAAGTAATGCAAACTTTGTGTCTCCACATTTTGTGCATTTTGTGGCACAAGTTACTTGAATTCGATGTTCATGTACTCTCAGTGCACAATGACAAACCCATCACTAACAGCGCACAAATAGGCCACTCTTTTTTCTTCTTCAAAGATTAATGGCCCATCAAATGCAGTACAAAGCATCAGTCATAATCATTCCTTCAAAATGAACATGATTTATTACAAGTTATATTTTTTCTAAAGCATCTGATTGACAAAAATAAATGAGGCACATGCCAAGGTTTGGGAAGTATTCTAGTTGATCTATTAATGTATTTTAAGGTTTGCAGTCTCAATTGACTTTCATGTGCAAAACAGATGTTTCATAAATTTACAGAACTGAAGCCCTGATAAATATAACTGGTGTGATTAGGGACTTCACAGCAGCCATTTGACCTTTGACCCCTTATTCTGGGACATCAGGGATTAGGGTGAGGGCAGAGGTGTCTCATGTTTCTTTGCCTTTTGTCTTTGAGCGTGACTGTATACATTTCACACAGATTAAAGAAGATGCTCTCGTCTCATAGTGTGCACGAGGAGGAAAAAAACAGCCTGTAACATGCAGCACTTCATGAAATAATTCATGACAGAGAATGCAATAATTCTACTTGCATGTGACATAGTGTCTAAGAATGTGGCGAAAGCTCACAAATCCAGATTGTTTAGTAAATATCTGTCACTGTTGGTATTATATAATGGACAGAAAATATATGAAGGCTACTTGGCAGCAGTGTTTGAGTCTAAAGTCTGGAGAGCAGGTGGGGAGAAATTTGACAAGAGTTTATCTCTGGAGAATTTTAAAGTGGGATCAATCATATCACCTCTCAGCACTGAATGACAATAATAACAGATAACTGATTATGACATATTCTTAAGCGTGTAGGTGTGACTTTAACATTGGATGGGACATATATGAAACAGGGGGTATAGGGGTCATCTCCCAGAAAATTCTGAGCACCAAACACTTAACGTCCTGCATGCTGGGGAATGTTTATGCACCAATGTGTGTCTTTTCTGCATCAATTTCTGGCGTGAATGTCTTAAATTTTGTCAAAAGTCAGTTTTTATTATGGGAGACAATGCACGTTCTAAATATTGAGGGGTTTTTGTCCCCTGCGCCCTCCTGAAATCTACACCTATGCATATCCTTGTTCTCTTGAATAAACCATATGATTGTATTAATTGTCCTCTGTTGCTGAAAGAAAATGCTGTCTCAGACGTCACATGCTGACAGCACTATCAATTTCGAACATGCTGCCTGAGGCACATTGTCTCTGCTTCATGGACACATTTCGCAGCCTTTGCATCTGACAGGAATGGAGGGAGGACAGAGTGAAACACAGAAGAATACGATACATGTGGTTAAATGTTCTTTAATGCATTTCCACAAACTCATTCTTATGCAGGACATGAGGACAGACAGAAGGGCAATAATGTTTTCTGCTTTCAACACAAACAAAAACATATTGCTTATGTTTGTTAGCATTTTGTAACATTAAGATGTTTGACCACGGGGTAATTTACACATCATGCTACTGTTACGTATGTGAAAAATGTTTATATTCCAAGCCATAATTAAATCTGTACAATACATGGAAAATAACAAAAGATCAGTATCTTAAAGAAAAGAGCACATATCTGTGTCTTAAGACCATGTAAGTGTCATTTTAAGTGACATAGCAGCACACACTTAACCTTGTGATTGTAATTCAGAGCAACACTCAGTATTATACACTTTGCATAGGAATCAGGAGTAAATTATATTTAGTTCTGACACTAATCAGACACTCTGTTAATACAGTAGCTTGTTATAAATGCTGTGCAATTAGGCTGAAGCTCATAATACTAAGCTAATACATTCAGCTGTGTTTCAGGGACAAACATCTTGAAGAAAACTTCTGTTTCATGTACATTTAAATCACATTAAGGAAGACGTAACAGTTTCTGGAACGACATGACTTCAACATTTTTACTGACTGCTCAGAAGACAAGGTTCCAGCTGTCTCAAACAAATCAATTCATCCACAGAGTTTAGAGTGGACATTTTGTAGGGGTGGGCAAATACCAAAATATCAATGTTACAGATACTAAGTTTTCGTTTTGAAGATCAATTCCAGCATCAATAGGATTGATACCAAAATAAGGATCAGTTTCCCTCTTCTATGTTATACCCAGTATTTAAGGAGCCAAACTGTCTCTGTAAACAAAACCCTGTTGTTGTAAATACATCTAATACATGTATTTCTTGCCTCTCTACTGCTGTTGTCAAGTTGTGTGCATTAAAAAGACAAGCATAAACAACATATGCATCGTGCACACTCAGCGCACAACCTGACTAGTTTAATTCAACACATAACTGCAGTGATGACTGAACGAAAGAGGAAACTGGAATTACCGCCTCGCTGTTCTATGCCTCCGCGGTCAGTCAAGTTGCAGTTTACATGCACAAGGTCCCGAGTTATGACGGCCATAAAAGTATTTTCGCAAAACATTATGATGTGACAGTGAATTTGACCTTTGGGATGTATAATTATTTTATCCTGTTAGACAATTGTGTAAAGTTTTGACATAATTAATAAATGAATTCTTGAGGCCAAAGAAATAGATTTTAAGGTCACAGGGACCTTGACCTTTGATCACCAAAATCCAATCAGACCATCCTTGAGTCCAAGTGGACATTTGTGCCAAATTTGGGGAAAATCCCTCAAAGCTTTCTTGAGATATTGCGTTCATGAGAACAAGATGAACGCAAGGTCACAGTGAATTTAACCTTTGACCACCAAAATCCAATCAATTAATCCTTGATTTCAAAGGGACATTTGGGTGTTCTTTAGATATCTTCACGCGAGTGGGACAGACAAACGGTCGGATGGACTGACAGCCTGAAAACATAATGTCTCCGGCCACAGCTATCACTGCCATGGAGGCATAAAAACCACAAGAAAGAGAACTTGGAGCTGCAACAGAAAAGAAGGTAGGAGGGAAATGCCTCAGCATCCAGACACCCGGCACAAAGACAGAGTTCATTGAAAGAGTGTTTTCAGAGATGCTCAGGAAATATAGTATCTCCAGGTATGCTGTCGTCAAATTAACATTTTAGTCAAATTGGATCTTTAGTTAATGTTACATTTTCAAACTGTAACTGGTCGTCTTTAGTTGTTACTTTCACAGACTGATTATTCACCTCATAAATCATGACACACTGTCCTCTCTTACATTAAAGTACATAAGCCGATTTTAACAGTAAAAAGTATTGGCGCTAGTATCAATATCAGCTATTCTGTCCCTGTATTACTTGTTTTCAGATTGAAACTAAATTTTGTGGTATCGCCCACCCCTAACATTTTGCTTGCAGCGGTGGATCCCATCTCATGGATTGGCCAGGCTATATGGTAGCAATGGCCGAGATGGACCACCCTTGGCTTGGTCCTTGCTTGTTTTACAGAATCACAATAAAAGCCATCACCTCTTACAATAATATCTAGTATGCCATAAAATTATCTTCATGCTGTTTTCATTTCAATGTTAACCATTTTTAAAATATTTCTGTCAGCCTTCAGTTTGACAGTAACGACTTGGGACCAATCAAACCTCCATATTTGCTGTAAATGCATATGAGCTGCAGAAACTTGCCTAAGATGTTTGTCTCAAACCAAGAAAGATATATCTAGTTGCATAAGGACGATATGCAGAATTTGAGTCTCTTTTGTAGCATAAACACAAATACTGATCTAAGTGACCAACTCCTACTGTGATTAGTCATAGTTTTGTGAGGCATTATAAGCTTAAATCTACAATGATATTCTCAAAAACCATCGATTTGCCCTTGAAGCTGGAGGAGAAGATGAAATTCCTGCGGTCAGTGGTCATTACAGTAAAGGTCCGGGGTGACTGCACATAAATGTCCTTGAACTTGTGGAATGTTTTGGTCTCGGTATCCCAGAGGTAGATCTGTGTGAAAGAATAATCGCTGCCAAGAGCAAGGTAATGCCTGTCTGTGAAGGTGAAAGGCTGGAGGATCATCGCTCCTCGAGAAGGCAGAGCCTGCACCTCAGTGAACTGCTTATTGGCCCACTTGAGAACTTTAGAGTCACCGATGTAGCAAGTCATGGCCAGATACAACTCATTCTCCACCCGGAAAGCCTTGACTGCCACCACGTCGTCGACATTTGGGATTTCACTGTGAAATATGAACTTCAGGGTGCTCTTGTTCCACAGGTAGATGACAGGCGGCTGAGACCGACTGGTCAAGATGAGGTAAGACTTCCCTTCAGACTCGACATACTCAGCATCTGTATCACGAAACCACTCATGGAGAAACTGGTAGGAGAAGAAACCTGTTTCATTGCGGTCCGGTTGGTCGGTCCACTTGTACAGTGTCGACAAACCCGCCTTGGAGCTGTCCACAATTACAAAGTACCACTCTCCATCCATTCGGAAGACTTCGATATCATTTGGCTTCGAGATGTTGAAGACCTCAATAGTTTGAAACTTTGTAAACTTGTTTTGTCGATCGTC
Source organism: Epinephelus lanceolatus (assembly GCF_041903045.1). Lineage (NCBI taxonomy): Eukaryota > Metazoa > Chordata > Actinopteri > Perciformes > Serranidae > Epinephelus > Epinephelus lanceolatus. Next base: position 31,312,526 of record NC_135736.1, read on the forward strand.
AAACTTGTAAATATGGGAGCCTCCAAAGAGCTGGGTAACAATTATCAAGACATGGCTGTCGATCAGAACTGACCTGCACCCAACAACAGACTTCCCTGTGAAGATAAAGAAGTTAGAGGTGACACAACACCGAAAATGACAATAATTTCATAATAGAGTTATCTAAAGGCCCAAACACACCAAAACTACATCAAAGAACTAGTGGTGACAGAGGCTGACTGTTGCGTTGCCTCACATTGCCTGTGTTTTGGCCAATAAGCTGCACTTGAACACACCAAAAAGACGACAGCCAATGGCCAACCAGCACAAATGTTTTGTGCCTGCATGAGAGGAAATAACTCTCCATACCAGCAGGTGGTGGTAGTCTGTATTCGTCATTCAAAAAGGGAAACCGGAAGACTGAATTCAAGGCGCTAGTTAGCCAGTTAATATATAAACACACAACCTGATGTTGAAAAAACAAAATATATTTACTGTGCACTAGCGAACGATAACACAAACAGTTATGAGCCGTTTTTGCTAAAGAGCTCAATGCAAAAACTGACTGAAAGTCAAAAACTTGACTTTGTTGGCTTTCCTCACTTCCATTTCTCTTCTCATCACTAGGCTGACCTGCCAGTCAGAGTTATTTAATTCACCGACAGGTGCCACTGGTTTAGACGCCAATTAAACATGCTAAATCGGCCGAATAACAACCTTCAAGAACTGACTAGTGCCAACCAAGCGGCAACCCCTGGGGCTGATAAAATGGAGTCAACAGTGAAGTGCCATAAACTGTGGTCTTTAAATGGACACTTGAGGTTGGCCAGTCAGTCCCCATAGACCCCCATGTTAAAATGCCCAACTGGTAGAGCAGGCGCCCCATGTACAAGGCTGTTACTGCAGCAGCCCTGGTTCCCTAGCCCAAATATGGCCACTTCTGGCTCCAAAAAAACAAGAAGAGGTGCCAAACTATAGGCTTCGAAACAGGAGTCCAAAAACCAATGCATGATGTCATGGTACATCCATTATTTTTACAGTCTATTGTGCCAACAGTGAGGGAAACACCACAAAAACTAGGGCGACAGACACTCACAAATAGCCCAAACCTGACCAACAGACGACAGTCAGCTTGGTGTGTCAGTGCCATTTAAAAGATAGGGTGACATTATTAATAATATCTGACCAAAACCAACAATGTGTCAGTCTGTCTCCCAAGAAAAGAAGGTCATGAATATGCATGTTAATTTTCTTAATCAAATTAATCAATTAATCAAAACTTTTTCATGGGATCAATTCATCATTAGTTTTCTTTTTTTCATGAAATTTTCCGACTGTAAAAAAAATACAGAATATTATCATATTAATCCTGAAAGGAAAAAGATTATGAGTTTTGTCAAACCTGTTATATTGTCAAATTTCCTGAAGTTCATTTCAATGTGATCCCACTCCATGATCACACAGCTGTTGGAGTTGGGGGCAGCCATCGCCACGTAGATGTCCTCTTTGAAAAAGAAAATGTCCGCTGACATGGACTGAATGGGAATGGACTGATGACGCACAAAATCTGTGAGAAGTGGACAGAAACAGAAACGACCAGTCTGCTGACGAAGTGATGGAGTCGACATTTAAAACCTCACTGCTTCACATTTTTTATGCTGTGAAAAGCTTCTGAATGACACTGTGTAGAATCATGGCTATCATATTCTGGGTTTAATATTTTGCAATATTTAATACAGCGTACTTTCTATCATTCTTGTGTTTTTATAGTATCCTACATGATGTGACTATTGTGAAAATATCATTTTTTCTTACTCTAAGGGAAAGAGAAGACTGAGAGACTCAAAGAAGAGAATAAAGGCCTGACTGTGATTGTTGTTGCAAAGAACCATTCGTAGCTGCAAGCACGAGGACCTACTTGCTTAATTCAGCACATCACACGGGTATTAAAAACAAACATCACAGTAAGTTATGCTACCATATGGCCAACTAAAGCAGGGCACAGTATGCTTTGCAGGAGTGGTGTACTATATTCTGTAGTTTATCATCATACATAAGACACAGATAGGTCAAATAGCAAAACAGCCTATAAACACACAAATGTATGAGCTTCAGATTGCCGACAAGGGATCAAGCCCTCACCCACAATGTTTCAAGTTACCCATCAGATGAGACCCTATTTTTTTTGGCACAATCAAAACATCAAATGCAGGGGTCATGTTTCAACAAACTAGCACTCATCAATAATGGTCTAAGTTTACGCATAATCCATGATTATGAGGATAAAAAAAATTAGAAGCGGATGGCAAAATTATCATATTGTCAATATTTTAGAGGCCTGCCGAAAATTTGTTTTCAAGGGAGGTCATGTCTCACTAAGAGAGGTCAAGCTCCCCCTGGGTGTTTCTCAAAGTCAAGGAAGGATACTTAAAAGGCTGAACTTCAAGGAGGCTATATCATCCAATCCCATCGAAGGACTGTTTAAATATCAAGGATCCTTCAAAGTCTACTGAGGAGAAAGTCCTTCCTTCAGAGAATTTTAAAGGATGCATGTATATCCTCAGCGTGCATAAAGTACCCACAGTTCTTTGCACATGATTTGCTGGTGAAGCTTGACAGGATTTGTATTAATATCTACAGGAGTTTTTATCATACAAGCATGAAAAAGTATTGGTAGGACTCTTATAATTTACACTTTCAAATGTGTCCACTGCCAAATAACATGATTTTTAGGTGATTTTGAAAAGTTTTTAAATTAATCTGTCACAGCAGAGATGGAGCACGTGTTTTTTTTAAAGTATAATTCAGAGATATGTTCTTCCTAAAATTCATGTGACCCTGAAAATACTGCTTACGTTTGCTCCAATTGTACAACAACATTAGAGAGTGTCAGAACTATCACAGTATCGTGAAACCCCCTCCATCTCCAGAGGGTTAATGACACACATCTGGTGCACTTGCTAGCCTCTTCCAATGTATGTTCACTGAATGCTAAGAAGGGGTCTTATCTTGTTTCTGTATCAAGGAAGGATCCTTGACTTTGAGAAGCACCATCTGCCTCCCCTGCAGTTTGCACCAAGCGTGCAGATTGAGGGGTGTGGCTCTTCCAAAAATGCTTTTGGATTTAATTACAGCGCCATGTGTGGCCAATTAGCTAACTAGCACTTGTTTGCATGTTCATACTAAACTAAGATGGTGAACATGGTATAAACATTATGCCTGCTAGATATCAACATGTGAGCATGTGTCAGCGTGGGCATGTTTGCATGCTGACATTAGCATTTAGCTCAAAGATCTACTTTAGCACAGTGTGCCTGAGTGCAGCCTCACAAAGCGGCTGGCATAGCTATAGATGTTTGCGCCTGCATGTACATACATACATACGTGTGAGTGCTTTAAGAGACACACATGTTTCCAGGCCTGCAGTCTGCTTGTTTGTTTTTGAGTGCATGGTAGTGTCCTGTTGAATTATTGAACAGTTTTATTGATCTCTTTCTTTCTTTTTTTAACATGGCATCTTTAGCTGTGCCTGTGCCTGTTCACAACTGCCTTTGATAGTGTACTCTTCGTTTTACCTGTGGAGATGCACTCGCCCGGTGGAATAGGAAGGTCGTTGAGCCGCTTGCCCTTCATGTCACTGGGGCCTGCGCAGAAGACATCTGATACTGTGGCGTTTGTGTTTTTCAGCCACATCATCAGCCACTTGTTCTCACAGATGCACTGGAAAGAGTTGCCTCGGAGATCCCTAATGTACAACATGACAAAATCAGCTCAGACACATTTACTGAACACAATAACACATGTAATGTATCTTAACAGTAATTGGTATGACTTAACAATTAAAGGTCCAGTGTGTAGGATTTAGGAGCATCTATTAGCAGAAATAGATATAATATAATAAGTATGTTTTCTTCAGTGTATAATCACCTGAAAATAAGAATCATTGTGTTTTTGTTGCATTACAATAAGCCGTTGCACCGCCATGTTTCTACAGTAGCCCAGAATGGACAAACCAAACACTGTTTCTAGATGTTATAATAAGGCCATTCACGTTTTCACGTCAGCTACCATAATTAGCAGCCCCTCCGTGACAACCAGCATTGAAGAAACCCTAATTTGTAATGTGGAACTGTTTTTGTCAGTTTAAATTTCCAAATTTGTTTTGGAGAGTAAAAGACCTCTGCGGATTATTTGGCTCCTGGAGAAAAACCTCCTGAACATCTGGATCAGTAAAAAAGGTGAGCACATATTAGCAGGTCCTGGGCAGTGTCAGTGTCGAAGAAACACTGGTATGTAATGTGAAACTGCTGTATTCAGTTTTTATTTTCACCTTAATTACAGTCCATTTGTTTTGGAGAGGAAGAGACCTCTGTGGATAATTCAGCTCACCGTTAAAACCTTGTTAACAATGAACACTAATGGAATTCTGACTAGAAGTTCATGCTTGATGCATGGGATAAATTTCAGCTGGTTGCAATCGGCAATCCTCACCACTAGATGCCACAAAATCCTACTTACTGTTCCTTGAAGTATTGCAGAATCTCTTAACCAACACTGGGTGATTGTTTGATGCATACATAAATAATTTCAGCTGCAGTTTATGTTACAGAAAGGTTTTTCTAACAATCATTCACCGACAGGCACTTATGCATCATTGTAAGGACAATAATGTTATTAAAAAATGATAATAAACTGACAATTTTAACTGTAAATAGAAGTCACCATCAAACTATGATGCACTACAGAGGAGGAGGAATACAGAAACTTAACATTTGTGCTGTTCTTGTGGGGTTTAATGCAGCCAAACACAAAACGAAGCCTGAGTCAGCTTCACTTAGGAATGCAGTATGGAATAAGACAACACACACACACACACACACACACACACACTGCTGACACCACAAGTGCTTACTCACAGTTCCAGCAATGAATCCAAGTCGAAAAAGAGATCTCTTGGCAGAAACCTCATCTTGTTATTGGCAAGCGATCTAAACCAGAGACACGACGAGACCAGAGAAATGACATCACATCATTGTCACTCCTGAGCCTGTCTGGCTTTTAACATCAATCCTTGTCTGTAATAATAAAGTGTTGGCAGCAGACTTACAGATGAGTCAAATCTCGCAGACCACGGAAGGCATTTTTGGTGATCGTTTCAATCTTGTTCCCTTCAATGAATCTGTTCAATGAGATAAACATGAGTAAAAGAAATACAGCAGTGCATATTATCATCATGTCAGATAGTTTTTTTATATGAATAAATGGTGTAGCTATTGATACAGGAGAGGTAATGTACAGGGTTGTGGAGATTGAGATGGGTGGATTGAGGGGTGTGGCTGGAGAAGGAGAAATGATCTGCAGTTGTATTTACAGCATGATGTCATACAGCCTTTCAACATCATTATCAATTATCGACTGTTTTGCATTTAATTGTGAATATACTTAATTGATAAAGGAAATCACAAAACAACAAACACACATGAGGAAAGCAGTAACTTTGTCGACAAATACTCACAAATATTCTAGATGTGGGAGGCCGGAGAAAGCATCATCTTTGATTGTTGTCAAAGAATTTGCATTTAGAAGTCTGCAAAGGAAAAACATTGAGTAAACTGAAAATTAAAACTTCCCTCATTGGCACTTCAACTCCAAGTTTACCATGAGAGACAGAAAGAAAAGTTTGCATTACTGATAATCCATCTACTTTTTTGTTTGTGTGTCTGAAATGTCAATTTTTAATCAGCAATCAATCAGTGACAGTTTCACATGACAAAATTGCACTTACAGCAGCTGTAGAGAGGGCATCAGTGAAAACATGCCCTCTGTGATTTCAGAAATAGATCCATTTACCATGCTCCTGTTGGAAGAAAACAAAAGTCTTACTCGGGCTGGGGCATTTTAACACCCTGTACCAGACACACCAGAGCCAACTCTGCAGGGAAGCACCCAGCAGCAAGCAAATTGTCTCCTTGAACGCAACACTGATTGCTTTCCTCTTGACTAGCTATATAGATAATCCACAAATACGATGTGTTACTCACAGTGAGTTGATCTCACTCGGTATAGTCCGGGGAATCTGTGAGGTACCGACGCAGATGATGGTCTCCTTGGTGCAGGTGCATCCTGAAGGGCATTTGAAATTCCTCTTAGATTCAGCCGCTCCATAAATACACAGAAGCGCCAAACCGGCCAGTAGCCACTGCTGTGTGGATGTCATGTTGCTTCTTGAGCATTAATAATAGTAAATGAGGTCGTGGTCGGTGCTGGCAGCAGCTTTTACCCGCCTGGGCGACATCAGAATGCAGCACAAAGTGGAAAGCCCTGACACAGGCTGATACGACTGCAGCTGCGTCCCGGAAGGCTGCTTCGAGTATCGGGCAAGGGGGGAAAAACAAAAGCGTCGAGTTGTCAGTAATCACAATGGTAATTTGTTGAGAAGAAAGACGCTTAAGATTAGAGTGAATGTGTATTTAGTAAGGGACTGTTGTTTATTTATCAGAGGAGGGGGGTGACTTTGTTTTCTTGTTTTATTTTGACCCTCCCTGAAGCTGCAAATATTTTTCCTTGAGCCTCCTTCCACCAAAAAATAGTTATTAGTTTTTGAAAACTTAACCTTTGGTGTTTAAAACTTAAAAATTAATGTTAAAGATGAAATCCTGAAGTTGAAAAAGCTGTGTTTTTTTTTTTTTTTTTTAAACTCTTGTCGTGGTTAGTTAGGGCAAACGGTTTATTTTGGCAAATTTTTAAATGAGATGAAAAATAAAGCGATTTTAATAAAACTGACCTTTCGCTAAGTCCCGCCCCTGGACACAGACTGGCCAATCATAATGTAGCATTAGGCGGCTCAGACCAGGGTCCGACAACAACACAGCTGTGCTCCATTGACTCTAATGCAGTCGTTTCAGATTTCCTTCATTTTCAGGCTGGTTTTGTGGATTTGGAGCTAAATGTTGTGCCTGGGGCACGTCGTGTATTAATGATACTCGTTACCTGGAGAGGTTGGAAAAAGATACGTTTCTTCCCTGTTCCAAAACCAAAATCAGACCCTGAAAAGTGTAGGGTTAGCTACTGAAGATATAGCCTACTGAATGTATACACATGCTGCTTTTGCTTTTTAATGATTAACACTTCCTGCTGTACAGGAACCAGGGAGAGGAAGCAGGGAAACTTTGCTGATATTCAACCAGCTCTGTGTCATCACATTGTGCACAGATGAATGTTTGACTTCCCCCGGAGATCCCTACCCATTTGGCAGCGGAGGTCCGGGTGCTGGCAGCGGCACGGGGGTGAAGCCAAACACCGTTCATCTGCACACACTGTGATGCCACACAGCTGGTTCAATATCAGCAGAGTTTCCCTTTATATTCATTGTGTTCTGTGGCGATCAGCAGTGATGTGGTGGTTCACTTTTACACTGTGATCTGTAGCCTATAGTTCGGCTTTAGCTTCTAACTATCTTTGTCTTTTTAACCTGTTGTTGCTGCTGAGTCAGTTTGACATCCTGGATATATCCTTCAAACACAGACTGTAGACCCCTCTGTCTGCTTCTCTCTGGAATCACTGTTTCAGTTTTCCTAAAATATGGTAATATTTCTTCAGGGAGTGCAGTTAGTTACAGTGTGGGCTCCATGCTTACTCTGACAGCTTGTCGGACCATCACAAAGGGGCGGGGCAGAGAACCAACTCAGCAGTATATCTGACAGTGCTGTACGCAGGAAGGAATGTTTAAAGTGCTAGTCAAGGTGGAGAATCAATACAAAATGGCACTAAAGCACAAAAATGCTCGGTGGTTATTTCTGCATCACAGACAGCATTATTATTAAACACATATTTAAAATGTGCATGCACTTGCAGACTCAATCACGTGACACACTCAGCATACCAGAGCACTTTGACTTCGTTAGTACCATAAAGAGAGTGCATTAACAAGTAATGCTGTCTGTAGACCATACATTATATCATCATTACTCTCTCTAATGCATGTACACAAACAATCCTCCCAACTGACAAATATTCTCCTCTAATCAATGTTCAGTTTGATTGAGATAGATGTTACTGATGAACTGATGTTACTGAGTTAAGAGCTCTGCACTGTGAACACAGACACACACACAGTGGTGGCGTGGTGGTCTATGTGTGTGCTGTTACATGATTACACCACTAGAGGGAAGCTGCTGATAACCAAAAACTTAAACATATGTAAATGTTCTCTTAGTTACTTTCTATTGGGAAGATATCTTTCTATGCATATATAACCTCTTATGTTCAATGCTGTGGAAGCTACTTTAAAGGCAAAGCTTTGCAAACTACAACTACTTCACAGTGGAAGAAGTTGAACTACAGCAAAGCTACAATTGGGAGAAATCTAATTTGGTTAAATAAAAAAGAGTAGATCAAACAACAAATTGCTGTACATGATTGATTGATTGACTGATTTTTTATTTTGTGTCATGCACACTTACATGTGCCCAACCCTCATGGGTTTACAAGACACCATTATAGTTGCAGTAACAATCCAAAGTGCATGTTTTTTAACTATTCAGTCCAGAAACAGAATACTCTGTCCTCTTTCCCAGGCCTAGCAAAGTAATTTAGCTACAAAACAAATTACCTTTCTTAAACAAAACTCACATTTTTCATGATCATCCAACCAAAAGAAATCAGCATAGACAGAGGTCATCTTACTGAAAAGTACATTCCTTATGACCTCATATACAGGAGCGTAAAAGAAGAATTGAACCCATTCTCAGCATCACGTTAATTACACAACAAACAAATTCTGTCCTGTTTTGGGGTGGCATTAAACCTTCCAGTCTTAATGGCTAATGTTAACGTTCCTGAGCACAGTGTGCACACAGGGATCTTTGTCTTTTGTTAAGATTATACATCACTTAAGGATTCGCACTGTTGCTAATCTTTATGAGACAATAAGTTCGTAGTTTTGGTACCATATGTCAACAGACCACACTCCTAACTGTACATGTGATATGAAATGTTAACAATACACAATACAAAAAGTCACATGCCAACAAAAAATGTCACTCAACTGTTTATTGCAAAAAGTGCCCACTTGTTCATAGGTCATACAGAAACCAAAACATAAGCTAAATGTCCACTACTGGTGGGAAAGTGCAAGAAATATCAGCTTAGGTTCAATATACAATGTCCATCAGTCAGACACCTGCCTTCAGAAACTACAGTCCAAGCAGGATTACTCAGTCAGCCAGGTAACTTCTAAAATAGCATGCAACGACTTCTCTGAACATTCATTCATTCATTCATTCATCTTCTAACCGCTTCATCCTCTTGAGGGTCGCAGGGGGGCTGGAGCCTATCCCAGCTGACATCAGGCGAGAGGCGGAGTACACCCTGGACAGGTCGCCAGACTATTGCAGGGCTGACATATAGAGACAAACAAACATTCACGCTCACATTCACAACTACAGTCAATTTAGAGTTATCAATTAACCTAGTCCCCAATCTGCATGTCTTTGGACTGTGGGAGGAAGCCGGAGTGCCCGGAGAGAACCCACACTGACACGGGGAGAACATGCAAACTCTGCACAGAAGGGCTCCCACACTGTAGTGTAAAAGTTCGTGTTCAACAAATCAAGTAACAAGGTTAAGATACATAAGTTGATTAAGAGACAAAAAGATTATATAATCATGTTTCATGTACAGGGCGTTAAGCTCCTTGATCTGCATCTGAATATGATAAAACGTTGTATATGTCAAAGTATTCATAGCACCAGACTATGTAATCATGTTGTATGCACCTACTGAAAGAACACACTATGTCTTGTTTAATGATGAAACACATACTCAAATGTTGTAATACACACACACATATTCACATATTGTGTTCTAAAGGTTCACTTTGTATAAGAATGAGAGCACTGAGGACTGCATAAAAAGTCCCCAAAATTCACATGTTTTTTAAAAATAGAGTGAAAGCGAAACCAGACCTAAGGGTAGAAGATTTGGGAAATTCCAGGCTGCATTACACCATTAAAAACGGGCCCAATCAGAATTGGACACAAAGGAAAGTTTTCCACCAATAGAATTGGACTTGAATGGGAAGGATTAGCAAAAGAGGTGGAGACTCATTTGAATCTCCACCAGCATATAAACCAGGGCTCGGAGAGCAGTTTTTCAGTCACACTCCGGAGTCTGACTCGCTAAGTTGTATGTGTTAAAGCCTGTTGACACATTAAACTTGATTGCATCGGACTTTGCCTGTTTCCAGTGTTTCTTTAAGTTTTTGCCAGCTGAGCCTAAGATATCAAAATCGACATTTGAGGACAACTGACAAGAGACAAGAGGTTCAAGGTCGGGAGCCTACAGGCCCACTTCCAGGCGCCGACTTTAGACACTTCAACACCCGGGATCGAACTGGCAACCCTCTTGCTGTGGGACGACAGTGCTAACCACCACACCACCTTACCGCCCCTTCTCTGAACATTTGTTCATAATTAATAATAATAATCAACACTTCACTTAGTAATCATCATTCCTTTTCTTCTTAATGGCCCCAAATGGTTTGTAGTTTCAATGGTCAACTACAAAAACATGGCAAAAAAAGCAATTTGAAGATTTGAATCACTATGCAAACATGAATATAAATGAACTACCAGAAAGCTACTGCATAATCTAGTAAAAGTACTAGTTTAATTTTGAGTAGCTCACTGGGGAGCCCAGTAGCTTTGTAGGTAGAGCAGGCGCCCCATGTACAAAGGCAGTATCCTTGCCACAGTAGCTACAGGCTTGATTCTGGCTCATGGCCCCTTGCTGTATGTCCTTTACCATCTCTCCCTCTTTTACTTGTCTGTCCTGTCATCGGAGACAAAAAGCCCCCAAACTAACCTTAAAAAATTATATGTAGTTTACTGCTTCCCAACACTGCTTGTATAATGTGTAACAAAAGCAGAATAACTGAGAACAACTCTGCACACAAATGTATTTATTCAGAAGTGTAACTGAAATAAAAATTGCTACAACATATCAGAATGCTTCTTTCTTTCCCTTTTCAGGTTGTTTTCTTGCAGTTCTTTGGATTTTAGGCCAGTGTTTGCAATTTTATAGCTGTAAATGTGTGATATGAACCAAGCAACTACATGTTTTATGTAGTAAATTGATCAGGAGGAGGAGCAGGATGTTGATGATGATACTTTAATTGTGAGATTGAGTCTAAATTTTTTCTTGCCTCACTGCAGCGCCATCATAAGGACAAACATTTTGGACAGGAAACAAAGATACATACATTAATCAACAATCGAGACCCTTCAACGTGCATTTGAACATGATTAAGCTCCATGTTTAGTTTTATTATTGACTGCTGCACAATTGAATGCTCCACTCTAACCTTATTAAAACTGGGACTCTGTTTCTTTGATTTGATTGCAGCAGTCCATATTCACTGTTCAGGACATGACTGGGGTCAGAGACAGTGTTGTTGGCCAGCCTGTATATGTTTGTTGTTTCACTTGATTATTTGGTTTTGTAACCCACAATCATGGCCCCAAAGCTACCAAACTGACATTACAATTGCTCTTAATACCACATAGTACCATTGTTCATAGAAAGAAGTATCGACTGAACAATAGGGCTGTTAGATGTCGCAGCAGGCCCTAACAAGGTGCTGACCTTTGCTGGAGGACCAGTAGTTTATGAGCATGAGTGAAACCGAATACCCATTGCCAGAAGGGGGCAACCGTACGTGTCTGCCATTGCTGGCATAATTCATGGCAGCTCTACATCTAGCATTGCTGTTTTTAGGCTAGAGTATCTCTGAAACACTCAGGACACGTGCAAGATGAAACCAGATGATGCCACAGCAAACACCTCTTCGCCATTTCTTTCTAGACGACCGTCAACGTTTTTACATTTAGTCTCTGTAGAATACAAACTGAGCTCATGTTAGGCTCAGCCATTTGTCTCTCATGAACATGAGGAGATGTGTTTTACTCATCATGACCTCTGACACAGTGAATGTCATATTATTACATTCTGACCATGTTTAGGATGTCTGCACGACTTAATCAACACAATAAAGGGAACTTGTTTTTGGTTACTCACAGATCAAACAACAACATGTGAAAGAAGTTATTTATATTCCTTTAGTCTGTAAGGGTCGTCAGATCAAAGAATCAAAAGGCTTTTTCATAAAAATGAATCCTGAGTGCTGTAACTCTGTTTATCTGATGCGCTGTCTATTGGAGCTGCATCATATGAATGATTCATAATTGATATATTATCTGAAGCCTAATTTTTATACAAGTAATATTCATATGGTTTTTAAAAAAAACCTATTTGATTGTATTTCCCACCTTTGCTGAGAAACAGTTTTGTGTGAAAGGAATTAAAGGCCTGTCCCATATAGACACCTGTCCCAAATATAGGCCTGTTAATTTCAGCGATTTACGCAAATAATAGCCCGGGCTATTCATTGAAATTTTACGTTAGTTATGAAAAATATTACCATGAATTAATTTAGTGACTGCTCTTGGGAGAACACTAGGATCTGTTGTCGACAACTTTTAAATATGTGAATATCTGGGTATTATGATGCCAGGCCCAGTGCCGGTGTCTCCCCTATATTAGATTATGCTTCAGGGATATGGGGATTCAAACAATGTGTAACAGCACGCTTTCTTTTAGGTGTGAATATGTTTGCTCCTCCTCTGGCTGTTCGGGGTGATATGGGTTGGATTCTTGGATCAGTGACATAAAATTGTGAAATTACTGTTGATTACTACATTTGTCTTTGGAATGAATCGTACAATTCGTAATGAGCTACAGAGCTTCATGCTGATTTTGCAGAAAACTGAATTACAACATACTGTATGTAAAGGAATAATTTATCATGCAGCATGAACACAATTAGAAGAAAGTTACTGGCTAGATTCAGGGGTGTAAATACAGACAGTGGAGGCAGTGTGGGTTTACTGGGGCCCATCGGGTCTAGTAACAATCTAGAACAAAATTATATGTTATTATATGTTTACAGAAACTATAAAACTATAATAAAAACAACCCTCAGTTTGATGAATAATACAGTCATATACAGATTTTCAGTGATGATGATAATATGTATGTTGATGTTGTCCAATGTCAAGTCTGTATTTGATCATGTGATGATACTATAAAATATACAGTAGCTGCTTTGACGCACCGGCACTAGGGCCTTTCATAGTAGTGTGCATCAAGGCCCATCCTAACTACCATACGCCACTGGCTAGATTTGACGGAAATGGTCAAAAGATATCCTGTTAAAACCAAAATTATGAACAGATATATAAATCAAGCACAAATATAGCACTGAACCTTCTGTTGTGTGCATTATACAAATTGGGAAAAGCTGAGAATGTATCACACGGTCTTCTATATTATTGTTATTATGTTTTGAGTCAAGATGATCTAAATTTAATTAAATGTCTGTTCAAAATCCAGAAATGTTTTGGTGCACTGATAATGTCAGAATGGGTGGTTGTTTAATTTTAATGCCTATAAAGTGTCTACCTTTGTGTCTAACGCTTGGAAAAAACAGCAGGATGGTTTATTTGTTTATTATTTCTATTTCATGATGCTACTCTGGTTTCTGAGTAGCAGGTAGCAGTAGTAGGTTTCTGGTTTCTGCCATCTTTATTTTCTGAGGAGGCTGAGGTCGACATCTTCCGGACAATGCTGAGGATGTCTCTCAGTCAGTGTTCTCCTGTTTGCTGCTGTATGCTGGGGCAGCAGGTTAAGTGAAGCGAATGTCGACAGACTCAATAAACTGTCCCACAAGGCCAATAAAGTTTTGGGGGAGGAGGTGGACTCTCTGGTAGCCGTGTCACAGAGGAGGACGCTTTCAGTGATGCGTCATCTTGGACAATGTCTCCCACCCACTCCATGATGTGCTGTTAAAACACAAGAGTACATTCAGTGCTCGAGTAATTCCCTTGAGCTTCACCACAGAGCACCACAGGAAGTTGTTCCTGCCTGTGGCCATCAAACGTTTCAACTCCTCCCTCAGAGTGTGAGACACTCTTGGTGCTTCTCAAAGTCAAGGAGGAATCTTATTGCAATGTATTGCTTCTTCAACCTTGTGATATTCACAAATTGTTCAACTTATCCTTCGGTAAAAGTGACCTTGATGCTCACAGCGATCATTAATCCTCCTTAAGTGAATTGTCATGATTGCTGGTGTAGGGTAACGCTCTAATCCCCCTACATCCAGTGAACTAGCGCACATTTGACACTTTCAAATCCAAAGATGACCTTTTGCCCTTTGAACCATGAAACCCTTGAGGTTTGGGAGGCGTAACCTGGAGCAGTGCAGAGTCTGGCTGCTGGTGACTGCCTCACAGCAGGTGTTCAAGCTCTCGAACTTCTCCAGTTCCCACTCAGGAGCTGCAGGAGGCTCAGGAGGCTCAGGAGTCGGTATCAGAGAGTCACCGGGGCTGCTAGATGGCACGATCAGACAGGAAACACCAAGATATAAAGTTGGAGTTATGTATATGTTCAACAAGCCTCTGCTCGTGATATATTACAAAACCAGAGCAATCTATCGTGTTTCTATTTTAGTGTTTTCATCATCATTGCAATGATCATTTTAGTTTGATTTGATTTGTCTTTATTGTCAGAAATTTGTCATGCATCCCAGCACGTTGTTTCATTTATGTTTCACATAAATACAATAATACAAAACTCATTACCAGTGGTATATGGTTACAACAGGCCCCAGTGTGCACAATTACGATGTGCCCTAAGGCACACTAATTACTAGCCCCTGCTCGTTACATTCAGTGTTTGACCCAGGCTACTTAGAAGCCATACTCTGATTTAATAGGTTGACAGACTGAGGAACAAATGAGTTCTTCAGCCTGTTCAGTCGAGCCTGTGGGACTCTAAATCCTCTTTAATATATTGACCTTTTGACCCCTAGACTGGGTATAGATTTGTGCATCTTTTTATACACGTTTTCTCAAAGTTCAGCCTGGCATACACAATGTTTTTGAAAACTGCTGAATATTCACTAGAATTTAAAATAATGTTTTGTGGGCTTGAATAATATTTGACTGCACAGCATGAGTTTGTAATGAACAGTGATGTCATGTAACTAATGTACTAAAGTGCGCTATGTACAATTTGCTGTAGTTACTTTATAAATTGATATTTTACATGCAAACAATAACATCATATTAAAAATAATATAAGCAATGCATTGTTACAGATGAAACTATCCTACAGAGTATGTAGAAATAGTTAAAACATTTTGAATGAATGACTAGTACTGGACAGAGGTGGGACCAAGTCAGAAGTCACTAGTAAGTCTCAAGCCCTAAATCAAGACTGGCAAGTCCCAAGTCCTAAACTCTAAGTTCTGAGACTGAAACAAGTCATAATGTGTTCCTCACTGAATGTAATGCCACTTCAGTAACAGAGTTGAAATATATTAAATTTACAAAAATCATGACTGCTTTTTAAAATTTCTATTTATTAGTTAAAGTTTGTTAAAACAAGTGTGACTGAACTTAATCACAAAATAGTAGTGCTGACATTGAACTTCATAGCTTATATCACTATTAACCAGTATCACAACTGTCCTGTTTTGTTGGAAAAATCTCGATAACTTTCTCTTCCCATATTTGTAAGGCATTTTATCTAAGACTTAAAGTGATATTCTATATTGTTACCTGTTTTATGTTTCATGTCTAAATGAAATAAAAAGATTAGTTGATTTGAGAAGGGAAATTAACTGATTCATGGCACACTTTTTTAATAACATACTTTTCCGTCTTTGAGCTTGGGGGAAGGTACCAAATATTTTCAAGTCAAAAGGCTCAAGTCCGAGTAAAGTCACGAGTCATTGGTGGTGTTAGTAAAGTCCAAGTCAAGTTGCAAGTCTCAACTGGCTTGCTGGCTTTCCATAATCATAAGTGCTGCTATTGCTATTCAAAAAATAATATTATGATAACCATAACTATAGTTATAATAAATCCAGTATAGTTTTAATAACTTTTACTTTATGAGAATGCTATTATTTAATGATGGAGACCCTGTTTCAGACAATCAAGTGGTTTTACAGTAATTCATATAATTTAAAATATGATGGTATAACAAAAGTGTTGATTAGATAATATTTGTTTAATGAAATATTACATTAGTTGTTCCACCTGGTTTTGTCTAAATTTTAAGACAAAATTACATAATTTGTTTTAAATAGGCTTTTAATTTTTACTTGTTTTTACTCTATGTACTAATACGCCTGCCTAATGCACAACATGAACCTAGTTTCTAAGAGACAGGGTTGAATATCCCATCTCCTACTTTGACTTTTACACTTTCCATTTTGTGATCACTTTAATTTAAAGATGTGTGCAATCTGATCAGCTCATATTTGTTGGTAGGAATCTGGCTAATCAGAGCTTTTGTTGCTGCTCTGTGGATTAAATTAATTATAACTTTTTATGATTAAGTATTGCAGAAATCTACAGCTACTACACACTTACCAGGGTTTACCAGTGCTTACAAGCAGCCCATGTGGACCCAAGTCTGCTCTATGAGTGGCCAAACAACTGTCCGACCAACGCTTGTCAACTCTGGAAATCTGTCACTGTAAAATCAACACTTGTTAACGCTGGAAGATTTGCTGTGTAACCATTCAACTTATCCTTCACACTCGCACGGTTATTTTTAGAGCAGGTATACATATTGTGTATTCTGTATCAACATCTGAAGATTCTAAAGGTGCGAGCGAGGGTTGAGAAGATCTTCACACGGACTGTTTGTGGCATTGATTAATGGTGCTCATGATTTAACACCTGCTGTTTTAATGTAGCCACTGTAAGAAACTGATCTCAACATGCTTGCGTGAGCGGTGTCCCCATTTTAAATAGCTGCCTAAATTTATCAGCTTTGTGGAGGTCAGTTCAACCTGTGTGTGTGTGTGTGTGTGTGTGTGTGTGTGTGTGTGTGTGTGTGTGTGTGTGTGTGTGTGTGTGTGTGTGTTTTGGCACAGAAAGAGAAAATCAGATCTTTGACAGCTCTGACTTTGAGGAAACACAGACTACATATGCATTGTTTATCCAACTGAGATCTATCATGAAACACTTTTATTAATAATAAAGGAGGCATCTGTGCAATAATTTCATGAATATTTATGGAACTATGGTTAATTTTTATTTGTTTTATCTATTAGAATTCAAAAATTGGACTGAGAGGAGTAACTGCAAACTGATTAAAAGATTTCACAGGCGTCATGCACTGCTCTGTCATCTGATAGCAATTATAGGTTTAATTTATTGATGTGAAACTGAAGCTTGAGTCGTGACCTTTACTGCTGTTTGTCTTTGCAAGGCAGCAGCGCAACCGATACAAAGTATTCAGATCCTTCACTGACGTAAAGGTACCAATACACTAATGTAAAATTACTCCATTACATTATTGGAGTCCATACATCTAGCAAAAATATATTGAAATATCAAAATAAAAGTACTTGTTCTGCCAAAAAACAGCTCCAGTGAGTGACATACTGTATTATGCAGAATATCATTATATTGCTATGACTGATGAATCAGTCACTGTTGTAGCTGTGGAGGAGGAGTTAGCTTACACTGCTCCATATACATTTTAGTATTTTGGGTCCAGTGGTTTCCAATGTAGGGGTCGGGCCCTTTGAAGAATCACAAGATAAATATGAGAGGCCTTGAGATGATTAATGTGAGAGGACAGAAGATAAAAGGTTCAGTTCAGTCAGACAGCTCACATTTAAATGTTTATTTCAACTGCAGAACATAGTCAGAGTTTGGCGTCTAGAGTCTGGCCTCATTGCTCCCTGCAGATATGTTTACATGAGATATTAGGGAGTGATGATTAAATATTTCCCCCCCTTAGCCGGAGCCTGCAGGTGGATGCTGGGGTGGAGGTAGGGCTGAAATAGCTACTGATGCAGGGCAGCAGCAGCATAGACAATGCCAAGGGAGAGCTGGGTGGCAAATTGGAAGGGTGTGTTTTGTAAATGACATATGGGGTGTGACGTATGACGTGTGTGTATGAATCAGTGCAGCTCAAGTTGACTGCCCAAACTAGCTCGCAGGCGTCGCTCCATTTATTCCTTTAAGAGCTCAACAATAAGAATTAAGAGCAAGTAAAATGCCATGTGGGGCTACAAATCTAGCTATATCTATGTCTATTTGTATAGGGTCAAGTAAAAATTGACTTTGGGCGAGTAGATTTCTGACCCATGTGGTCAGACTTTAATGGACTTTTCTCTAATCTTTGCATTTTTTGTGTTCTCTGAAATGAGACTCTGCCTTTTCATCAGGGGCCACGAGCCAAAAGGGTTAGCAATCACTGTATTAATCTTTGCAATGTGTTTTATTTCAAAAGCTTAGTCTATAAAGTAACGAATTAATGAATGCAGCAGAATAAAAAGTATTATATATTTCCCTCTGAAAAGTGGAGTAGAAGTATAAAGTAGCCTAAAATATACTAATAACAAATACTCAAGCACCTCAAACTTGTACCTAAGCACAGTACTTGAGTAAATGTACTTATAAAACAGATTGTTTCTAAGAGGCTGCACCACATTAATGACACCAAGAGTAAAAGTGGGATTTGAGGGTGACAAAGGCTTTATACTGGTGGCCTCTGTCCTTGATATTGCTGTCAGTGTGCCCTCCACATGCAGCAACTGTTGGCCCAACCCCTCCCTGCTACATACCACCAATCTGGGGCCCTGTCCAGAAACAACACTTGTGTCTTCAACACTTAGACAGAGCTCTAATAACTAGATCATTACTCTGCGAGTTAACAATATTCAGTATTGTCTCATAGCAAACTAAACAAAAATCACTGTTGAACACTTAAGTCTTTGGTTACTTTTGGTCCATGAGTCCCACATGGCTCAGTGGTGGGAGTGGATTAAATTCAAGTGACACAAATCTAAGACTACATCTACAAATGACTGGATGAACGTGTAGTAAATTCTTTGAGCTGACTGGCACCAGCTGGTGGGGAATATTTTTCTCCATCAAGGAAAGGCAGCTGTTTGAGTGAGAGGGCAGAGGACTGATGGCATTCTCAGGTCCACAAATATTATTAGTGCCAATATTTACTAGCTTAGTACATTATCCATTGAATATTGTCCCAGTGTTCTTTGCACAACAGAATCACTGTACCACTAGATCACAGCCCTATACGCTAACAGCGTGACCTGTGTGCAGCGTTTGTCCATTTGTTGTTCTATCTTTATGTGTACGTTGCTTTCTTCTTTGTCTTTATTTAGCTTTGTGTCTGGGCTGTGTAAATGTTCCTGCACATTAACCCTTGACACCATGTAAATATACTGAAAGCTAGTGAGAACGGGAGTCGGATTTGTTAGGTTTTAAACACACATGGTCAATGAAGTTGAATCTTTAGATCCTGATCCACGAAAGCCTCAGTTGAGTCTCTGAACAGAACATGTTTAGCCTTTATAAAGCTCTTTTAAAGTCAAACTTTAAAAACATTCAACAGTATGTTGTTTAAAATAGCCTTAAAATGCCAGCCCAGTTGCCAGAAGAAAGTGTTGGCTTTGTACAGTTGTGCAAACCATACCTTACATTTGTATGTTTCATGTGTATCACATCAAATTCCTAAAGTTATATAATATATGAGCTGACTTTCTCAGCAGGAGGTGGCGGGCCACTGTTTGAGACCAACAAACAACAAAACTGGTTGTGATTTAGTGAGTCATTGCTGTGTTTCAAGCACCTTTTTGGACACCAAACATGGGCACTTGTAGTGATCCGTTGCCGTTTATCCACTGGGAAAAGTGCCACAAAAAGTGGCAAAGACATCGCTGCTTTTCCAGCAGGGATTGTGCCCCTTAAACTAGGTATTTTAAGCCAAAGCATGACCTTTTGCTAACAATAATCAATTGATTTTTGTACCTAAATCTAAAAACATGTTAACTGCAGTGTTGTTGAAATGTAACATTTTAACATATCTGCTACATAATGTGCAAATGTAACGTTTCCATGGTTTGCAGAAATGTACAATGCCAACATTTCTTCTGGCAGTTGGGTTGGAAACACACACCAATATATCAGAAGATAAATTACTGCAAAACGTCAATTAAAAGCATAGTCCCAGTTAGACGCCCTGTCCCTTTTACTAGACCGGTGTAGCTACACATTTTGACAAATAAAGGCCTGTCTCAATTAGAGGCCTGGTCTGGTTGCCAAGCAGTTCATTTTTCTTATGGAAGCTCTTCGGATGTATAAAATTGAGTTGTTGGCTACCTCAAATTTTGTGTCTATTCATCGATTACCTGGCAAGTTATTCATATTTCTTTAGTCCATAAATGCCCTCAGATCAAAAGAATCAAAAGGGTTTTTCATATAAATAATCCAATTTGTGAGTATTGTTTTTACAGGATAAAATGGTGTTGTGTCAGTATGCTGGGTACCATAACTCTCTCTCTCTCTCTCTCTCTCTCTCTCTCTCTCTCTCTCTGTCTCACACACACACACACACACTCTCTGATGTGATGTCTGTTGGAGCTAGATCAAATGAATGATTCATGATTTATTGATTTTCTAAAGCCTACTTTTTACACAAGTAATATTCATACTGCTTTAAATAATTTGATTATATGGCCTTTGCTGAACAACAGTTTTGTATGAAAGGAATTAAAGGCCTGTCCCAAATACAGGTCTGTTGATTTCAGTGATTTAAGCAAATAATAGCCCAGGCTATTACTGAAAATTTACGGTAGGCTATGTAATTTATGGCTATATTTAACTGAGTAGCTTTTGTTTTGGTTGTAATTAGAAGAGTAAAGCCACTGATTTTTCTTTTACCTAAAGTCTCCATTTTACCTCAATTAAAACAAATATAACTCTCCATTATAATTATAAATATTAAGCATGTTTATCTGAGGTAAAATTACAGTTTTCCTCAACTGCTTAAGAGCTTTTTTTAAAACAAAACAAAACAAAACATAACATTAAGAGCTATCATCAGACCGTTTTATACTGTACAGCACTTCCTTTGTCCTGTAGAAGGCTGTGACTCAGTCAAAAAGTTTGACTCATATGGCAAAAGTACACAAAGACTTTAGTCAGTGCCACCAAAATCCAATATCCCTTCATTATTAGTGAGGTCAGAGGCAGTCAAATGTCTCAATGAGGTGACAAAATGTTTTAGTTTAATGATTTCTTAGTGAGATTCACATTTTACAGTAATAAAGTCAAATATCTTACAAAACTAATGCCATAGAAATGCAACATTCATCCACAGGCACTTTATCTAAAGTTAAATGATCACACTATGAACTCATCCCTGCAGTGTTTTGGGATATGCAACAGTTTCTCAGAAAGTGTGCTTGAGTAGTTTTAAGAAACTCGTGAAGGGGAGCTGTTCTTCCAGGAAAGGTGCTGAATCTTGGCACTTTTGGAGGTGAGCATCATATGGCCTCGTGCGTCATGCGCACAGTTCCAAAATGACTGATTGTAAACGCTCCTGAGCCTGGCCACACTGAGATTCACACCAGAGAGAAATCATCGTGGGATTTTCCCTGGGACTCCCCCCATCTCTCTCTCTCTCTCGCTCTCTCTCTCTCTCTCTCTCTTTCTCCCTCCCACCCTCCTCTCTCCGTCCTCCTCGTCCCTCCAGCCTGCAGAGTTTTCCGTCCTGTGTCGGTATAACATCGTAAACGAGGACCACCTGACGGTAAGACCGGACTAAATGGAAGCAGCGGAGGAAACTCTCACTTACCGAGATGACACCTTACTTCACAGGAAGCTGCTCCCAGGGGACAAGCATAAGGACAACACGGACAGTAAGGGCCACGCAGTCGAGACAAAAAGCGACGAGTCCAACTATGTGGATTTGGACATGAAACCGGAGGGCGTAAAAACGGTGAAAGTGTCTTTCACTGGCGAGGGAAACCAGCTGTCTCTTATAAAGCATGGGGAGCATGACGAGAAGGGTAAAATCATTTCAGAGGACTTTGTTGAAGAGCAGTTACAGGACAAGCGGGACACCGACCCCGGGCCTGTTTCGGGTGAGCCTCCTGTGGAAACTCTGACCAAACTTCCCAACACTGATCAGGACTCAGAGAATGAGGAGCAGCGCCAGGCCGAGCTCGACCCGAGTGATTGCAGTGAACATGTGTGCAGTGAGGGCGATGAGCTCCAATACACGGACATGTATCTGAACAGCAAGACGGAGTCTGATGATGGCACCAGCGCGGTGCTGTCTGACCACTGCGGCTCCGACACCGTGGAGGACGAGTCCCACTATATCACGACGCACGAAATCCAGCTGACCGAGCTCGACCACGACGTAGATTACGACCTTGGGCGAGGGACCTGCTGGGATTTTGAAGACGACAACCTGGTTTATTCATTTGTGGATTACGCGTCTTTTGAAAGTGATGACACGCAGGAGGGGACTTTGATACTGGAGGGCAGGAGCCAAGCAAAAGTGCAGTCTAATCTTGGTGGAGCGGTTGTCAGCACCGAGCAGGAGGATAGTGATCTTTGTGACTCCGACAAGTGCGCCAGCTCAGATGAAAGTATGTGCAAAAACCACAGCGGAGACGTTAATGCGGGGAAAATTCATTTATCAATAAAAACATCCTCCAGGGCGGTGAACGAACCTGTCAACATCTCTGACAACAGCACCCGTGGCTACACCAAACACTTTGGAGACGGGAGCCACTTTTCTTTTGTGAGCTCTGGCGCCAGAGTGGGGCCCTTGTGCGACAGAGCCCAATATTTCATCCCTGCTCCGGGCCGTCAGCACCTTGCATCCAAACTGAGACGGAAAGATATTAATGAGTATTCCAGCGGAGCGTCCAGCTCCATCAGTGAGCTGGACGACGCTGACAAAGAGGTGCGTAATTTAACCGCCAAGTCTTTCCGGAGCTTGGCATGTCCATACTTTGATGCCATTAATCTTAGCACTTCTAGTGAGTCCTCCATGTCGGAATATGGACTAAATAACTGGTCCGCTTATGTGGACTGGAATTATGGAAACATATCACGGGGAAGAGAGCGGCGCGTAATTGCTCACAAGACTTCCAGCGCAACCTTGAAAATGAATAGGACTGTGGACAGTAAGAGGCATGGTAAGTCTGTTACCGGCACGAAAGCTCCGCAAGCCAAAATGTGCGCACTAAACAAGATAACAACTTCTCAACGATCATCCTCTTCTAGCCAAAAGATCGAACTGAAAGATCCTGTTCAGTCAAAGCAGCGTGGAGTCACGCTAAATTTCCGCTGTGTTGAGGCGCCTGAAGGCGCCAGACGTCCAAAATGCTCCAGGAAAGCGCGACCCAATGAGGTCACTGGAACCGTGTTGGCCAGGTCAGGGTGTGAGATGCATCACTCAGATAGCTCGGGGGATCCACACAAAAGAGCAGTTTTCGCATCAAGTTTATTGAAAAATGTAATTTCCAAAAAGATGCAGTTCGAACAGGAGCGCAAAATGGAGAGGGGTGAAATCTGTGACACATACCCAGCGCTCTCCCCGAGTTCTCAGCTCAAAGATCCAGACAGGAGTCAAGGAAGAGGATTACAAAGACAGACATCAGACACAGGCTCAGGTCTGACTGTCAATTCTGCTGATGATCAGCACCTGGAGGGCAGCAGACACAGTTACTGTGAGCCAGCAGAGGAGCAGAAAAGCAACAAAGCACCAGATGACTCAGAAAAGGAGCCTCAGAAAGCATCGCTCAGCCACAGCCAAAGCAGTGCGTTTAACTCACTGAAAGAAGAGGAGCCAGAACCTGCAAAGGACCCTGAACCCACACCTGTAGCTGACACTCAGACCACAACAAAAGAAGGATTAGACACCAGCAGCATGTTGACAAAACTGCTTTTTGTTCCAAGCTGCCAGCGCCTTTCAAAAGAGCAGGATTTTACAGAAGACCAGTCACCTGTCGCAAGCGCACCTGCAGGCCCACAGAAATGTGAAAAAGAGTTCAAAACAGGCAACAATGGAAACATAGTGGGCAAAGAAGAAACCGAGAAGTGGGGAAAACCCCCTGAGATAAAAATACGCCTGAGGAGTGTGAAGGAAAATAAAGGCTGTACACTGAATATCGCCAGCCTGTTAACCCCTAAAATAAGTTTCAACTCTGTGAACACATACAGGGCAGCAGGTGAAGCCAAATGCCACATCTTGTCTGCTGCAGATAAAATCCCAAACTTCACTGTTAGAGACATAAGAGACACCAAATGCAAGTTTCAAACACCAATATATCAGGTCAGAGATGTCCGTAAACTGGTAAAAAGTTCATATCGCTTTGTTTCATTGGAAAATAGTGAGAGTAAATGTTCCACAGCAGCTGATAAACCTGAGGCACCAAGAGAGCCGATTAAGCATGTATCACCATCTCCCATTGTGATTAAATGTCACTCTGTAAAAACAAATGTTAAACAACAGGCAGCTGAAGCGTCACAGAAACAACCAGAGGCTGGCATCTCATCAGAAACACCTCAAAGTGAAAACACACCATCACACTGCACAACCAGTAGGGCGCCATTTGTTGTATCCAAGCAGCTACATGCTGAGCAGTCAGATATTCAGCCAAATATTGAAACCAAAATGACAAAACAGAGGCAGGAGAAGTTTGTAGGCGACACGTCTGACAGGAGAAATGAGCCAAAAATACCCAAACAGGCTGCGTTAGAGAAGCTCAAAGCTGCGGTCAAAACAATGGAGCAGCTTTATGTTTTTGATAGAAATGAATGGAAGCGCAAAACTCAACCTCCCCAACCAATCACAGGCAGCCATGTGTTGTCGCTTATTGCTAGTGAGGAGCAAGGAGCAGAGGAGCAGGAGACTCCTCAGCCACAGGAAGAGAAGGGAGCTCAGACTATCATACATGTTCCATATACCGACGACACGTTTAAAACACAATCACAGCAAAGTAAAATGTTCAGTAACAAAAGCGTCCTTCATTTTGGCAATAAGGCTTGTGTCAGCGTGTCAGTTAGCAACCCCGTTCCCCAAAGCTCTGCACCACAAACATCATCGACTATGAAAAGCTCCACGACGCCGGTGGCTCCGCTGTCGGTGAAAATAGAGCCCCCGAAACACAGCCAGGTGGAGCAGGGAAAGGTCAAAATCATTCCCACTAATCCCACTGTCACACAGGCCTGCTCAGACTCTGAGAACTATTTAACCATACCGGGGCTCGGGTACACCAATGAGATCAAACTGCTGAATCGAGAGCCAGTTTCAAGGGAGGTGAGTTCAAACCAAATCAAAACAGGTGACAGGAAGACACCTGAGCAGAAACGGTCTCCGTTAATCATGGAGTACCCGTCCTCAAGCATCTACCATCACTCAGGGGTGACAACGGGGCCTCCAGCACAGCCGCAGGTGTTGTGTTTCTCTCCATCTGTCCCCACTGTGTCTCCCACACCTTCTGCCGGAGAGGGAGTCCCACAGACCCAGCGCAAGATGCTTTTGGATCCCACTACAGGACATTATTACCTGGTGGACACTCCCATACAGGCCACCACAAAGAGACTATTTGACCCTGAGACAGGCCAGTATGTGGATGTACCCATGCCCCAATCTCCCGTGGCACCTGTCACCCCTGTGCCTCTCTCTTTGTCCCCCCTGGCCCTGAACCCAGGAGCATACGCCCCCACCTACATGATCTACCCAGGCTTCATCCCCTCACCCACTCTGCCAGCCCAGGCGGTGTTGCCTCAGTCGCCATGTCTCTCTGAGGATGCAGGTGGAGAAAAGATTAAAAACGCCAGAAGCCCCAAGCCAGAATCGAATGCAGCAGGCGCAGAGAGTGCGTATTACAGCGCAACAGGTGAGGCTCCACAAGGGTCGCTGCAGCTTCCTGTAAGTTTGGGACATGTGACCGCCAGAGGAGGTGCAGCCAGCTCTGACAGGAAGCCAGTTATCAGCATCACGACGCAACAAGGTCCAAGAATCATCGCACCACCCTCCTTTGATGGAACAACAATGAGCTTTGTAGTGGAGCATCGGTGACCAAGGAAACATCTCATCACACATGTAAGTTAGCACATGTATTCAACATGTGTTGAATACATTTGATTGAAACCAGATCAAATATATAATACAAAGTTTTAAAGGTACACTCTGCAGGAATTGTCAGTTATTTTTGTAAACAATATTGCCAGCGAAAGTGAAAGCCAACCACAGATTCTCTCTCATTTGCGATATTTGTGTTATTTCTGCACCATGTCCACCATGTTCATAGCTTCCTCCTGGATGTGTGCTGCTTACTGGCACCTGGCAAAATAAGAAAATACAGGCAGAGGCCAGAGTCTCTGCAGATGAACACACCCCCACACACTTCTAGTGGGCCATAAGTGATGACTGAGAGGGTACATACATACATTGTTTTTTAAGAAAATCCTGCATAGTATGCCTTTAAATGTTTCTCACAAGATTGCTGTCAACATCAGGTAATCCTTAAGGTTAAACTGACTGCACAAAAACTGTTGTGTGTAATGCAAGTTTGTTTTAGTTCAGTCACATAAATAATAAAGTGCAAGGGGGTGGAGGGAGTGTTAAGTACATGTACTGTCATTCAATTAAGATACAAATGTTACTCAGTTGAATATTTCTTAATGGCTGGTTGTACATGATCATACAATTGTAACCATAAAGGTGCAGATGCAGCACCCAACTATTTTTTTATTCACACACTTTATAAACTCATCCAGCTCTCAAGCAAACATTGATAAAACATCCTCCTGTCTGTACCATAGCAGCATACAGACACCTCTGAGCTGGTGTCTCCAAATCTAGCAAAAAAATGTTAGGTCATTTTGAGGTTTTGAGATGAAGCAAAATAAGAAGAATATAGAATAAAAATGAATTGAATTTCTGGAAAAAGTGTAATCTTAACTCAGGATTCGTGGATGTGGTATACGATGGTAAGTGAACCTTGAGCTAAGCTTATTTTTTCAAACTAAAATAAAATAATTAAATGCAATTTTTAAAGAATACTGCACGCATAAAATTATCATTTGTGTGTCATGCCGTGTTACTTTGTATTCTTGAAGCAAACTTGAAGCAGCTGGTTTTCTCACATCTCCATGGAAAATGGCAAACATATTGATGTATTGATCGATTGGGGAACAGGTTTAACTACAGGAAAACTGTATCAAAACATCTGTTACAAATTCTTGCAAAACTTTTGCAGTATAATCTAAGCTTCTGTGATCCAGTGGTATGCTCTGCACTTCCTAAACACATGCATTTTTGTTAAAACCTCAGTATCCAGAACTGAACTGAAAGTGCAACTTGTCCATGCTCTCTTCAAAGCCAGACTTAATTAAAAAAAAGCTTGTATTTTGGAAGTACTGAGTATACAACAGCATCAGTGAGACTTGGATTATGCTGCACGGGTTGTGTGAGAGTTTGTGAACAAATGTTCTGCTTGCTGTTGTTAAAACGTGGTCCCCAAATCAATTAATAAATCAATATGATTACCATTTTTTGTGGAGGCATGTGAGAAAAACCAAGTGTGCTTCACAATTCAAGGAAACACGGCATGATTAGCAGTGGATCTACAAACAGTCATTTTGTGGATGAAGTATTCCTTTAAGGAATTGAGAGACTTAGCCATTTTATAATGCTAAAAAAAATTAGATAAAATTTAGAAAAAAATATCTCAAATAAATGCAAACAAAACAAGGCCACATGTTTTAATTTATAAGAACTGTACATTTCTGAGGTAAACAGTCTCACAGGATTGTGCTCATCAGCTGTATATAGACAAAGAGCTACTTGTACTTTATAGTTGTCATTAGATATTTTCCACCCCTGTTAATAAATAATCTATGCCCTAAATTGGCTCTGAGGTTTATGGAGTTTGATATTTTGAGGTTGTTGATGCTGAACCATGCTCTGTCATTTTGCAGCAGCGTGACACTCACACGTTCACGTGGCCCTGCGTAAAGGTCCTGATGTAGCTACATGAGTTTTTATCTTTTTTTGCTTGTAAATGTGGCCAAAGCAGCAGTCCAGCTCGGGGCCACTTCAGCAGTGGCATTTCAGTGTTAATAGACATGCAGTAGCTTCATGACAGGTAACCTGACTCCACTGAGCATGCTGGGAGATTGGATTTTCGGCCTCTGCCGGAGCGAGTCGGCTGAGTTCCCTTTTCTCTGCATTACACATCGTCGGGCTATTTTAATAGTGTGAGACGAGTTTGTTTACATGGTTTATTCTCAGGGTTGGAGAGTGTCACAGGAAAGTATTCCAGTCAGTGACACCTTACATCAAGTTATTCTAGAAATGCCTTGATTACTCAGATAACGTTACAGTTCAGTAATGTGTTCGTTCCTTGTTCGTGACATTTCATGAAAACTTTCTCCTGGCTGGATGAGACGGAACAATCCCTCCTGCATTTTTATATTAACGATCAGTTCATGGTTGAAGTAGGCGTACAAAAGAATAAGCTAAATGTAGCTTAAAGGTTCAGCTCAAACAAATAACAAAAATAAAGCCCTTTTATCTTTATCTAACAGACACGGGATTTATTTGAGAACTTTTTCTAACTTACATGTTTAGGTAAAAGCATAGTGAGGTCTTGAGTGTCCAGGAAATAGTTTCTAGTACCACACATTGAGTATAAGTCGCCTATGAGTTGCACTGAGTTTGTAACATAAGTGTAGTGTTAGAAAACCTCAATAAATAAAGCCAAAATGTTCCACATGTAGCTCACCAAAGTCAATATGTTAGTCTAAACCTTTCAGGGTTAGCTTAACATCCATCCACTCCAGCCTGACCTTTAGCTGCACTGTGTCGACCTCTGCCATGATCTGGGTTTGATGCTAGCTTGTTAGCATTGTCACATGTTGGCATATATCACATTATCGAGCTTGCTCAAATATAGGTTTCTCCCACTACGTCATATGTTAGCCGATATATTTTAATATTACTTTGGAAACTTATGAACTTTGGAAACCAAACTTTTTTCTGTTACAAGAAGAGGTAGCCTACGTTAAATGCTGACATCATGTTTAAAAATAAATCCACACACCTACCACACTGACCACATTTAGTATTCCAGAATAATATTTTGTGTATAAGCTCCAGATCCAGGTTAAACTCAAAAGGTTTTGATCACGGCAAACATTTCGACTTGTTATAGACGGAAAAGCACAGGTGCCCCTAATAACTGTAATTAAGTGTCACAGTAAGCCAATAACCTGCGTGCATAGTGCAAGTAACTGAAACACCAATGTGAAATCAGAATCAGCATCAGAATTAGCTTTAATGGCCAAGTAAGCGTATACGCTGCATGTAGCCTATACTCGACTAATTTAGAAATAGATATACAGTTAAAGTAAGGACATCAAAGTTGAAGAGGACTATAAACATTTGACTTCTATGTACAGATATAAATATATGCATATATTAAAAGTATATATAGGCTTTATATAAAGAACAACAACACATGAAATTGTAAACAGTAATACAATAGTGCAATGGTGCAGAGGGTGCTGGAATAAATATGGAATGATTGACGCAACAGGTTGCTTTAATACAACCGTTATTCATGCTATTAATAACACAGCATACTTTTCTCACTAGGAAATTAGTTATTATTAAAATGTGCACCATAATCTAATACACGAATGCTACTTGTATATAAACATTACAATACATGAAAACATTTTGAAGACAGTGAAAATGAAAATGGAATTGATAGAGGATATTTTTTAAGCATATGAATATTTTGGATTTTGGTAGACGGGCTGCAGCACTTTACGCATAATAATATTCTCTGTTTTTCCAACCCAATTGCCTGAAAACAGGTTTGGGAATTGTATGTTTCTGCAAACCACGCATTTGTTAGACGTTATCATATAGTGGATATGCTGAAACTTTACATTTAACAATGGTATGGTTAAGGTGTGGCTAGGTTTAAGCACAAAAAACACTTGGTCAGGGCGAGGAAAAGATAATCTTTTGGCTAAAAATACCCGATTTTGGGGGGCACAATCCCAGCAGGTACAGCAGCAAAAGATAAAAATTAATCGCTTTTGGTGCCAGTATCCTGGCAGGAAAAGCAGCCATGTCTCAACAAAAAACAACCACTGTTTGTGCCTAAAAAGCCGCTGGAAAAACAGTAACAGGTCGTGACAAAAACCCATGTTGTGCCCAAAACACTGCTGGAAACACAGCAATGACTCGCTAAATCACAACCAGTTTGTTGTTAGCTGGTCTTGAACCGTGGTCTGCAGCTTGGCAGGCGTCTCACTGAGTGACACATCATCCACCATCGCCTCCACCTCCAGATGACAAAGTCAGCTCATATTTCACTGTGACTTTGCAAACATTGATATGATGCGTATGAAACATGCAAATGTAACATATTGGTGATTTCGCACATGTACAATGCTGTTATTTCCTTCTGCCGACTAGGCTGGTTTTCCTGGTTCCTAATTTGCTTGTCATTTTTGGGAAGTTCTCTAATGATCCAGCTGGAGATGAAGGCATGGATGAGTTTTTCTAAATGAACAAACAGACAGGCCAGAAAAAAGACGGAACGAAAAGACAGACAAAAAGACTAATCCTCTCTCTCTTTACATTGTTAAATGCTGCAGCTCCAAAAACAAAAAACTTAAAATTCATTCTCAGTTTCTCATACACTCATGTACACACACTTACAACCACAGTCCATTCTCAGCTAATGTGTCAGGGCAATAATACAACTGCATGGGCATGAGGGATACATGTCAGCTGGGTGCGTGGCAGGCAGGGGCCTAGCACGGGGTTGAGTAGTGGTGTGAAGAGGAACAAGTGTGTGTGTGTGTGTGTGTAACTGGTGGTGGTGGCGGCGGGGGTGTTTGGTGGGGGCATGGCTGGGATAGTGATGCAGGAGGAAAAGGTCAGGCAATGTAAAGTATTTGTTGTGCTGATGCAGGGAGAGGACAGCTGCTCGGAGAGATCAGATGCTGCTGCAGCTCCAGCTTGGAAGCGAGTCTGTGGGGCTGAGATGGGGTCAACTTTTTATAGCCCCCTCCCCCTCTGCTTTTTCCTAAATGGGGAGAAGGAGGTGGAGAGCTCCGCCGACCTCCAGCACTCCTACGTAAACAAATCGAGTAGCGTGCCCCCGGCAGTGAACTGGCTGAATCTGGTCAGCTGGTTCAGAACCAGGAACTACAGGCTTAGAAGTGGACAATGGTTTAGGACAGACAAAACTAAACAAAAATTTTTCTCCTCTAACATCTTACCTTGTTTTTAATGAATCCATCAGATTAACACCCTCTTCTTGTCTTCTCTTATGCCACCAGACATCTCCACTGAAGAATCTGTCTTCATTCACCGTTAAGTGCAGTTATCGCCACTCCCACCTGTGATCTACCCCCCAGGACAACTTCCACCGACAACAATTTCTATCCCCACTCTGTGTTGTATCCTTGCAGCAGACGTTACTGTAATCTGTATGCATTGCAGCACTTTGTAGTGCAAAGCCACATTAAGCCACGTCCTCTGGCTGATGCTCTGCCATGTTGCTATATGAATCTGCTTTGTAATACTTTCCATTCAGCTGCTGTCTAGAATTTTTGAAATGCTGTTTGAGCCCCGCAACATGTCTATTCAAAAGGAAACGAGGCAGGCCTTCTGTTACAGTTCAGTGTTAATCATTCATTCATTATCATGAATTTAATGTTACCATGTCTTAAAGAGAGACTATGTAACTTTTGAAAGAAAATAAAACACTTTCTTTTTTTAAGGATGAAAAGTTGAACTCATAAACAATAAAATACAACCTTACTGAGGAAAAACACTCAGGGGATTTGCTGCTAAGACCTCTGTTGGTCTGTTATGGCCATATTAGCTGATATCATAGCTGATAGATATTTCTGTGTAACTGATGTCAGTTTTGCTGACTTTACACCTCCAGTTGTACTGCTGTTACACTCCATTTTAGGATGTCATAGATAAATGTTTCAGTGGTTTATCCCAGTGGCCCAATGAAGTTCTGCAACAGAAAAATCATTAAACCCCAAAATACTTTCCGCATAAACCGCCATTACTAAAGAGACATCGATAAAACTCCCACTTCCTGAAGAGTTTTAAGTGCATCTTGGACAAAGCTTGGGGCTACATTCAAAGACTCCTTTGCAGGAGCCACTGCATGAAGTTGTGTCTGTGGTAGCAACCAAAAAATCCCCCGGTGGGCAGCATTGGGTATCAGGAGGCCAGAAGGACTGGAGCTCCTGTGGTCACAGTTGCAAAAACTGTCAGATGACTCTGGTGGGCGAGGCAGGGTTTAGCCCAGACTGTTTTCAACTCCTGAACTGGACTGACACATCCTTCATAGAGGAGGCAGAGCTGGAAGGCCTTGGGGAAAGCCTTGTCCAATTCATTAGTGAAGGTCATGGAGGTTGTCAGAAAGCTCAGCAGTGAAGGATGCAAGGGTTGGATACGATTTGCAGCTTGAAGGTTCTGGACATTGTGGGGGTGTCTTGAGCAATATGCCTCCTTAATGTCACATAAGGGTCAGGGTCAGTGCCTGGTGGCTGGTAGACCAGGTTGGTGGTTTCCGTTTAAAAAAGCGGGAACCGGAGGGTGTGCTCCAGTTATTAGGGTATCACAGTCCTCAACTTTCCCGTGAAAACTTATGCCAGGGCACTGGAAAGGAGGCTAAGACCGAACCTTTGGTCCAGGAAATCCTATGCAAATTCCTTCCTTGTGGTGGAAGTCTTTACCCCTGCAAAGACACTGGAGGACTCATGGGAGTTTGTCCATCCAGTCTACTTGTATTTTGTGGATTTGTACTTGTGACCATTTCCCCTGGGGTACTGTATCGTGTGTTACTGTGGGAGTACGGGGTACCAGGGACATTATTATGAGGCATTCCGTCCTTTTATAACCATAGTGAGAGCTGTGTGAACATTTGGGCTCTCAGCAGGCATTGGGCTATGCCAGATTTGTGCCACGTCATGAATTCAGTCTGTGATGATTTTCATGGACATAATTTCCATTCACAGTTTAGATGTGGAGTGTCTGTTATGTTGGCCTGAGGACTGCATCCCTGCTTTTCAGCTGATGATGTGATTCTGCTGGCTGTGTCAGACCATGACTTCCAGTGGGCAGTCGGATAATTTATTGCCAGGTGTAAAGCAGCAAGGATGAGGGTCAGCAATTCCAAGTCTGATGCCACGGTGAGTCATTGCCTTAAATGAAGGACTTCAAGCATCTTGGGGATGCCTTGAAAGAAGAGTTCGGGTAAGATGGAGTTGGATATTGACAGGCAGATTGGTGTCATGTCAGCAGTAATGCAGATGCTGTACCAGACTGTTGTGGTGAAGAGAAAGCTGAGCCTGAAGGTGACGTTCTCCATTCACCAGTTGATCTACGTTCCAACCCTCATCTTTAGTCGTTACCTTTGGTTAATGACTGAAAGAATAATATGGCACACACAAGCCACCAAAATGAGTTTCCTTCACAGGGTGGCTGGGAGCACCCTTAAGGCCCAGACACACAAAACCCACATCAAAGAATTGGTGGTGACGAAGGCCAACTATGTGTCGCCTTATGTCTCCTCTGTCTCAGATAAAAAGAAGCACCTGAACACACCTCAAAGACTACAGCCAGCAGCCAACTAGCACATACGTTCTGCACCTGCGTGACAGGAAATAACTCCATACCAGCAGGTGGTGGTCTGTATATGTCATCCAAAAAGGGAAACTATAACACTGGCAGTTAAGACGCTAGTTAGCACATTAATAACACAACCTGATGTTGAAAGAACAAAGCATATTTGTCCCGCACAAACGAACAATTACACGAACAACTACGAACCATTTCTGCCGAAGAGCTCAACAGCTTACCCAATGATATTACAAGTTTGATCTCATGCTCTCTTGACTTCCTTACTTCAGTTTGTCTTCTGGTGCACTGAGCTGAACTGGTGGGCTCCACCATCTTTAATGCTGATTCAGTAAGCTGAAGTGACCGAAAGAAAGCTGACAATGTCCGACTAATCGCAACAGTGTGGGACACGCCACAAAATCTAGGGCGACAGATGCACACTTGACGACCCAACATTAACCAATGGCCAACTATTGGCTTGGTGTGTCAGGGCCCTCTGGGAGGGTGATACGCTCAGACATCTGAATGACCTTGGAGTAGGAGTGCTGCTCCTTCGTGTTGAAAGGAGTAAGCTGAGGTGGTCTGGGAGTACGATTTGGATGCCTACAACACCTGCGGAGGTATTCCCGACACGGGATACACTGGAGGGTTTACATATCTGGCCTGGGACTGCCTCAAGTTCCACCGGGAAAATTATGGGCTGCTTAGCTTGCCACCACCCTGACCCAAACAAGATCAGGAGTGGAGGATGGATGGATGGATAGATAGATGGGTGGGTGGATGGATGGATGGATGGAAGCAACCAACAGAGCACTCTCAGATATTGGGAAATGAAGGGGAATTTAATGTGAATCATCCTGTAATTGCTGCTTGTGGCCACAGTGGCCGCTGTTAATCAAGAGTTACATAGTCTTGCTTTAATTCACACATTAAGATCATTTCTTACGGTTAATACAACCTGTTTTATTTTACACTGTTTTCTGAGGACAGGGACCATTTCTCGGCACTGAATTTTGTTTTAATAAAAGCAGATTTATGGATGATGTTGAATGAACCCAAGTTCAGTCAGAGGAATTAAAATTATTGAAATTAAAACAATATATTCTGAAGATGTCCCAAGTAAATCGTAAATACCTGACATTGCTATGTGTCATATTAGCGCTCTCCAACACTATTTTTTCCACGTTTACAA
Organism: Epinephelus lanceolatus; assembly: GCF_041903045.1. Classification (NCBI taxonomy): domain Eukaryota; kingdom Metazoa; phylum Chordata; class Actinopteri; order Perciformes; family Serranidae; genus Epinephelus; species Epinephelus lanceolatus. The sequence goes on from NC_135736.1 coordinate 31,347,285, forward strand.
TAACTTTTCTATATTTGTTAAGAGTCGGTGGCTCATGTTCTACTTGAAGTATGTTTAACCTCTGTGCTGTGCCTCACAAAATGCTGCTAATACCTTTGAAGTGGTGTATGTTTGTGTTTTAAAAGCACTTTCTTCTCATGTAAGACATAGGAAAAAAAAACACACCAAGTGTGTTGCTCAGATGAAGCAGAGCTGGGTCTCTGGTTTAACAGTGTACTTAGGTCAGTAATTCCTAAGTACTGTTGGGCCTAAAGAGTCAGAGCCAGCAGAGATATTTAGGGGATAACTTCCTCTATTGGCTTTGGTTTATTTTACACGTTTGTGTAGCGCGATGGGAGTTGGTGCATCTGAATGTGTTCGTGTTCGTGGCTGTGAGTCATGTATGGCATTTCAGTATTCTGTGAGCGTACAACAAGGAGTCATGTTACTTCACTGTAGACGGGAGCGCACAGGCCGCACATGTGTTGGGTGTGTCTTTACACTTTACAGACAGCAATGTCAGGTTCTGTTTTCTAACCTCTTTGACCTCTCTAGTTCAGATATGTATGAATTCATTAAAATGACATAACAGCTGCTAACATCCATTTTACTGCTCTCTAAAGTTATTTTTTTTTACGTCCTGTTTCCTTTTGAATATGCAGCGGGGCATCATAGGTCATTGTGCTATACTTGACTCAGTTATACCAGCATCACGTGTAGAGATAATGCAAACTGTAGATTGCTAATTTTAGCATGTTTCAAATCTGAACACACATTAAAGGTATTTGGAGCTGCTGGTCAGTCTATGTACCTTAATTCTGTAAAATACATGTTATTATGCCTCTGTGGCGAACAGACTTTATATAAATTGCCCTATGAGTTGATTTCATTACAAGTGATATGAATTCATGCAGTGATCTGAAAGACTTGTTGTTGACTGCAGTAGATTGGATATGATGTTAGAACGTTTAATGCATTTTGAGGTGAAATGTGACTTAAATTTGTACGTTTAATTCATAACACATTGTACTTCTTAATGATAGTATTTTAATGATAATTTTAAATTAATGTGCCCCTGAGGCAGTCGAGAGCAGTGCAAACAGTAATTTATTTAGCAGTTATGAATCTGTTGTACAGAAATTACTTTTTTAAAAAGTTGAGCCAAAGAAAAAACAAACAAACCAGGAACTATAAACAACTCAAAATTAAGAGATATGATTTACTACCTCCTGCCAAAGAGTTTTAAAAGTATGTGTTTGATCAGCAACACATATTTCTCTGATTTTATATGGTTCATTAAAGCACATTTACATATCATTTTGAAACCCTGTGTAGCAGAACATATCTAAGACCGATATTATATTTTCTAAGCTTTAGCAAACCAGCTATTTTAATGTTGTCATAAACGCAAAATTCATAAAAAAAAAAAAAAAAACGTTCTCCCACATGCATTTATTAGTTTCTTGTAAGACCTTTATCTGTGAATAATAATAATAATGTACTTAATGCACTTGGACTGTCACTCTTTTGTCACCAGCACTGACAGCAATGAATGGCTGCAAACACTGGTGATAGCAGGAGTACTGCCATATGGACTTTTTAATTGTAAAATGAAACACTGTTAATTGTTTCTGCTGAATTTTGCCCAAAGATGCACTGTATCATAAATAATATAATTTGTTTTAAAAACATTCTTCCAGATGTCCTTCAACAAACCTGCTGACTTTGAGGTTAAATATATGAAACTGTATCAAAGCTTGTTTTTGTATAAAGAAAAGAGGGTTAACGGAAGGTGAGATGGACAGAGATAAGTGTATTTATGAATGTTCAAAGAGAAAGGGCACATATTCGAATGACACGCCTCAGTGGCCCAACTGTCATATAGTGGCATTGTATATATTTTACGCCTGATGTCAACTGTGACTGCCCCAGAAAAAGACAGAGGTCAGGATGACAGCAGAGAGACGCCTTGAAAGGAGAAGTGGGTGCTGCGTTTGCACTTGCGAGCTTGAAAGTAATGAACATGATGAATGAGTGTAATGTAGACTGACAAGCCTTCATATGTTTGGAATAAATTCAAAATCAAGCTGCTGAACATGTTTGCGTCCATGAATTTAAATCACTTCAAGGTATAGTTGTGTTTGGATTTAATATTGATGTCTGTATTTAATGTGACCACTCAAAAAAACCCACATGTTGGAGAAATTAAAATGTAAATAGGTATTTAAATCACTCCTTATATTTGTGTTACAGCTCAGATTCAGGTATGTGAGAATAGTAAAGAAAAATAAAAAACAGGTGCTTTACACTGATCCACTCTTTTTAAGGGTTTATAAAATTAATGGCTTAATAATGATTGTAAAAATGGATTAATGTCTCAAAAATCAGTTATAAACCCATATAAGAACACTTTAAGGAAGCCATGTTGTGAAAAATACCTTTAGCTGGTCAAACTTGATGAACTGAAGAGCTAAAGGATATTATTCATTTATTTATTTATTTGTTTATTTATTTGATTTATTTATTTGCATCTTGGCAACCCAAAACTTCTTTTTATTGGTGATTTTAAATATATTAATATATTATTTATTGATCATGAATAAAGTAATTATAGTTTTAAATTATAAACCCTTTATAAATAGTGCATTTATTACAAAGTGGTACCAAAACAGTGAATAAATTGATTAAGTTTACTTGAAGAAAACAAAGCAGTTTGCAGTTTGATAAAGATCTACTGGTAAAAACATACAAAAAATAAATAAATGACAAGGGTCAAAGGGAATCGCACAGATTTATGCCAACAGAAAAACACATTTGGCATCTGCCAGCGTGCAAGGTTAGCTTTCTGGTGACACTGAAACATCACCCGGGCCAAGGCTTAAGTTTAACCTGACAGTTTGCTGCTGTGTTTACTTGGTTGCCGTGGATGCAGCGAGACTGGCAGACACTGGTTTGCCCCCAGCTGCTCTCAGTGGTTTCTAAAGAATCTACATTAAGGCCCAGTTGTTGTATTTGGATGCCAGGAGGGGCTCTGATGTCACAGCTGTGACACAAGAAAAGTCAAGATTTATGGCCTCACCTGGATCAACAAGTGTGTGTTACATGTGGGCCACTGAGGTACATTTTGTCTCCTTGGACACAGCTATCAATACAAATATTGGTTTCCTTACAAGAGTGACGCCAACAAAACATACCTGCTAATGCGGAAAACCTTATCTTAAATCCGCTGTAATCTTACAGGTTCAAATGTTGGAGTTTTCCATTTTGAAATCAGCTGATTGGCAGACAGAAATTCTCACTTGAAACCATCAGGAGGCTAGAACTTCTACACTGGGAGCACTGGTTGTGAGGCTGTACAGCAGTGCTTTTAGCTAAAGCTAATGTCAGCATGCTAACAGTCCTATCATGCTGTGTTTATCAGATACAATGTTTATGATGTCCACCACCTTAATTTAGCACAGGGATACTCAACTTGGCCACTTTTGCAAAATGACAGGTCAGTCAGCAGCCCTGAACATGTACACAGGGACGTTTCCAGGATTTGAGGACATTTGAGGCTTAGCCAGCTGCTTTTACAGCTTGCAGCCTACAGTCATTTCAATGAGGGGAAGGTGGTGGAAGGGAAGCAGTTTCAATCATGGTGGTTCCGGTAGGAAGCAGTTGATGCCCATGTGAACACACAGATTTTTCTCTGCTTTGTAGACTTCACAATGTTGACCTTCTAGTGCTAGGTGCCTGGCTTTGAACAATCAGATAAAAGGGGGTGACATCATGGAAGCAAAACAACGACAAGACAGTGGAGCTGATAGTAGTGTCTGAATACCCAGAGTTGTGCAACACAGTGTTAGCAATTTATAAGGACAATCAGAATAAAAACTGGGCCTGCAATAACATTTCCACCAATTTTCAGAAGTCTGGTAATTCGTCCAAATATGTAGAAATCTTTGTTAATTTCAGTGGTTTCCATTGTCTTGCTACAGTATGCTGTTACTAACATGGCGCCAAGCTCGCTTGGGCTTCCATCCATGACGTTACCAAAGCACCTGCCCATCATCACAGCCCTAGAGACACTTTGCTTTGCACACTTTTTCCCACTTTTTTGGGAAACGATCTTGCGGTTAGATCGTTGTCATGCCGGTTGCTATGCAGCGGTGTAAAAGCAGCTTAATGTTCATTAAAAATGCGGAAAAAAAATCCCAGTGTGAATCAATTTATTTTCCCTGTGACCTAAAAACGGTTTCGGGGGCCAAACATCACCCTAACAGGGGCCAGACTTGGCCTGTGGGCTGTAAGTTGAGCATCACTGGTTTGGTGTGTTAGCATGCCAACAATTGCTAATTAGCTGAAAATATGAGAATCTCCTCTGGGGCCCCAGTTTGGATTTTTTTGGGCAGGAGTGCCAATGCAGAAGTTAAGCAATGTAACCTACTGATGTGGCAGGGGACAGCAGCAAAACGTATTTTAGTCTCCACAAAGAGTCCCACCTAAAAAGATCTACAGCAGTTTACTTGAGAGTATTTTAAGTGCTTTACCTTTATGTCACACTGCCCATTACGATAGGGCTTCAATTTCCCATCTCTACTCTAATCAAAGCTACTAGACTACATTAACAAAAACTGCAATCTTGGCTCACTGAATGAGGAAGCTTCTTGTGTACTACTGCCTCAACACAGTAAAATAAAAAATACCTGATGGAGGCAGCAGTATACCAGCAGCTTCTGTGTTCAGCAATGTTAAATCACTGTTTTTCTCAATGAGGTCTGGCTTTGAAGAGAGCGATATAATGGCTTCATTTCCCTGTCGGAAATAGTTGCCTGATGGCAAGGTAGAGCAGTGAAAAGCAGCGATATAGCATACACTTTAATTTTTTTAAGGTTGTACTTTTTTAAGTGGCTAAAGCAGCCTACATTTTGCTGCTTAGCTTATGTATCAAACTCCTGCCTGCTTCTACAATCTGGGGGTGAGCCAGCTGACATTTACTGTACAGTACAGGCCAAAAGTTTGGACACACCTTCTCATTCAATGCGTTTTCTTTATTTTCATGACTATTTACATTGTAGATTCTCACTGAAGGCATCAAAACTATGAATGAACACATGTGGAGTTATGTACTTAACAAAAAAGGTGAAATAACTGAAAACATGTTTTATATTCTAGTTTCTTCAAAATAGCCACCCTTTGCTCTGATTACTGCTTTGCACACTCTTGGCATTCTCTCCATGAGCTTCAAGAGGTAGTCACCTGAAATGGTTTCCACTTCACAGGTGTGCCTTATCAGGGTTAATTAGTGGAATTTCTTGCTTTATCAATGGGGTTAGGACCATCAGTTGTGTTGTGCAGAAGTCAGGTTAATACACAGCCGACAGCCCTATTGGACAACTGTTAAAATTCATATTATGGCAAGAACCAATCAGCTAACTAAAGAAAAACGAGTGGCCATCATAAGAGTCACCTCTGCTTCTGAGGATAAGTTCATCCGAGTCACCAGCCTCAGAAATCGCAAGTTAACAGCAGCTCAGATCAGAGACCAGATGAATGCCACACAGAGTTCTAGCAGCAGACCCATCTCTAGAACAACTGTTAAGAGGAGACTGCGCCAATCAGGCCTTCATGGTCAAATAGCTGCTAGGAAACCACTGCTAAGGAGAGGCAACAAGCAGAAGAGATTTGTTTGGGCCAAGAAACACAAGGAATGGACATTAGACCAGTGGAAATCTGTGCTTTGGTCTGATGAGTCCAAATTTGAGATCTTTGGTTCCAACCGCTGTGTCTTTGTGAGACGCAGAAAAGGTGAACGGATGGATTCCACATGCCTGGTTCCCACTGTGAAGCATGGAGGAGGAGGTGTGATGGTGTGGGGGTGTTTTGCTGGTGACACTGTTGGGGATTTATTCAAAATTGAAGGCACACTGAACCAGCATGGCTACCACAGCATCCTGCAGCGACATGCCATCCCATCCGGTTTGCGTTTAGTTGGACCATCATTTATTTTTCAACAGGACAATGACCCCAAACACACCTCCAGGCTGTGTAAGGGCTATTTGACCAAGAAGGAGAGTGATGGAGTGCTGCGGCAGATGACCTGGCCTCCACAGTCACTGGACCTGAACCCAATCCAGATGGTTTGGGGTGAGCTGGACCGCAGAGTGAAGGCAAAGGGGCCAACAAGTGCTAAACACCTCTGGGAACTCCTTCAAGACTGTTGGAAAACCATTTCAGGTGACTACCTCTTGAAGCTCATGGAGAGAATGCCAAGAGTGTGCAAAGCAGTAATCAGAGCAAAGGGTGGCTATTTTGAAGAAACTAGAATATAAAACATGTTTTCAGTTATTTCACCTTTTTTTGTTAAGTACATAACTCCACATGTGTTCATTCATAGTTTTGATGCCTTCAGTGAGAATCTACAATGTAAATAGTCCTGAAAATAAAGAAAACGCATTGAATGAGAAGGTGTGTCCAAACTTTTGGCCTGTACTGTATGTAATACTCTGTACACTGACTATGGATAAGTACCTCATACAAGCCCACTTTAAAAGATCAGAGTTATCCCTTTAAGGGGCCCCAGAAGTCCCAGGTTCACTTTGTGGCAAGTACCTTGTGGTGATGTTCTTAAAGGTGCAGTAAGTAGGATTTAGCATCAGTGTTTGGCTTGTCCATTCTGGGCTACTGTAGAAAAACTTAGTGATCCCACTATCTAATGCAGCTTTTCAGATATAAATTTGTAGTCACTTGAGTGTCTTTCTCCAACTTTACACTGTTTTCACAGGCCAGTGGTAACTAAACTGACTCTGACATATAAAATTGATGGAGGGCCCCTTTAAAGGCAAAATTTAAACAGTCCCACAGCTTAATTTTGCCACAGGGCCCCCAGAGGATTAATGTGGACCCATATCTTGTACAACTGGTCATACACACTGCATTGCTTTATCTGAATCCATAAGCCAAGTCAAACGGCAAAGTGTTTCCACTGTACATTTATTGTCAGCCAATTACAAATCTAACAAAGTCCTGAACAGGGACACACAAGTTCAGAGTAGCTCAAACGTCTTAAAACTACCTAAATGCTTTAAGACAAACAGACCAATTACAGCCACGTACAAAAAATATATTCAAGTGTTGATGGACCCACTTTTGGAGATTTGATTTTCACCTCAAATCTCACAAGTACAAAGTAGAAACGATGCGCATACATCGTTTCCATAGGAACAATTAGAAATCACCAGCATAATTATGAAAAATGGAATGAATTGATATAACTCTGCTAAATAAGTTATTTCAAGTGTGTGAACAGTGATACAGTGGCATAAAACAATAAATTACTCCTCCTCAGTAAACACATTTAATTAAAAAACAAAGGACTATGACAGAAAGGAGCGTATCTGTTCATGGGGGAGAGTTAACCCACTGTCTCCAGTGAGATATTTACATGTACATCGTTACTGTAACTGTGTTTGGATCATTACAGTGGAGTTCCCATCAAATAAAATATACATCCTGTGTGTGCCCATCATAAATACATTCCCCGAGGATATCCGTAAAAAGACAATGCAAGAATTCCTGAATTCAAACAAAATGTCAAATTAAAATGACTCAAATACTCGCAGGAATGTAAACATTGCATTGTGTTGTTTAAAAAAAACAAAACCATCCACCACTTTTCTCTCTTGCATACTTTCACAGCATGAGGCTGAGGTGTGTTAGCTGTCCCTGAATGCCATAAACCCTCTTTCAGTGACAAATTTGCTCCTGGATAGTTCATGGTGTCTCCTCTACCAGCTGGAGTCAAAAACCTTCTTGCACATGTTCGAGTTCTCCTGGTGAAGAGGGAATTCAGAGCCGGGGACGAGCTGCTTCTTGCTCTTACGCGACATGACGCTCTTCCCTGATGACACGCTCTCGTACCTGGTCATGTATTCACTGAAAGCAGAACATCAATAACAGACAGTTAGGTTTTTGTATGAGATAATTCAACAATGAACCCCAAAGAGTACTGAAATATTTTCTTCACAATACCTGACGGGGAAAGTTGTTTTGTCCATCTGCATGCACACCAGGAAGGGATATTCGGAAAACTGGACAGTGGTGATGAAGTCCAGTGCTGCCTCTGTTTCGAAGCTGACCTCCACGCCTGCTCTCATGAAGTCCATGTCCACTGTAACATTGCCAGTGACCACCATCGCTCCCCTGAAACCATAAAGTGAAGATGTCCAACAAACAAAGAACAGTGTGTTAAAGTCATGTTTTCCCATTATCATCTTTTCTAAAAAAGTATAATTTTATTTAATTAAAGTTCAAATAAAAATTACAATATTTCACATGGTAAATATAAAAACAAAAAATATATCCAGCTTGCCAGTATGTGTGTTCATCATGTAGAAAAGCACATGCCTGATTTATACAAGAATTTATACAAGTGACGTCTAGTCGACAGGATCCTACATTTCCACGCTTCCCATTCATTGTCCATGTAAGCAGCCATGCAACGCATTCTAGTAGAGCTGCGTTGCATTTTAAGAGACTGCTCATTTGCATAAAGTAAAATCTAGGCTATTTTATGCAAATCAGCGGCATCTGGGGTCTCATTTATAAACATTGCGTACGCACAAAACGAGGCGTGAAAGAGGCGTGTGCCACTTCCCATGCAAAAGTTGTGATCTATAAAAACAGACTTGATAGGAGAAACTTTGACCCATGCTGATGGACATTAAGTAAATAGGAAAATGGCAATGTAGATGATGAGATGGAAGCCTGACTGTAGAAATTGTCAAATTGGCCCACGCCATTTTTGGCTTTTGTTTTATACAGGAAGTTTCCAAACAGCTGCCATGTTGGTGTAGTCTAAAATCCAGGAGCAGACAGCCCACATGCCTATTGGCGCGCCCATCAAACATCCAATACTGGAAAGCAGTGCTTGCATTCAGAGAGATGAATTGTAAAAGGCATTATCTTCTATATCAGGACATTTTAAAGTGCAGTATGGTAAAAATAATGCTGTTTTTAAAGGATTTTTAACCACCATTTAACACTTGTATAGCACCTTTCCAGTTTTCCAACCACTCAAAATACGTTTCACACTATGAGTCACATTCACCCATTCACACACTTGGGACCAAGGCTATCGTATGAGGTGCCACCTGCTACACAGCTTTAACACACTCACATACCAATAGAGCAGCAATCAGGAGCAATGTGGGGTTCAGTATCTTGCTCAAGGATACTTCGACATGCGGACTGGAGGAGCCACTGATCTTCCAATTAGTGGACGATCTTCTCTACCTCTGAGCCGCCCCCGACATTATTGGCCTGTATGAGACAGAAAGTTTGCTCCGGCCGGTAGGCAGTGTTGTGTTTCGGCCTGGACGTTTCCAACATGCAGGTCACAAACGTTCTCATTTCACAGCTAAACAGTACACTGAAATATGTTTCTGAGAACATTTGTGGTGATGCAGTAACAGAACCTTGACTCATGTTTGATCAACAACTGTGTTCGACAGTGTAAAGCAGTTCACGAGCAATGATTGACATGACTGACAGCTGCTTTCTCTTAAAAAGGCCTGTGATTGGCCAAAGTCTCCCGTCATGGGCTAGATTTTCTAAAGCCTGAAAACAGAACCACACTGCCTACTCAAGCTTTAACGTGTGAGCATAATGTGCAACAAAACATGGGTAGATATGGTTACCTGCAGTTACCTGAACCAGACATGTTCAGATTGAAAAAAACATCTGCTAGCCAACCAGAACCAATTATTGTCTTTAGCCTTATCATGCCTACTGTTGGATATGGTCCTCGTCTGTGACCATGTATCTGAATCATACAGACTGTATCAAAAGCACAGTGAAGCTCAGACTCTAACGGGTACAGTTCAACTACCGTGTAACAACTTCCCCTTATGTTTCAAATCAAAGTGTGTGCCAGCCACACTCACATCCAACCTCTGTAACTTTGCCCGTGGAGACATGCCTTGGCAAAGATGCCAGTGTGGTTTGTTCTGCTTCTATAGATAGCCTGCCAGTCTATTATCAGAGTGGAAGAGGTACAACTATGCTGATCCATTCACCTGCCTCTGCCATTCCCCCTGCACACACGGGTCAAATCAAGATGTGACCCCTAACAGTGGTCCAGAATCGGGAAGAAAATCCCCAAACAGAATAAAAAAGCTCTTTAATCTGTTTTTTGAAACATACTTTTGTTTCTTAGGATGCTGTAAAAAAGGCAATAATAATTTCTGCACCTTAACTTAGACCCTCATTAAACTCACATTTCCTTTTCTATCTTTTGTAAGTCATCTAAGGTCGTGTACATAAAGAGCTGTACTACTGCACCAGTGCAAACTAATGCAAATTATAAAGCAATAAGGAAGATTAATGTTAAAAAAATGATGCAGTACCAGAACAAAACCTGAGTTTCAGTCCAGATATCAGTGTTTTTTTATGGCTTACCTTTCTATGTAAAGTAAAAATAGTCTTTTCTGCAAAGAACTTTTTTCCATTCATCAAAACAATCTTAAAAAGCATTAAAAATCTGAGAATACCTGACCAAAATAACAAGCAAACAGGATGAAGAGTGGGACCAAACTCTCAGTGTCATGTTTGGGTGCTTGAGTTTAGGTTACTGTTATGGACAAAATGTGTTTGGTACTTAAAAAGCACTGAGGTGCTCATGCAGCCCTGTCTTGGCCAGGCAAACCACACCGTATTTGAATGTTAAAAACCAGCGGCATTGCTCTTTAAACCCCATTTCATCACCAGATGCCGCGAGCTAACTGATACCAGCATGATGACGAGCTCCATTTTCGGCAGCTACTGTTGCGCGTGGACTGTAATGTTTTTAAAATTAGAGAACCAGACAGAGCTGACGTCATATCCACACAAACCCAGAAATGAGACAGACGTGAAGCACAATACTGGAACGTGTCCAACATGCCGGTGGAACAAATGAATCAGGCAACACTTATAGACCCTCTAAAGTTCACATGAATCCAACATCAATAGAAATCTATTTGCAGTGTGGTGACACGGCTCGAACGTCTAAAACAACTTTCCTTTCAGTCACAAAGGTTGTTTCTAAGAATTGTCTGCCTATCACAAAGGCCTTTGCCCTGCAAGTGTACATGTCATACAGTACTCCACAAACAGTCAGATAATTTATCACCCCAAGGCTGTACTGGAGGCTGTGACCTATATACACACTACACAACAGTATATAAGAGCTCTGCTGATGTCCTGATTCAGCTACAGGACAAAAACACCTGCAACAGTTGTTTTATTGCATTGTCTGTGGACCGTACCTGTTGTTGACGCTGGTCTTGGACTCCCTGTACCACAGACTGATCTCCATGCCTCCAGAGATGTCAATGGCTAACCCACCCTGAAACTCAGCACTGGCTTTCAGACCGGACTGCAGCTGGATCACCTAGAAGGCCGAAGATGATCGGGAAAGAACAACAAAAATGAGAGATTTGGTTACGTCTGACTCTAGAGTTGTACCGATACCGATACCAGTAACGGAAATGCCTCCAATACTGCCTAAAATACGGTATCGGGTATCGGCGAGTATAGCCTATGACCAATCTGATACCACGTAATGCCTTACGTCATTACACATAGGCACGCTAGAGGTAAATGAAACGGAGCGGAGTTTAAAAAGCATTCTATTGTAGCCTTTAAAATGTCTTTTTTACCAAATTGTGTGGCTGCACTTTAACCTGCGTCTTGATCTGTGTCAACACTGGATAATAATAATAAAAAGGTTTTATGGCATTCATTCTACTATTATGCATTTATTTATTAATATTTTACATAGAGTTTTAGGAGTTGAGACATACAACAATTCATATCCTATCCATTTTTATTTTACCCGCTGGTATCGGATCGGTACTCGGTATCGGCAGATACCTAAGGTTCAGGGATCGGAATCAGTATCGGGAAGGAAAAAGTGGTATCGGTACATCTCTATCTGACTCACGTGTAAAAAGCTGTAAAAGCTCACAGCATAAATGCCACATCCTTGAAGCAGCTGTCTGCATTTAGACTCTGTTCACACTCACATCACTACGCTCAACAACTGCGTTAATAACTTGAGTCATTTGCTATCTGTGCTTGTGTACACATACTGTATGAATCTGACCAAGTAAACAACTGACAAAATAGGCTGTGGGTCATTGCCTTCCAAAGTGACCCATAAAAACTGTTTGCCCACCTAAAGTAGATATGAAAGTATATATAGATCAGAAAACTTAAAAGGTTACAGTTACATAGAAAGAGCCCAGTGCTGAATACTGGCTGGGATGCAAACATCACTAGATTAGAACTGAATTAGAATGAGAGTAGATTTTAAGCTCCTCCCCCTTGTATACAAACCCTTACAGTACATGAGCTGGGACCGAGCTACATTGCTAACTCCCTCGTTAACTATTTGCCTCCATGAACACTGCGATCAGTTGCTGCTGATTTCTTGGAGGTTCCCAGCAACAGTCTGGGATGCAGCCTTTGTCTATTACACCCCAGAGCTATGGAACACACTTCAGATATCAGGAAAGCTAGCTCGCTAAATATTTTATCTGTTCACTTTAGCCTTTAACTCACTCTGACTTTCCTGATACAGGTCTGAAACGCTTTCTTTTTACACTTTTACTTCGTATTTAGGCTTCACACTGCTGCAAGTCTTTTAAAATCTTATTTGATTTTGTAATTTATAGTTTTACAACTCTATGATTTATGAATCAGTTCCGTTTAATGTTAATTATGGCTATTTTCATGTAGCGCACTCTGTGCTTATAGTGCCCTTATTATAAAGCACTTAGTGCTGCATTTCTTGTATGAAAGGTGCACTATAAATAAAGTTTATTATTATTATCACGCCAACATCGCACTACCTCTGGTTTGCAGCTGCATGTCACAGAACATAAACCTACGTCTTTTCAAGCAGGTGTTTCTTAAGAATATTTTTCCGGGCTTCTATTGCCTTTATTTTACAGCAGCTAAAGAGTGACTGTAAGGGGAGAGAAAGAGGGGATGACATGCAGCAAAGGAAGGTTCTTTTCTCATTACTTCTGTCAGCCACTCTCAACACTAAGATGAAGTACACTACCATATTAATGGAATAATTCACCCTCGAAATGACAACTTGTATACAAATTAGTCATGCCGTGCTACCTTGAATCCATGTAGAAGACATTCTTTGAGAGCGTGAGAGTTTGTAAACTGATGTTTTGGGACAGTTTTGCTGTTGTTGGTGGTCTCCAATCAATAAATCAATATGTTCCATGTTTTTGTCACAAATTCAAGGACACACAGCATGACTGCTACTGAAGTATTCCTCTCTCGTTTGAATGGGGCATTGATGTGGGACACAGTTGTAGCTGCTTACCTCAGAATGATCAGTCAGCAGGATGAGACCCTTCACCACATTCATGGGCTCCCCGGTCATGGAGAACATTTTGGACATGAGGTCACTGTAACCCTTGAAGAAGGTGACGGGTCGCAGCTGAACGTCAAACAGCAGAGCTGACATCCCGGCAAATGACTCCAGGTCCTCCTCTCCCTCGTCAGGTGTGGCAGCAATCAGTGACTCCAGACCCTGAGCCTCAATTGCCACCTGGAAGAATATTCAAATTAGTCTGAGTTAGCAATTTGATAATGATCTGTTCTGATATTTCACATATACTTCATGACAATTTAATGTATTTCAGAAGGAAAGGCACTTTATGTAATGCATTAAAACATAAAAAGAGGAAGTAAAACAGCATAAAAAGATTAAGATAAAAAGATCTAAATTCCTGTTCCTGCAACATCCTCACAAAGTGTGCTTTACCAATACATTACTGTGACTAATTTCAGTTTTATCATGTGGTTTCCTTACCTGCAGTCCATGTAGCATTGCTCCTTTACTAGCACCATAAATATTCATGTTGCTTCTCCTCAGGATCCCAGAGCCAGAGTACAGGATGTCCAAACTGTATGTGGAGGTCACATCGGCAGACTCTGTAGGAGGAGGATGAGGAAGTGCTCAGTGAACGTGCATAGCTGTTGACATGTTATTTATCTTATTGCTAATAGCAAGACTCAAAATTAGTTTTAAGTCTAGCGTGCATAACCAGCTACGCCAAAGGTCCGTGTTTAACTTGATTGACATTTTTCTTCATGTCATGTCATATATTGTTCATTTCTTTTAGGCTTCGGAGATGACGGGTTCATTACTTACGAGCCATGAATCCTGAGTATGCAGACGATGACCCAACCTTTGAGAAACGGTCATAGTTGTGGGAAACTGTGTCTCTCATTGCTTGTCGTAAAACTTTGCTGAAAAATAAAATATATATATATGTATTCATTTTAAAGAAGTGGCTGCAATATGAGTTGGTAAAATGTTTGGTTACACAAAATGCTCTTTTTGTAAGTCTTCCTCCCATAACACACCTGGCGGGCATCTCAAAGCGCAGGATGTCCTGGATCTTGGACAGCATATACTTGTTCATTTCATGAGGCAGATTTCCAATAGACAGCAACAGATTCTTCACCTCCATGTATGATGGGTTGCTACTGAGGATGACGTCAGCGGCAGCAGCCCTCACATTTTTCTCATAGATCCTTCGATTCTGGTGGTAAACCCTGTTCACTGTCAGCTTTACCTACAAATGAGATATTTGATTTCAGTTATATGCTAGTTAGCTCCATACAGCAGTAACAGTCATTCACAACAGCTGTAATGAATATGTGTGGCTCACCTCGTCGGTCATGAGGCTGACGTCGTATCTCTGCAGGGCAGTGAGGGCGATGGTGCTGAAAGCTCCCACCTCTGACTCTGCGTATTTGGTAAAGATGGGAATGGCCTCAGGAAGCAGAGAGTTCTTCAGAGCCAGGAGATACATCTGGACCTCAGACTCCACCTGCGTGCTGTCAGGGCCGCCTAAAATCAGCTTCTTCACCTTCACCACTGTCTGAGAGGTGCATACACAACAGAAGATCATCAGTCAGCTCAGTCAGTGGATTAGTTTGCAGACTATAACACAAAAGAAACATTTTCATAGCTGTACACAGACATTAGTTTATCATTTATCATCTTCTTGGAAGCTCACCGGTAAGTTGCATCCTCCTTTCTGACACAGTTTGTGGACCAGGGCTCCCATAATGATCACCACTGACTCTTTAATGTCTGTGCTGCCGATCTTTCCCTTTGAAATATCCTGAAAAAGAAACAATCCTCATTGAAATTCACCACAAACTTTAGATTTGCTTTACAGGTCCAGTGTGTAGGCTTTAGGGACATCTATTGGCAGAAATGGAATATATCATTCATAACTATCTTTTCAATAATGTATAAACACCTGATAATAAGAATCGCTAACTTAGAATGAGCCGTTTATATCTGCATATGGAGTGGGCCCTCTCCCACCAAGTCCACCATGTTGTTTCTACAGTGGCCCAGAATGGACAAACCAAACACTTGCTCTTGATATGGCCATTTGCATTTTTGTGTTTTCATATCAGCCACTGTAGTTTCTTCTACACACTTGGCACACCAAAGGAGTTTCAGTTTTTCAACCTCACCGCTAGATGCCACTAAATCCTACACACTGGACCTTTAAGTATACTGTGACTTGGTTTTTTAAGACTTATTTTTAAGGCTAAAGTTTTTAAATTTTAAGACAAATCATTTAAAATAGAATTTCATTTTTGTGGGCAGAGAGCAATAAATTAAATATATGTGTTTTTTTCAAAAACCAATTCAGAAAGAAGGCAGCACTCCACGGTAAAATAAAATGAAAAAAATAAATAAATAAAATAAAACAAAATACAAATACATAAAATAAAATAAAGTAAAATAAAAATAATTACAATAAAATAAAATAACATAAAATATAATTAAAATAAAATTAATTAAAATAAAAACTGGAATGTCTATTTGTTGACATTTTTGTTTTTTTCCCCACTAGAGTGCCACCTACTGTATTTCCTGAATTTAGTTCATTTTTTGGAGCAGAACTGAAATGCAATGCAGGTGAATCACACCTTTTCCTCTTCACAGAGATCTTATATTTCCTTTCATGAGCAAGAAAAGGTGTCAATCTATTACTGACAACATGACGCTCACCAGCAGAGCCTGGAGCATTCTCTCGTTGGGATGTGAAGCAAAGCCACATGCGTAGAGAAACCTCTCCTGCAGAACCAAACCTTTGGCATCTGTGAAGTTAAGGAATTGGAGCATGGCATCCAGAGATGCAGCGGTCTGGGAGGAGGTCACAGCATCCACCACCTGAGGTCTGATAGCAGGAGGAAGGAGGTAAATAATATGATGGTGAGTTGATAAAGTTGGACTTATTTAAAGAAACGGCAGAGTGATGACGTCAGTAAGTAAACTGAGATGTAGGAAGAGAAGGAGGAGCCCGTTTACAGAGATGTCTTGCTGGCGCTCTTCAGCACTTTGAGGATCTCGTCCTTGGACGCCTTCCTAATGCTCTGGATCAGGGCCAGGAAGCTGCGAGGAGCCGTGGCTTTGGACAGGCTCTCTGGCTCCAGCTGCTTCTTCTGAGTCTGCCAATTTTCAAAAAGCTAAGAGGGAGAACACAGGGGACAGAGGATTAAAAGAGAGATCATCTTCTGTCAATAAGGACGGTACAAAAATATAGAATATCTGTTTACTAATACGAGGTTATTTAGGAGTCGCTTTGCACATAATGACTTGGACAACTTGGGCCTGCATACTCTGAAGGAGGTCTGCAGGGACCAAACATTAGTTGTACTGATTCAATAAATGTCTAAAATGCAGCAGCAGTGTGGTCATACAGTATTTATGCGCCTGCATAAGAAATATTAAATGTGCAAGTGTTCTTTTTGAAATATGGTGAAAACATAAAGAAAAACTGTGGCGTGACAGTGAACAGATACTCACTGATGGACAGCCCTTGCACTGAGATTTGACCTTCTCTGCAATGATACCAACAGCTGCCATTTTGGCATCGATTGACTTGACAACACCAGCCACATCTTTCCCAGCAGCCTCCAGCAGTCCGGCCTCCTTCCCTACATATGTGAGGGTTTGCCTGGAAAGCAAGAAATGTAAAATTTAAAATGTAGCAGCACCAGAAATGGCAGCACACGTTTATTCTTTTTTTAAGAGATACTTAACTGATTTTTGACCAGCTTTGCATCATAACAATATTGGTAGTATATGTAAATGAACTGAGGTAAACCTCCCTCCATGTTGCCAGCGCCCAGATCTCCCTGCTCAACTCTCAGCTCATATTTACCAGTGGATTTTTGCTGGTTCTAGGGCTGTTGCTCAAACTACAGATTGTACTTCTGCATACTGCGTCAAGGCCATTAAATAAAGGCCAGGACATGCTCTCTGACCCCATGGGAGTTATGGGGTATGAACATGCGCGATATAACTGGAGCTTCAATGTTGGAGAGTTACTGCAGACAGCACTAGAAATAAAGGGATGGCGTCCGCTCAGGTGCTCTTAGGGTGCACTCTTTTGAGCCTCTGTCAGTGTGCTTGGCCTGACAGAACATTTTGGGTACGCTCATATTGAGGGAATAGAAAGTGTTTGTTTTTGGTCTTTTATTAAGTAGTAATTAAATTGCAGAATTCTAATTCTTACCCATATCTTGATTTTTCATGCAAACTATATTCTGACACAAGGCCAATTGCCGATGCTATTTAGTGCACCAGGGATAACGTTTTTCTGTAGGCCGATGCCAAAGTTAGCATCACACTGGTTCCCTCATCAAAAAAGCCTATGGGATTTTTTGACTGGATATAAAGAAACTAGACTACAGTCGCATGACCTGAAAAAGACTGTTAAGCTGTGTTCGGCGCGGCATGATGGCATTCTGTAATCTCAGTTAGCCACTTGTTAGCAACCACACTTTTTAAGACACACAGAGGCTTCACAAAATTCATGAGTGGGGTATTAACTGATGTATTTTTTGTTGTAGAACAAAGTGGAAGTCTCTTAAGCTCCTGTGAAACACGGACCTTTTGTCAGGGATCTAACAAAAAATTCTTCAAAGAACCCACTGACTTTAAAACAGGGGAACCAAGAGTGCAAAAATGCTGACTCATCTCTACTGAGCCTTTCGGCAACTGCAGACCAGACTTCTCTTTTAATCCCCCTTGATTTTCGTATGCTTAACTCCGTGGACACAAAGAGTATAGAAGCGGATTGAGAGAGACACCAAACTCAGATCAAACGGTAAAACTAGGCGGTGCTGATCAAATATAAAACAAGTTACTGTGTTGCCTATTTCTCACCTAAAATGTCTTTCGAAACATGTTTTAGTGCACTGTTTGGCTGTTTGGCTGAAAATGCTGAGATGTGTTGCCCATTCCCCTTTGACTATAATTCAAGAATGTTTGATACCAGTCGGCTGACGTATTGTTTCTTGCGGAAAAACAGCCAAGCATTACCTCACCCTACAGCAGGAGTGTTTTGTATATTGGTCCGGTGCGGTGCATTCTGGTAGTTGTAGGTTCTCTACCTCTTGAGAAAAACCAAGTGCCACAGCCCATTTTCCTGTTTTCTCTGGTTATATAGCACCAATTTCAAAAGTATTTCCACTGCATAGACAGCCAAGTTTTATGAAAAAATCATCTTTCTGGTAGTGAAAGACACTTACCTGGACACAACTTTAGCTGCAGCAGATCTGCGGGCGTTGACAGCCAGTGAGTGTAGTTCTTCAGCCACGGCCGAGCGGATGAAACCATCTTCAAGTGTGAATGTTGTAACAGAACTAGACTTCCTACTCACACCCAGCACCTGAAGAAGGGACACATCAAGGTGTAAATTATTAGCAATTCAGTAACATCATATTTTAGCATGGTGAGCTCATCTGGATGCCAACGTACCTGACTGTGTGTGGTGAATCCGGTCTCTGCGGTCTTACACGTCTCCAGGAGCTTGGTTCTTGTCACTTGACCTTTTTCTGCCTTGTACAAGACTGTGCACCTTCCAGACACGTCATTCTGCACCCAGACATTGAGTTTGTCCACATTAGCTACATGTAAATACATATTTAAAACATGAATAAATGAGAAGGGAGCATTATCATGTTGTTTACCTCTATAACCTTCCCAGTGTGGGGCTGCATTTGAAGTAAGCTGGCCAGCCCTCTTTTTAGGTTCTTGATGGTTGCAGGTTCGGCCCAGTAGGAATAAAAGGCCTTTGCCTACAAAGAAAGCAACATGTTAAAGAGAATGTCATGCTTTGGAACAATGGATACTGAGGCATTCAGTCCAGCTGATAAAAAGGGAAGTGACCCACAGCGCTGTACATGCTGCAACTCACAAAGGTTGTCAGGGTGTCAGTTTTCCTGCGCACACTTGTGTAGACAAATGCATGGTCATGACATCAGACACATTACATGCAGAAATAAGATATTCTCTGAAGTGCAGATCAAAAACAAAACCAGGATACTTTGGTATTAACACTAAATGTTTAAAAAGAGTTGCTCTCAGCCTCTAATTATATCCTCAACACGCATCAGCACGCAGCTGACCAGCGTGACAGATGAGCCGGTCTTATGTTTACCAATGTTGCAGATATCACATTAAAATGATGGAACCAAAGTCAAATGTGCTTTGTTAATCTTGGGAAATATCATATCACACCACAGTTTAGTTTTCCAACGAGGCTTCAGTTTGGCTCAATAATGGACTCTGCCCCTGAGTGGAGAAAGCAGCCTATTACATCATCCTACAGTGTCTCCTATACAGTATGTAACTTATTTGTGGCGCTCAACCACAATATCAGTAAGCACCACCATAAATAGACCGTCCACTGCTACTCTGTGTATTTTTCCTTCTGCAGGCTGCCATCAGTATAAACACCCTCACAACACAGGGGAGACACTGACCTATCCTGTGTCACGCCAGCTGACTTTAACTCCACACTGAACCAGTATTCATCCTAAAAATATCATTTAAGGTAAGATTTGGGGGGTTTTTCAGCTGGTGTCTGACAGTTACACAACGGTGACAGATACTTCTCAGGGTCAGATATAATATGCACATACGGCATACTGATGAAGTATCTCTGTACACCACTGAAGTCCTGGCATTGTGTGAAACCAAGAGGAACAACATCATTTCTGTTTACTGGACTTAATTGGTATCACTTCACAATAAATGTTCATAAGTAACCAGTTGTTTTATTAATCAGCATCTTAAGCATGTTATATTGTTGTATTGTTGTAACCAATCCACGTGAGTTCTGCGCATAACGTTCACCAACCTAACTTCCTTTTTTTGTTGTGTAGATGCAGAAGTGTGTCAAGAATGTCTCAAATTTCCCAAGAAAAAATACTGCTAAAGTTCGTGCTAGGCAATTTCTTGATGTTCTGCACAAAAGAGGGGTAAACTGTTCTGCACCGCATACAACATTGTGGCGGAACACAAATAAAAGTCATCGATTGAAAAATACTTTTCCACTGCAAAACAAACCCGGTGAATGGCTGAAATTACAAACTCAGAACAGTGTATTTTTATTCTCACTAGAACAAGTTGCTTTCATTTTTAAAGAATCATACCAAAAAAGTAAAAATAAAAAACAAATCACAACTATTTATTTAGTACTCAGTTGCTCACGCAATTTCTTCGCAAAACAACACTGCCAAAACCTGCCATAATATCAGGCAGTTTAAGCCCCAAAAATACCAAAAAGCCTGTGAAATTCTGGAGGGACTGATTAATGGTTAAACAAGCAATCACTCATGCCTTACAGATCAGTTAAAAGCCATAAACAAAAACACATTTTCGATTGCAAGGTTGTAGAAAATCCCTTCGCCTGTTTTTCCTATGTATGCATGGTAATAGCGTACAGTAAATCTATTGAAGCTTGTTAGTACATATTTTTGAGGCCTCCAGATCCTCTGCTGTCCTGTTAAGTCGTCATACGGTCCAATTAGTCAAAGGATTCTATCATTAGTAAATGATTCATAAACCATCAATAGAGTCTTTAGTTACAACTTATGAACCCTTTATAAAGTGGTACCCAAGCCTTTACTGTGTAAAGCAGTGGATCCCAACTGGTGGGTCACGGTTCTAAAGTGGCTCGCAAACTTGTCAAGTTTCTTAAAATCACAATTTATTTTGATATATGGCGAATTTTTGGCACAGAGCTTTTATTTTGAAGTGCAGTTTCCTGCTGTAGAGTGAGAGAACAGACAGCTACTTGATAGAAACAGCAAACTAGCTCAACGACAATTATGACACTGAATATATTAAACTGTGTGGACCTTTAACTAATGGCTAAGGAGGAATATGGACCCCATGGCTGGACCAGTTGGGAACCACTGGTGTAAAGGGATCTTTACTCTTGCGAGGGGTTTTCTTCTACGTACAATCGCTTGTCATGATAATGATATTTTTGACTTTTCAAAGTCAGAAAAAATGATCGAGGTCATGTCTGTTTATCGTATGATACTGCCTTTGGTGTTGAATGAAGAGAGAGAGAAAAAAACTATGCTGAGGTAAGCTTTACAGTCATTTCTAGTCAAATTAAAGGTCCATTACTCTTTAAAGGGTGCGCTTGCATTATTATGCAACTACATTATCAGTACATCAGTTGCATAAAATGGTCTTACACTCACAGTAATACCAATTATTGCCATTATTTCTGGGACAGTATCTCGTCCAACAAAAGTAGCTGTTGGAAGAGGCCTAACGTACAGTCATTTACAGGGGTCATATGAGTCTTCTCCTCAGCCTTTAAATGAGATATTGACCAATCAGCCTGCCATTATTCCTCTGGTGGCAATGATGCATTATTGGATTGCACACAGTGATAATGATGCAATAACAGTGAATGAGTTTGGCTTGAATTCAAACATCTCACAGCCAGTGAGATGACAGCATGACTCTTATCCACCAACGTGGAGCTGCTCTACAAGCCATGCTTATTCGTTTGTTCATTCATTGACCCTCTGAACCTGCTGACCTTTGCCCGCACACACATCTGCCTGGTATTTCCCCTGCCAGCATCATCACTCCTGAACAGCGAAAGTCAGCTCTATAAACAGGGGAGCGCCGGAAGCACGCTACTGACACTCTAACATTACGTTTGTAAGCATCTCTTGCATGTATGAGATCATGAATTGTCTGGAAATAAAAATTCATATAATACTGAGAAACTGCTGCTGTTGTTACTGGCCTGGAGAGATAATTTATGGTAATGTTTACTAAAATATTCATTCTTTATACTAAAAGGTGTTTTATTTTGACGGTATGTTGAAATAAGGATTAAAAACCTAATAGACTGAGGCTGTGCAGATAATATCACAATGAGTGGTGTAGCCTGACAGAGACTACTTTCTTTATATTCTTTACTACCAAGGATCTAAACTTCTGCAATGTAATCAACTGAAGAATTGCCACCTGAAAAGAATTAAATGAGCAAGGAGTGAGGAAAGGTCCTTGACAAGTGCCGAGCAGTGGTGCCCCCAGGGTGGGGCCATGGCCTGGTGCAAAAAATTGGAGTTCAACAGTAATGTCTTTAAGAGGATTGCAAAAGTAGGCGTATCTTGTGAAACTAGACAACTTAAGGCATCCATTGGTACCAATCATGGCACCATAGCCTGTTGGGAAAGAGGTTAAATAACGCTCCAAATTTAGGTCACAAAAATTGGGCCTTCAGACTTGATTGCTGTGAGACTCGGCTTATGTTTTGACCTGGTAAAAGATCCTTAAATGTTAAAAAGCAATAGCAAGCCTTTTAAAGCCACACAGGTTAGGGGCTGTGGTGCTGCAGCAAAGGTAGTGTTACCTTGTGAAACTAGACAACCTAAGATCTATTCTCTATTGGTACCAATTATGTCATGCTAACTTGTTGGGAAGGGGGCTAAATAACGCTCCAAATCTAGGCTTAATTTTGGCGAAAGAACAAACGGCATGGCCATTTTTACAGGGGTGCTTTGAATGCTTAATTCAAGATATCTGAATGAAAATGGGTTCTATGGGTGCCCACGAGTCTCCCTGAACTTGAGAAAGCTTGTCCCCAGTAAATATTTGGTCCTTACAATCACTGTATTCTTTCAGATTAATGCTATATATATTTGTTTTTTAAGGAAAGGGGCCACCAGCCTATTTGAAGAACAATGAATCGCCTAACATGTAGAGACACATAACAGATTAGAAGAGGATTGTTTGGAGCTCAAATGTTAACTTTACCAGTTTAGTCTGTGCACATCGGATAATTGGTTATGTTATTGGTGCCACTGGTGCCCAAAGTAATGACGCTAATGCTCCTACCTTTCCATTTCTCAGATGCAACATGAAAGGTTTAGTCAGAGCTGCTAGCTTGGTCTTCCCCAAAACACTCTCTGTAGTGGATCCATGCAGGACGTTCTTCTTCTCTGGTCGACTGGATGCAGGCTCGATCCTCACGTTTGAGATCTAAATACAGTATAAGAGATTTACTAATGTGAGTGAAGACTTCACATATTGTTTGTGCATTGTCAACTGAGGACAGGGAAATAGACAGACTTTGCTACAAGTTTTATCCAAAGTGTATTTGTGGTCAGAAGTACTTGAATTAATAAAACTAAAATGTCCTGTCTCAACATGTGATGGAAGCCACATACCGCCAGTTGAATCAGTTGGTCGTCTTTGTTGCTCGGATCTCTCCACACCAGGTTGACGTCCACATCACTTGAGATCCTGTAGCCAGCACTGCCCTCTTTTGACCCCCTGGTCCTGTCCACCAGCACCTCAGTGGTGTAGCTGAATTTGTACAGCTGGTTGTTGTTCAGCCGGGGTCCAGCAGCAGCCCCTGAGGAAACACAGGAGACACAGCTGGTGAGCAAACACATGTGGAGACAGTGAGAGTGATTTGCAGTAAGACTCTCTGCTGTCATCATATATATGAAGACACTGCAGGTCTGTTAATGTGCTGTAGACTCAAAGGAACATGCCACTGGTGTTTGCACGTGAAATTTACATTTGCCTATTAAAGATTTTTAGACTGGCAAATAGATTTTTCTAACCCTTAATAACACAATTTGCAGCAAAGTTTTTATAGTTAACTAAAACTAAAACTAGATGTGCAAAAACATTTTAGTTGACTGAAATAAAAACAAAAACTAGACTTCAGAAAGGAACGAAAACCAGCTGAAACAATATTGAGTGCTTGAAAAAATAAAAATATATAGGAAATGTCTTTAGTTTTAATTAATTTTGTCAAATCTGCTGGTCAAATGCAACAAGCATGAAGAGGTGTTGGTGTATCTGTTTATTGAGACTGGTTTCGTCTAAATGACTGTGAGTAAACTGCCTTCACAAAGTGCTGTGTTTGTGTTGTAATGCCTATTCTGAACCTCTGAAATCTTGCCCCTAAAAACACCCCAACATTATAATAAAAAAAAACTTAAAACTAAGACTGAAACTATTCAAAGCTGAACTAAAATCCTGCATTTTCGAACAATAAAACCTAAACTGAAACAAGTAAAGTCACTCTGACAACAAACAACTATGTTGGACTGAAAACAAAACAATTAAAAATATGTATATTTTGATACCGATAATGTAATTTTGATAGCTTCTTACATTTATAAAATTGCTGTTTTGGAGTATGTGATCATATCTCAGAATTTAGAGCTTCTCTCTAGCAAACACATACATAGGACACTTTTCAAAGCAATCTTTACACTCTCAACTGCCTTTCCATTGATGATAATGTAACTCTGACAAAGTAAAGATGACTAAGTGTTCACTAGGATGAATGAACCCAAACTAGAAGATTTGATAGCTGTATCTTTAGTCCAGGTAGGACATTTGCAATATGGAAAAAAGAAATATCACAATATTTTTGACCAACAAATTCAGTATTGATGTTGCAATGACATTAGAGGGTTGACTATTAGTGCTTCTACAAAATATTTACATAATGAGATAAATATTCATCAGCAATGTTGGTGTAAGGACAAAGTTTGTAAAGGCAATACTGTAATGCAGCCTTTAAAACCAGGGAAAGACAGCATTTACAATGTTATGACATATAGTCCCATATCCCAGAACTGCTCTTTCCGTTCTTTAATTTTTTGTCTCCTTTCCAGACGTATATGAGTATCTGTGGCTCGTGCTGAGCTGATTCAATCAGGGGCCATTCAACAAGGTGTGTTCACCCTGAGAACAGATAAAAACCTCTGCTCTGCTCTATTAATGACCAGCTTTCAGTCAGATATGACATTAGGTCACCGTGGAAAGACAGACTGACGTGTCAGTACTTGATTTCATCACCAGTCACTGAGGGAAGTGGAGCTGGGATTCAACAAATAAAAAGTTTGGGTCTTTTGTCAACATTTGGCAAAGATTTTTAGAGAACAGAAGCAAGACGACAGAAGTGGTGTGTTTTCTTGTTTTGTAATGTTGGATTTTATGTGTCTTTCTCCTTTTATCAATCAGTGATGTCACACAGCAGCACTATATGAAGATACTCCACTGACAATGAATAGGAGAGTGTCATTATGGTCTCTGTGTGATCACAGAGTGTTATTTCCTGCCAATATCAATCAGTTTGGGGGATTTTAAAGTCTCTGTAGCACACTAAAATGAGGCTTAGATCATCACTAATATTTCAGCTCTATGAAGAAGCCTGCAGAGCACAGCAAGGTGTCATTCTGAGCTACAAATAAATTCCATTGTCCCAAATAAATTCATTCAACCTTCATAATATAATCTTCTAAACATCCTCTAATATAATCTAATATAATCTTCTAAACGTCCTGCTTGGCCCAAACATCACACCACCACATACTATCTCAACTCACAGAAAACATCCCATCAACTCACCTTTGGCAGCAGCTGAGACGGAGGAAGCTGCACAAAGCAACAACACAATTAGAGTTAACATCGCGCGTCCTCTCTCTGGAGCCAGGAGATCCAAAACCCAGAGTCTGTGGCTGAAGTGGCACCGAGGGGCCAAAAAGAAAGGCAAAGCAAGTCCGAGCTTCTATTATGTTTTATCGGAGGGGAGGGCAGACTCCAAACTCCACGCTCAAGTACTAAGTACGAGATAACCGGCAAATGATTAACCTGAGGAGCAGTGATTTGGACAGGAACTTCTGCCATTGATAGACGCAGCCAGGAGCTCCCCTTTTTGTATCTGCGTCTGCGCGCGGCCATGTGATTAATTCATCAATAGAAATGGGATTATCTGATTGATTCAGTTAATCAAAGGACAAATGAATCTTGCTGTCTGGAGTTTCTAGTTTACTGCGTGCCCTGACTTGTCACCAAACAGTAAAGTTATTGTTGCAGGGAAAATAATCAATTAATTAACGCAAAGATATCTGAACAAGAGCATTAATATTTACCAGGAGGTGGCAGAGAGACGTCCTCATGTTAGACACCTTTCACCCAGTTTGTTTTTGGGATGAACAGTCGCTACTTTGTCGATGTGTGTGTTGGAGGAAATGGGCCGTCTGTTAGTGAAACCAGCCCTCTGGCTCAAGTTACAGCATCTCAGTGGATCCAAAAGTGTGGCAAACTTTAGCAGAGGGACAGGCTGTGTGAAATACTGAACATGGGGTGTGTTTTGAGTAAAGTTGCTGATTTTTCAAATTAATGCATCTCAGAGTTTATTTATGTGAAAATGCCAGTGTTGCAGCTGATTATAAAACTACAACCTCAGTCTGTAAAATGAAA
The DNA here is from genome assembly GCF_041903045.1 of Epinephelus lanceolatus. Taxonomy (NCBI): domain Eukaryota; kingdom Metazoa; phylum Chordata; class Actinopteri; order Perciformes; family Serranidae; genus Epinephelus; species Epinephelus lanceolatus. The sequence goes on from NC_135736.1 coordinate 31,373,905, forward strand.
TTTGGGGGTCATACACTTAATTTCTCGCATTTAAGTGAATATTTTCGTACCTAATTGTGCATTTTATGCATCCATTCGTGGTGTAAATGCCAAACAACAGTCCTCTGCTACAAATGCACTTTGAAAAAACTGAGGTGGACACGTCCCCTATTAAAAACTTGAGGTTACAAACAGGAAAATATGGAGTCAAGAGGTCACTGAGGTAAGACAGAGCCAGACTGTTAATGGATTCATGAGTTAACAATGACATTTTTATTTAATAAAAAAAAAAAAAAATCAGCCCTGAAAATAAGTGGGAGCCAATGAAAATGAGCTAAAATGGGAGTAATATGTACAGTGTTGCTGTCTCCAAATTTATAGTGGAAAAATTAAGGAGTAAATCTGTCATCAGGGAGCCCAACATTTTTACAGAAGGGATTAGAACAGTTTTTTTTATCATTAACACACAACACACAAGCACAATAAATCAAATATCAGGATAATAAAAGATACTGAGTTTACTCTCTCACACACAACTGAATGAATGAGACACACACAGAGTCCAAACCTGACTCACTATGTGTTATATTAAAAACTCAAGTCATTTAGCACTAAGCACGATTTAAAGCATTCTGGCATCAAACTGTTGAGGGTGTGAATGTGTTTGAGAGGAGGATTGATTACATCAGTAGGAGTAAATCTGCTGGTTTTCTCTGTTGAGTCTAAAAGAGGACCTGTAGTAACACTGAGGCATCTGGACAAAGGTCAGATCGTTGGTTTGCAATCAGTCCCTGATAACGCCGCAAATACATACGCTTTCTAAATTGCAAATTATCAGGGTTGTGTTGAAAGAAACGTGTGTGTGTGTGTGTGTGTGTGTGTGTGTGTTTAACCTACTGATCTTTGTTGTTCTCTCTGTGAATGAGATCTATTTTAAGAGAAAAACAGCAATGCGTCCTGACGGCTCCGCCTTGGTCTAATCAACAGACGACAGTTAGGGAACTGAAAACAGTCAGAGACAACACATGAGCAGCAGAGAGACAAAGCCCTGCTCTGACAAACAAAACTAACCTTTGTTTCATGTGTTTACTATGTTTGTTTTTCCAGTCACTTGTCAGACAGTTTACAGCCACGTCTGTGAAAACATGGATGCTTCACACACATCTTCCCTTCCCAGCACAGAAGATCTATACAATCAGTTTCAAGATGTGCCCAAGATTCGAGTCACGATTTCAGTATCTGACCAAATGTCCCACCTTCTGTTCCCGAGATATGATGTTAAGTAATGCCCAGAAAAGTGTTTCTGCAGAACATTATGATGTCACAGTGAAGCTGACCTTTGACCTTTTGGATATAAAATGTCATCACTTTAAAATTTCGTTTTTATTTTCCTTTTATTTTTCTTTCAGACATTGTGTGACATTTTGTCATAATTGGTGTATGAATTCTTGAGTTATGGCCAAAAACATGTTTTGTAAGGTCACAGTGACCTTTGACCACCAAAATCTAATCAGCTCATTCTTGAGTCCAAGTCGATGTTTGTGCCAAATTTGAGGAAACTCCCTCAAGGCCTTCTTGAAACAATGCGTTCACAAGGATGAGAGAAACAGATGGATGGACAACCTGAAAACATAATGCTTCCAGCTACGGCTGTTGCTGGTGCAGAGACATAAAAACAAGTTTTCTGTGTGTGTGTGTGTGTGTGTGTGTGTAAGGGAAATGGCACATTGTTGTCCGTGGTTAATTAAGGGCTGTTATCACTGTTCTTCTGATCAGTGTTTTTGTCGTGACTAAAGAGATTGTAGCATCCTCTCCACCTCTTCCTCTGGTCATGGCTTCTTGATTCTTCCACCCCCAAAGTGCATGTCCAGGTGGGTGAAAGCTGAACAAGAGACCTTTATCACAGCAGAAATTTTGACATGTGACAGCAGGAAAAACAAAGGTTTCAATAGTAAAAATTAAACAATGGCTGAATTCCATTGAGGTGCTCCAGTGTTTAGGATTTAGTGGCTCCTAGTGGTGAAGCTGCAGACTGCAACCAACCGACACTTATAGTGTGTGACAAGCATGTAGGAAAACAGTGGGATACAAAAGCAAATGGCCTTATCTAACACCAGTGTTTGTTTTGTCCTTTCTAGGAAGGCCCCCGGGAAGTGTGTCGGACTTTGAGACCAAATTATGTAACAACAACTTCCAGGTCAATCATGAAAAAAAGAAAGTTTTTCCCAAAAACTTACATTAGGAAAGAGACGTCAATGGATACATTTTTTTGAGCATCACAACCCTGGTGATATTACTCGTTTCACTATCAGAATGTGATTCATTTGGTCCAATAACCTTTCCAAAGTCTAGACGAGCCACATGATTAATTCATTCTATCCCCATCCAAGTTAACGTGAGGCTAAAATGCAAGTTGGCCACTGGTTGGAGTCTTGCTCGTTCTATGGACCCAGTGATGCAGAAGAGGCTAAAATGCAAGTTGGCCACTGGTTGGAGTCTTGCTCGTTCTATGGACCCAGTGATGCAGAAGATTGGGGTAATTTCACACCTGGGAGGTTGAACCTTTTTGTTTTAATGCGCCACTGAACAACTTTCATAGGAATGAACAGGGGCGTTCAAAGTTCTCTATACATCCATGACTCTGGGCTACTGTAGAACAACATGGTGGACTCAGTGGACGAGACCTGATCAATGTTTGGATATAAAGAGCTCATTCTCTGGTAATGAAATCACGATTCTTAGTTTCGGGTGATTATGTATGAATGAAAACACAGTTACTAATATTATATTCCATTACTGTCAACAGATGCCCCTAAATCCTACACTGTGGACCTTTCAGTCAAAGGTCAAAAACACAGCCAGAAATAAAGTTCCTTGTGTAGGAAAGGTCACTATTATGTTGCCAGAGGTCAACGGATTTAATTTTTTGCTTTGACCTGCAGGAGCTCAACTGAGGATGGTAATATGTATTATAAACAAACACTAGATGGTGCTATTGAGTAATTTTATTTATTATTTTACCAATAACTGACATATTTTGTTGTAAATAAGGTAGTGTATTAACTGTGTATGACTTGTTCTGGGGGCAAACTGTATTTGTCTTTATTTTATTTCAATTTTAAAAAGTATTAACAGTATGTATACGCACACAAAAGTTTACAAAGACCAACATTTATTCAGATATATATTTACAACTTGTCACCATCCAGTTATTTACAAGAATCAGGAGTACACATGAAACCAAAGTTATAATCAGAAGTAAGTAGAAATCACAAGTATGGCACTGAGTAGTAAGAAAAAGTGTGATCAGTCAACAACAATCATATGAAGCTTTTAGTGGAAAAAACAGGATATCTGACCTCACTGCAGATGTTTAAGAGCTCAAAATGCAGGAATGCACTTCTTAAAAAATATCTCTTGTGTAAGGATGTTGAGTTCATCAAGGCTGTAGGAGATCTGACTGCAAAGAAAACGCTCTGTGAAATATACTGCAGGTTAACACCACCTCTACATGGCTGCTGTTACTTTCATGCTGCACAGTTCTATTAAAGGTTGATGTAAATGATATGCTTCCGCTTAATGTCTAGGAAGGAAAAACACAGAAGCTGTATGTCAGTTCTCAAGTTTGCATTTAAAATAATGCTGGTGAGAGACCTTCAAGTAATGTGTGTGTGCAGGCTATAAATTATTTCAATGTTCAGTTATGTGCCACCAACCGAGCGGTACCAGCATGCCATTCATGATGAAGCCTTGGAAATAGCTTGTATCCTAATTTTCCAGTGAAAACTTACAGATCAAAACAGAAAAAAAACAACACAACAAACAAAGGTTCAATTAATTCCATCAAAGAAACACAACAATTAAAAAATAGAGGAAAACTGACTGAATGAACACTGACAGTAAGGTAATGTGCAAGGAACGGCACGACACTCGTAACGTGCTGAAAAACCTGTCAAACAGCTTTGGGAAAATAAAAATCTGACATTATGGAGCACCATCAGGATACAAATTCAGTTTTTAAGGAAAAGTGCCCCCTCCAGTGGCTGCTGCGTGAGTAAAATAACAGTCCGTTATGACAGAAACTGCAACGAGCCTCATCGCTCGTGTGTGAAGATTAAAGTGCTTAAGGCTGAGTTTTGATTTGGATGCCACATCTCCTGCTTTCTTTTAAATGTCACTGCAAAAACTCTTAACAAACTACGACTCTGCAAAGCCCACAACATCAACTGTATCCCCTCATGACATTACATGTTACTATATCCACCTCAGCCCCACGAAACTCTGCTCACAAACTGCATGTGTCTGTATAATATGAGCACAGATAGAAATAAATCTAAAGTTAATTCTCCTTCGCTTTAAGTAGATTCAGTTAAACATTCAACAAAGTGCTAACTGGCCGATTCACTCTTAACTAAGGACTATTTTACAAATATTTTTTGTTTTAAAATACTTAACATTAATGAAATACATTTAGGAGAGCCAATGTCCTACCAGTAGACAATAGGCATGCAGTGCATTTCCAGAATCACTTTGCTCTTTGTACACAACCCCTTACATGCAGTGTTAAAAACTGCAGCTGTGAGACATATAAAACCAAGGCCCTTTCCTGAACGAAGCACTACCTCTGATAATCAAATCTACCAGCTATTCTACAAGTTATAATCCCTTTAGCGCCTCTTTCACAGGCTTACAAACACTCAGAACTGGGACTTCACCATCATAGATGCTTATACTGTAAAGCATTTGTTTCATTTGTACTGTATGGGAGCTACAATACATCTTAGAGGTTGTGCTTCATTCAAAAAACAGGGCCACAAATAACTCTAAAAATAACTCTACATTTACTATTTACATGTGAATGAGACTCTTCGTTTGGGACACATTAGAGGATTAATTTATTTCCCTTCATTGCTGGCGTCCAAACTGCAGAGTCCTGTGGAAAATTAAAAAACACTTAAGACAGTCCACGAAGGGAAAATCCATAGAATCAATCAATATGAATATATGCTGAATCGTTAACAATGGAATCTAATAGTGCTTACCTGGTACATCCTTCTTGCCTTTGGAGATTCTGCGGAGGTCTTAGGTAAACAAGCTGCACAAAAACAAGAGGGAGATTTAAGAACTGTAATAAAACCAAGACATAAAATGCACGACTACACAACAAGACATGCGAGCTGTTCTGTGAGACTGTGGTTAGGTAGAGCAGCTGTGTTTTGAACTACATCAGCCACATGCAAGGTGCAAGGGCACTGATGGAGGCCACAAGACACACATCCGTCTCACAGTGAAACTTGTTCTGAGTGCTACAAAATGTTGCTGCAGTTTTGGGAGAAACACAGTGAACAAACGCAAATGTGAACGTGATCGCATTTGTGGCAGCAGTTGACAGTTTACAATGGTTAAAAAATAGGTATATTAAATATAAAATGTGGTTTATCAATCTTGCATCTTTCTTTTGGGCGTGTTATGTAGTATAATTATTTTAGAAATGTCTTAAATGACTGATATCTTTAAATAAATATTGTTTTGGATAGGAAGTAGCTGGCTTAGGAAACACTATGTGACTGTCTCTGCGGTGTCGGTCAGAACACGGGTGGGCAGGTATGTCAGGAACTCTTATTAAAGGTTACAGAAACAGGTAGGTGTGGTTTTATCTTCAAGGACTCTCACCAAAGAAAAATGCACATAAATCCACTCTAAAAACATATTACTAAGTTCTGGAGAAAGTCAGCCCAACTGTCTTTGAGATCACAAATCAAACTAACTAGGGAGGGTCTTGTGCTCTGTATAATACTATTGATCTGTCCTAATGATGGAGTGCTCCTCAGCCAATCAGGACTTTAAAGTAATAGAACATTAAATTAAGGGAATCCTAACCTGAAACCTGCACCCTGAGCACACATTTGTTCAAACGTTTTTTTTAAAGATTTTGCATACTCCCTGCCATACTCCAAAGTACCCCTATGGATACCCAAACCCTCATTTGAGAAACACAGATTTAAAGATACATTGTGCAGGACTTAATGACATCTGTTGGTGAGGCTGCAGACTCCAACCAACTAAAACTTCTCCCGTGTGCTAAGCGTGTAGGAGAACTACAGTGGCCAGTCTGAAAACACGAGTGGCTCTATCTAGAGCCAGTGTTTGGTTTGTCTGTTCTGGGCTACATAACAACATGGCGGGCTCCCTATGTAGATATAAACAGCTCATTCTAAGGTAACAAAAACACAACGATTCTTAGTTTCAGGTGATTATACACTAATGAAAACATAGCTTTGAGTATTATGTTTCATGTCCGCCAATAGATGTGTCTAAATCCTACAAACTGGACCTTTAAGGCACAGTGACTTTGTGCTAAATGCTGCTATATGCATGCTAACAAGCTCACAATGAAAATCTTAGTTTAGTGCAGGGGTTGGCTGTGGTTCCCTTTGGCTTTGACAAAAGATTATATGGAAATGAATAACAGTTATTATTTGACAGTTTAATTTTCTTTCATCATTGTTGTAGGCCTTAAGTATTCTTACATTTCCAGTGGTATGTATGTGTAGCTTATATGCTGAATAAAAAAAATGCTGTAACATCTCGTCAACTATGTGCATCATACGTCTACGGCCTGGCGCCTAATCGTAAGTCTCCTTTGGGAAGCTAGCTATTGATTCTAAATTCAAAAGAGAAAACATCTCGGAGGAAGATAGACAATTTCATAGTGAGTGGACAGATTTGTTTGCTTTCATCACTAAGGCTGCAGTTAAAGCACCAAATAATCATAAATAGCCCACTGTAGAGTAGCCACTTTGTTGTAAAGCATATCAGTAAATGCTAATTTAGACAAATTAGGAATGGTGACAGGCTGATGTAGATTAAATAGTCTGTGTAGCCGTCACTACGAGACACAAATATGTATTGTATAACATTGTTTGGGGCCAAAAAAAGCTCTAGTAAAGGTTGCTGACGTCTGGTTTAGTGTGTTAGCATGCTAACATTTGCTACACAGCAGTAACAAAGTCAGAAGAGTGGCTAGAATGTTATAAATTAGCAGGTGATAAACTAACATATTCAGTGCTGGACCTACCACATTCGGCGCCCTAGGCAAGAGTCCCCTGGCACCCTAGACAGCTGCCTATGTGGCCTTTAGAAAGATCCACCACTGGACATTTCATTCAAAACCACAAATGTCAACCTCATACTCTAGAGCAGTGTCTCTCAAACTTTCTATGTCATGGCCCCTTTCAGAAGCTGTAAAAAAGCATGTCCCTTCACCCCACAATTCTTTTTTTTATCATTCGTTTACAATAATTGGGTAAACAGGACCCATTTTGATTTTTAGTGAAGTAAAGGTCATCATGATAGCATCAATAAATTCTTTGTTTATTTTCCCTACATAAATCACATTCATTCAATTTTGTGTCACTCCATTCTTTTCCCCTGGTCATCTATGACCCAGCTGCAGTGGCTCTGTGCCCCCACAGGGGGGGCGCGTGAACCACTGCCCTCCAGCAAAAGTCAGGAAACATTAATGTTGGGACCAAATTTCTGCTAATCCATCCAACAGCTGTGGATATTTCACTCTGGCAAAAAATGTTAAAGCTCCTGCATCTATGGAGCTAAAGCAATTAATTAAAATATTTATCAATGTCACACTACTAAATTGTTGTCCCCAGCCTGAATAAACTTGTGCATGAATGAACAAACTGTTGCCACCTACCAACTCTCTCTCACAGCTTCAATGTCGCTCACGAGATTCTGCGCTAAACAGATGCCAAAAATCTGCAACAAAACACAATATTGTAGATTAGGTGAATCAAAGTTTGACAGAGATCAGGTAATAAACTCAACTGCTCACAGCTTTCCTCACCTGTAGTAATGCAATCCCAATAAAGATGCCTGCCACCACCGTCAGGTTGTCTTGAAGCCACTTCTCAAACTGAGGAACGCATCCTTTGATATAGATGAATGTCCGCTGCTCAGAGTCCTGACAGAACAAATAAAACATCACAAATCTGTGTAATAGCCTGACAGGAAAGTGAAGATGAAATATGTTGGTTTTTGTTTATCCTTTAAAAAGTTTTGAATCTTAGTGGCTGCTGGCGATGATGTTGGGATTTAATATGCTTTGTGGGAAACAACAGTTATTTTTAATGATAGCACATGATTCTGATTTCATCCTGTGGTCCCCTCAAAACCCCTTTACAATAAAATCCCTGCGGACTAATGTTGCCTGGTTGTTAACACACACTCAGCCGCTTGTTTTTCTATTCTGACTCTTGTAAAAAAAAAAAAAAAAAAGTTCATTCTGGCTTTTTCCTCACATTTAAAGTCAAGAAAACAAACACAGCCTTTTCCTTACATTATGCTACCATGGAGAAAGGCCAAAGCTAATGATGGGGGAGGGGGTTCAATACCCAGTGCATTGCTGCAGCATGAGTAATACCACACGGCCCAAAGTGCTGATGGGGAGCCAGCTGCTGTATTCTGAAGACTGTGGAGTTTGGAAACACACTGAAAGAGGAATATTGTGCCCAGGGTGGAGTAACTGATGACCTCATGCAGTCAAATAAACCTGCCAGAGGCAAAATGAGCAAGAGCAGTTTCTAATCTTCAAAGTTTTATAGCTCCGGCTTAGTTTTAGATGAGGGTCTCACTCTGTGTTATGAATGTACGGTTCTGTTAAGTCACTCACCGTTTTGGCTCGGATGTCGTAGCCACACTGAGTGTTGATGACGTCCTCCTGTAATGAAAACATGGGTCATGCTTACACATTTTTAAAAGGTAGAGTCAAAGACATGCATGTATACTGTAACATTCTGGGAGGATGTAAAAACAGTAAAGATGTTTGTTTTCAGCCTAGACTTCATTTTAATATTTGCCACTCAGATGAACATACTGCACCAACACTGCTGTCCAGTGCATTACTGGAGAGCTCCCAGAAAACTATACCTACGCAGACCAAGCTGTAGACATTAAACTCAAGTTTTGGATTTGAGTCACATTTAGGTCACAAAAAATTGTACTTTAGATTTGACTGCTGTGAGATTTGATTCCTGTTTCCATCCATCCATCCATCCATCCATCCATCTTCTAACCGCTTCATCCTCTTGAGGGTCGCAGGGGGGTTGGAGCCTATCCCAGCTGACACTGGGCGAGAGGCAGGGTACACCCTGGACAGGTCGCCAGGCTATCGCAGGGCTGACACATAGAGACAGACAACCATTCACACTCACATTCACACCTGCAGACAATTTAGAGTCACCAATTAACCTAGTCCCCAATCTGCATGTCTTTGGACTGTGGGAGGAAGCCGGGGTGCCCGGAGAGAACCCACGCTGACACGGGGAGAACATGCAAACTCCGTACAGAAGGGCTCCCACACCCGGGATCGAACTGGGAACCCTCTTGCTGTGAGGCAACAGTGCTAACCACCATTATTTGTAAACAGTATGTTAGTAAGTAAGATGGCCTTTTCTAAAACTGGGCTGTCTATGCAGTAAAAACATGCAAATATTTCTGAAATTGGTGCTATATGACCAGAAAAACAGAGGAAAAGGGTTGTGGCATTCGCTTTTGCTCAAGAGGCAATAAAAACAGAATGAACTGCGCCGTACCGGACCATTAAACGCTCCCACTGGTGGGTGACGTGATGTGAGTTTAGCAGTTTTGACACAGGAAACAATATGGCCACCATTAGTTTTACCATTTGATCTCGGTTTTCAGCCTTAATTTTAACAATACAGGAAACATTATGGCACCCACTTCTTGTTCACAGCAGTGCCTAATTTTACGGTTTGATCAGAGTTTAGTCTGAGTTTGAGAGAGAGACACACAGAGACAGAGAGAGAAAGAGGGAGAGGAAGCTTCTCTATTCTTTGCGTTGGCTGTGGGGGCATACAAAAATGTGGTGGTACAATCTGTAGTTTAAGCCACAGCTCAGTCCTTCAGGATGTGTACCAGCCTCTAAAGCCAATTTCTGTAGCGACTAAACAGTGAAATTACAACCTCTGGGTCCATGCCATGACGCTACTGAGGCCCAAAAAACCTTTTCCCATAGACTTAACATTGTGCACGAGACATCTGCGAATCATAGATAACACAAGGTCTGATAAAATTTCAAAAGTCTAGTTGAGCCGCATGATTAAATCATTTTACCACCATTCAAGTTAGTGGAGGGCTAAACCGAAAGTTAGCTTGCACAAGTCTCTAGTGTGCTTACTCTGTGGGCCCAATAATGTGGAAGATCTGGGTAAATTTACACCAGAGAAGTCAGACTCTTTTGGCATCATGCACCACTAAGGAACTTTCACAGGAATGAACAGGGCTCCACCTTCAACACTGCGTCAAGTTCTCTTTATACATCCGTGCCAAAGCCCACAAATTACAAAACGCATCATGCAGTGGATTTTTACTGGCTTTTTTGAGCTGAGAAATGAGCAGGGACATCTTGGCACTGGCAAGCAGTTTACTGTAGTCCATTTAAACCTACTACCTACATTGTTGTGATACAAAGCTGGTTGGAAATTTGCAAAGAACCCCTTAAGTTTAAGAGGAGGACAATATAGTTGGTTTTGGTCTTTTTCTGTACCTTATTCTTTAAATTCTGTCATTTTAATTTTAATGTGAAAACCTGTGACTTGGACTTGCTTCAAAAGACATAAAAAACACCTTTGCACAGTAACTTGAAAGTGCTTTCATTCTGAATCATGTGTTAATCTCCAAACTACATTCAGGCTAATTATGGAGTGTTGCTCTCAAAGACGATGACCTTGGTGGAACAGTATTGCTGTGGGTCAGCAAATAGAGAAGACTCTTGTGCAACTTTCATTATTACAGTGAAGCACGGCTGTTTTGCTGAAGCACTGTCACTCGTCTGCACAGACAGCAGCAGTTCGAGCATTTTTCTGCCAAAAAACAAGCCTTGGTCGAGATAACCCCTCCCAGTCGCCTTTAGACTTTGCTGTGCTGGCAGAGCCTGAGAGGACTAAACACTGAAGCTTCGACGTCCTGTTGGAAACCAGCCATGACAGTCGACCGCGTCAGCCAGCCTTCTGGAGGACGCAGATAACCAAGCAATGTGTCACAGGGAGGACCCTCACTATTTCCCCTTAAACTAAAGGTTTCAACATGTTAGAAAACGACACACTCAATTTGTTCAAAGACTCAAAAACACCAAATTACACCCAGGCTTGTTATGTTTTACCGTAACTGGGAATAAATTGGCTGTGCATTAGAAAAACCCAGAGTGCGGTGAGTTTTTTGCGGTGACATACCGCTGGATCTTTGGTGCAGCAGGAAAAGGGCACTCCACATTTCTCACGACTCGGGTTGGAATCAGTGCAGTTGAAGTAGATGTTTAAATTCCAGTCATCCGCTCCGAAAGCTCCACAACACTCCCACTACAAGGTTAAAAACACACACAAAAAGAACTCCTATATGTCAACACATAGTCCCACAGAAATGGTAAAAACAACACTGAGCTGAAGTGAAGAAACCTAGCGCTCACATATTCCTGGGTGAAGTCTATCAGGTTCTGCAGATCAATGTCGTCTCTGTAAGCCCGAATGTTGTTGTTAATGAAAAAATTGAGCTGGTCCTTGATCCAGTCTTTGAAGACAAAGGCCAGGACTCCTGCAGTCAGCTCCAGGAAGAAGATGATACCCAGGAACACGGAGAACTGAAACACATTTAGCAAACATTATCATGAGACCACCAAGACTGGAAAAATCTTTGAGGGGAAAGATTTTCTTATTTCTTCACAATGTGTTTGATGAGGCGACGTACAAATTTCAGCAAGAAAGAGTTTTCCCGCAGCGCTCCGATGCACCCAGCAAATCCAAGGATGAACATCACACCGCCCACCACCAAGAAGAGCCAGACGGGGTCAAAGCCCCCCAGGTCTGTGATGGACGAGATGTTGGAGAGGACACCCTGGAGAAACAGAGTCAGGGGTTAGCTTGTAGTATACACTCTCACAAGGTCCCAACTTCATAAATGTGATGAGCTCAGTGGACTGACAGAAAATTAATTGCCAACTAGTTTGATAATCACTTAAAGGAATAGTCTGACATTTAGGGGAATAAGCTTATTCACATTGTTGCCGGGAATCAGATGAGAAGATCGATACTAACTTCTGTACGATTAATATGGAGGTGGAGCCAGCTTAGTTTAGCATAAAGACTGAAATCAGGGGAAATTTCTAGTCTGCCTCAGTCCAAAGGCAACAACATCCATACGAATAATGAAGTGTAAAAATTACACATTGTGGTGTTTTGGAGGTTATGAGCTGGATAGGGGAGGCAGGCGTTGGTTGGCACACAGCTACTTTGTGTTTTTTTGAAGGTCACAGAATTAAAAATTGTAACATAAATATGTTTGCCTTCTTCACCTGCGCTCATCTACTGGGTTAAAACATCAGAAAGTCACTAACTGTTTTGGTGAGTGTGACACTTCAGTTTTATAGAATCAAAAGCAGAAAGTGGTCTGTGGACTAAATGTATTATAAAACGGTGTTAGAAAGAGATATTGGAAAAGTGTAAGGGTACTTTCACACCTAATCTGTTTGGCTCGGTTAAAACAAACTCAGGCCCATTTGCGCGATTGGTACGGTTCCTTTGGGCTGGTGTGAAAGCTGTCAATTGAACCCTGGTGTGGGACTAAACAACCAAACAGAGACCACTCGAAAAGGTGGGTCTTGGCCCGCTTCCAAACAGATGTGGTGCAGTTTGTTTGTGGTGTCAAAGAAAATGAACTAACCACAGGATTCTATGATAGCAGATATGTGTTTTTTCCCTCTGGTGTGGACCAAATGAACTAAACCTCAAGTGTGATTGTAGCTTGTTAACTTAATTTCATCACAAAGTTGGACCCAATGTGAACAGTTTAACGAACCCCGAATCATCCAATATTTGCATAAATGTCCAAATCTGATTCGGCTGACACAATTCTGACTCTAGTACAGCCCTACATTAAACATATTTATTTATAGCTGAGACCTTAACCATACTTTTGATGCTGGTTGGAACACTCTAACATAGTTTATGCCAGAGAAATACGACAGCGAATGAAAAGTGTGCCAACCAAGCCCAGTCTCCCCCATTTCTCGGCATACGTAGTGACTCACTTATCCATAAAACAGCAAATTTTTGTTTTTACACATCAGTTTGTGTTCAGATTAAAATAAAGAGGTGTAATGTGTTAATGTGTGTACTTTAGAGCAGTGGTTCCCAACTGGTCCAGCCACACGGTCCAGATTTCTCCAGAGTTATTAGTTCAAGGTCAACGAAGTTTAATATATTCAGCATCATATTTGCATTTGGCCATGTTGTTGAGCTAGTTTGCTGTCTCTGTCAAGCAGCTGTACGTTAGTCACTCACTCTACAGCAGGAAATGGCACTTCATAATAAAAGTGCTGTGCTGGACATTCACTGTACTCTAAAATAATGTGTTTCTTACAAACATGACATGTTCGTGAGCCACTTGCGGTCCATTCAGAATGGACCCATGACCCACTCTTGGACCACAACCCACCAGTTGGGAACCATAGCTTTAGACGTGCTGGTTGGTGGATTTTGTTACCTTTGGACAGAGCCAAGCTAGCTGTTTCCCCCTGATTCCATTGTGCTACCCTAAGCTAAAAGACTGCTGATTCTACTTGACACACAGGCATGTGAGAGGCGTCAATCTTCTCATCTGACTCTTCACAAGGAAAAATATTAGCCTGTTTTCCAAAATAGTACACAATGACTTTAATCATAAGTAATTTATTTCAATTATACCAAATATTCTCCTGTTCCAACTTTTGCACACGTGACAATTTGCACTTTTCTCTGTTTTATATCATTGTAAACAGAATCTTTTTGGGGTTTTAGACTGTTGGTCAAACAAAAGACGACATAACTGTGATTAAAATTTGTATTGACCAAACAATTATTCGAGTCATCAAGACAATAAGCATCAGATTAATAAATAATAAAAACAATTGTTAGCTGCAGCTACATGTGAATAATGAAGCACTGATCTAAGACATGATCTTGATCTTTAAAGGTTCCTCAGTGAAAGTCAAGACACATTTAAAGTCACTGGACTCTGTCCGTCCCCCTTTTACACCCCAGTGCTGAGTCTACACAATGAATGAATCTGTGAAATGCATCAGATCCTTTCCTCTGTCCATTGTTCAGAGGGCCGTCCCACCGGAAAGCATGACATTCCTTTCTGATTCAGTAAAGCCACTGCTGTTGTATCACACAGTCAGATGGGTGTAAACGACAGGAGGTGAATGTAATTGATCCGCTAAAAATATGTATCATCTGCAGGTGTCCATGAGTGAAAAGATTCACACAGTGAATTGATTCAGGTTATAGTTACACACACACATAAGCATTAAAATCACCTTTTCGCTCCATGCCCACAACCCAATGCCGAGGAAGGCCACTCCGAGGAACTATGAGACAGACAAAGAAGAAAGAGACAAGAGAGCAGGATTATTTTTGCTGTGACTGCACCATGTAGTCACCACACACACAGCGGAGGCACAGGAGAGAAACCACTGAGAGATTTTTCCTGGCAGTGATCCATTAACTAAATATTTCTCATGTAAGTCTGCAGTATCAGCAGGAGACTCCCACATGAGAAAGCATCTTCTAACAGCCTGAACGCATTATGACTGCACACGTTTCCACCTACGGAGTAAAAGTTCAAAGCCACATTTCAGGAACTTGAGGTCATGAATCAAGGCATTAATAACATTGGAAATAACTGTAACCCCTAATATTTTACTGTGTGTTTGTATCTCTTGGTTAAGTTGTAAAATGTATCATGATGACGCTGACTTTGTGGCTCTTATTGATCCAAAACTCTTGGATGTTGGAACATATTCACATGACAATGCTCTTTTAGCAACTGAACAACCTCCATCTGCTGAAGACAACCATGAGATCTGGTTAAAAGCTCTTGAACTTGGACATCAATCATTTGATTTGGTCTTAAAATGTACTTCCATATAAGATTAATAGCAATTTATAACCATAATAAAAATCCACTAGACCCTCTTAGACATCCTAAACAGCTACTAAAGCTAAATTAACAAATAACGCTGCTCTTCAAAGAGCTGCTCTGAACTCAGGACATTTTATTTACAGACTGGATCCCAGTTTAGGATCCCCCCCTCCATAAATAGACACAAAGCATTTCACAAATGAACATGTCAAGTGATGATTTGTGGAACAGTTGCAGAGGAAGAAGGAGGAACAGATGCTTTTGACACAGCCAACTTCCTCTGATGATATATGAACAGTGAAGGGATCAGAGAGGTCGCTGACTGCAGCCTGAGATCCTGCGGGGCCTGACAGGTGGCCTTCCTCTTCATCACTCTGAGGTCTGCGAGGGGCCAGGAACATATTGGCTCCACTTATGGTGCAACTTTTAAAAAAGGAATAGGCGACATGACGACATGTACTGCGAGACAATATAAATCTGTTAAATGTCAAACATTTTTTATACTGTGACAGGTCTCCTTTTGATGTTGTGGGGCATTTACCAGGGTCCTGACCTCCCAGTCCATCCACTCCGGTGATTCTGTCTGATATTAGGGAAGCTGGGCACATGAGTCAGTGGGCCTTTTTCCACAGAAGTCATCTTGACATTGCAAACAATGGACAGAACTGCTGTTTGGCAATATTGGATTTACATGATTCGTGATTTTTACATCAAAATGTGAAATGTCAGGTATTTAATTTACTGCTGACAGTGCCATCTGGTTATCTCATCCATTCACAATTTTTCAATTGATATTTGTTGTATCACGACACATAGATGCAACAATTAGCTGATTCAGTTATTCAATGGACAGAAAATTAACCAGCAACAGTTGTGATACTTGATTAACCATTGCAATCAATTATGAAGCAAAAGTGCAAAACATTTTCTGGTTTAATCTTCTCAAATGTGATGATTTAACGCTTTTCTTTTAGCCCTATCATTGTAAATTGAACATCTCTGATTGCATGTTAAACCAAAAAAATTTAATTTTGGCTATTTTCTGATGTTAAGACATGACAATTAATTAAGAAAATAATTAATAGATTTATCAATAATGCATAAAATAATGATGTTTAGCTGTGATCTAATAGGAGTGGGAATCACAATGCAACATTACTGCAATTTTAAACATTTTCCATAGTATAGCAGTGACATATATTGTGATTTATTACCTTTTTTCAACTGCAAATTATGTCACCAAAGAAACACTTTGTGAAAATCAGTTTTAATCTAATAAGACAAAGTGTTTATCTCTGCCTGGTTATCTCACTTCACTCATTTTTACTGCAGCAAAATGTGTCTGAGCAGAAAAAGCAATTGATTTTTATTGTTCTTGGCTTTTAATTTGTATTTGCAGTATTAATAATTTATATGATTAAAAATCAATGCTTGGCGTCCATGTATCATCACGACTCTATGCTGTATTGACCCCCCCCCCCCCCCCCACATCTACACATTATTTAAGGAGATAAAGAGATTAATGTTTAGTCTATAAAACATCAGAATATGGTAGAAAATGCTCATCAGAATTTCCCCAAACCCCCAAGTTATTGTTATTATCATTTTAATTTCACATTCATTCACTATAATGTGAGATCTGGGAAAGCAGTGAATTCTCATCAGATGTCTGGCGTTTTTAATCAACTAATCAATTCCAGTTTTCTGTCAATTGATTAAACAATTAAACATCTCCAACCCCACCTTTCAGATTTAGTATTAATGAATGACATTAGTAAAGCCTACCCTTAATCACAGGTGTCACAGTGGGGGAAAAGTGGGACTGATTACCCAGAGCCCTAATGAAAGGGGGGTCTTGAAAAGCCTGTAAGGAAACATTTGGTATTTTTGCTTTTTTTTTCTCTAAGTAATTAGTGGCATAACTAAATTGAATGGCTTGAATACATTGGCTGAAAGACTGAACTTTGTACTGAAAAATAATGGAGGCTCTCTGAGGCCCGTCTCCCCCTTAGAGGTGCAAAATAGTTTCGTCCACCCCTGCACTATTCCTCTCTTAACTAGAGCTAAGTGATGTTATGCTGCTGGAGTAACAGTGTACACTGTCATGACTTTTTCCTAAAAAGGGGGAAATTGTGGTTCCAGTAAAAGAGAGACAAAGAAAAAAGGGAAAGAAAGCAAACTGACTTTGCAAAAAAATAAAAAACAAAAATAAAATCACAACAGATGATCAAGAGAGGAAGGGCGGGGGGCCCTCAGAGACTGCTTATGCATAGGGCCAAGAATCTGGTGCTATGCCCCTATCCCTAATCAGCCCTTTAAAAAGTATGCCTCATCCTACTTCTTTGTTTCAGAATAAAAGAAAAAAAGCAGTGGAGGCTCTCTGAGGCCAATCTCCCCATTTAAGGCACAAAATGGTTTAGTCCGCCCCTGCTATTCCTCTCCAAACGCAGCTAGAGCCAAGTGATGCTCGTTATGCTGCTGGGGCTCCAACGCACACTGTTGTGTCTTCACCCTTAAAGAGGGGAAACTGAGGTTCGAAAAATAAAAGAAAGAAAGGGAACTAAAGGAAATAAAGCAAACTGACTTTGTAAAAAAATATTTCATAGGGTGTATGAAAGAGACATGGCTCAAGAGAGGAAGGGTGGGGGCCCACAGTGCTTATGCATTGGGCCCAGACTTTGGTGCAACGCCCCTGTCCCTAATAACCCTTTAAAAAACATGCCATATCATATTTCTTTGTTCCATAATAAAAAAAACAGTGGAGGCTCTCCTAGGTCCCTCTCCACCCTTAGAGTTGCAAAATGGTTTAGTCCGGCCCGTACTATGCGTCTCTAAATCCAGCTTGAACCAAGTGATGCTCATTGTACTGCTGAAAAAGGGAAAATTGTCAAAGATCCTTGAGAAAGTAGTCGCAGACCAGCTGTGTGATTTTCTCCAGGATAATAATTTATTTGAGGAATTTCAGTCAGGATTTAGAGTGCATCATAGCACTGAGACAGCTCTAGTTAAAATTACAAATGACCTTCTGATTGCTTCAGACAAAGGACTCGTCTCTGTTCTTGTTTTATTAGATCTTAGTGCGGCGTTTGACACAATTGACCATCAAATTCTACTGCAGAGACTGGATCACTTAATTGGCCTAAAAGGTTCAGCACTAAGCTGGTTTAAATCTTATTTATCTGATCGTTTTCAATTTGTTGACGTTCGTAATGAATCATCCTTACGTACCAAAGTTTGTTTTGGAGTTCCGCAAGGTTCTGTGCTCGGACCAATCCTATTTACTCTATATATGCTTCCTTTAGGTAACATCATTAGAAATCACTCTATAAATTTCCATTGTTATGCGGATGATACACAGTTGTATTTATCGATGAAGCCAGAAGAAAGTAATCAATTAACTAAACTCCATAACTGCCTTAAAGACATAAAAAATTGGATGAGCACCAATTTCCTGATGTTAAATTCAGACAAAACTGAAGTTATTGTTCTTGGCCCCAAACAACTCAGAGACTCTTTATCTGATGACATAGTTTCTCCAGATGGCATTGCTCTGGCCTCTAGCACTACCGTAAGAAACCTCGGAGTAATATTTGATCAAGATTTGTCTTTTAATTCTCATTTAAAGCAAACCTCACGGACTGCATTTTTTCATCTGCGTAATATTGCGAAAATTAGGCCTAACTCTCTATTATCAGGTAGCTCTAGTAAGTCCTTAAAAACTCTCCAGCTAATTCAGAATGCAGCAGCTCGTGTACTAACAGGAACTAAGAAACGAGATCATATTTCTCCTGTTTTAGCTTCTCTGCACTGGCTCCCTGTAAAATCCAGAATTGAATTTAAAATCCTACTGTTAACTTATAAAGCTCTAAATGGTCAAGCTCCGTCATATCTTAGAGAGCTCATAGTGCCATATTATCCCACCAGAACACTGCGCTCTGAGAACGCAGGGTTACTCGTGGTCCCTAAAGTCTCCAAAAGCAGATCAGGAGCCAGAGCCTTCAGCTATCAGGCTCCTCTCCTGTGGAATCATCTTCCTGTTACGGTCCGGGAGGCAGACACCGTCTCCACATTTAAGACTAGACTTAAGACTTTCCTCTATGATAAAGCTTATAGTTAGGGCTGGCTCAGGCTTGCCCTGTACCAGCCCCTAGTTAGGCTGACTTAGGCCTAGTCTGCTGGAGGACCCCCTATAATACACCGGGCTCCCTCTCTCTCTCTCTCTCTCTCTCTCTCTCTCTCTCTCTCTCACTCTCATCCTATTACTGCATCTTGCTAACTCGGCCATTCTGGATGTCACTAACTCGGCTTCTTCTCCGGAGCCTTTGTGCTCCACTGTCTCTCAGAATAACTCATACTGCAGCGGTGCCTGGACAGTGTGACGTGTGTGGTTGTGCTGCTGCCGTGGTCCTGCCAGATGCCTCCTGCTGCTGCTGCCATCATTAGTCATTAGTCATACTTCTACTGTTATTATACACATATGACTATTGTCACACAAGTATACTGTCAGATATTAATACATACTTTCAACATATTGTATCACAGTAGCCAGAACTATAACTATAATATTATTACTTTCATTAATGTTGTTGTAAGCTACTGTCATTACCTGCATCTCTCTCTCTCTCTCTCTCTCTCTCTCTCTCTGTCTCATTGTGTCATATGGATTACTGTTAATTTATTATGCTGATCTGTTCTGTACGACATCTATTGCACGTCTGTCCGTCCTGGAAGAGGGATCCCTCCTCAGTTGCTCTTCCTGAGGTTTCTACCGTTTTTTTTTCCCCGTTAAAGGGTTTTTTTTTGGGGAGTTTTTCCTTATCCGCTGTGAGGGTCTTAAGGACAGAGGGATGTCGTATGCTGTAAAGCCCTGTGAGGCAAATTGTGATTTGTGATATTGAGCTTTATAAATAAAATTGAAATTGAATTGAATTGAAAATTGGGGTTCCAAAAAAGAAAAGAAAAGAAAGAAAGGGAACTAGCTTTATAAATATATATATTTCAAAAGGTGTGTGAAAGTGACATGGATCAAGACAGGAAGGCGGGGGGCCCACCAAAACTGCTTGTCTATAGGGCCCTAGTCTCGCTCACCAGACCTTTCTCAAGAAAAGAAAGGTCTGGCTGGGCCGACTCTCACTTTGAGATTGGAGAAAAAAACACCCCGGCTGCTTGTACTTCTTTCAACCAATCACAGTCGTTCTGGGCGGTGCCACAGCAACGGCGCGCTTGCAAAAATATTGCCGGGGGGAAACAGGTTTTGGTGTAACACGCCCACAAAAATATCACCTACAGGACGTGAACCATGGCAGAAAAATGGCTACATCCCCGCAAGATCAAACACCGCAAAAGTTAGTAAAGGACGTGTTGAAAACTGCTACACAACCGGAGGTGGTAGGGCGGGACTTCAGCGGGTGGCTCGTTCCGCCCAATGAGAGGCTGATCTCTGCAGTGAACTTCCGCCTGCTCAGACTAATAGGGCCCAGACTTTGGTGCTCCACCCCTGTCTCTGAGAACCCTTTAAAAAACATGCTTTATCCTCCTTCTTTGTTTCAGAATAAATAAAAAAATAGTGTAGGCTCTCTGAGGCCAATCTCCCCCTTTTAAGGCGCAAAATGGTTTAGTCCGCCCCTGCGCTACTCGTCTCTAAATGCAGCTAGAGCCAAGTGATGCTCATTATGCTGTTGAAAAAAGGGGAAATTGGGGTTCCAAAAAAGAAAAGAAAAAAAGGGAACTAGCTTTATAAATATATATATTTATTTCAAAAGGTGCATGAAAGTGACATGGATCCAGAGAGGTAGGCGGGGGGCCCACCAAAACTCTTTATACATAGAGCCCGGACTCTGGTGCTACGCCCCTGTCCCTGATAACCCTTTACAAACAGGCCTTAACCTACTTCTTTGTCTCAAAAATATCACACGACCTGTTAAAAATAGTAACTGGAGGCCCAAAGTGGGACGCCCGGAGGTCCTTAATGGGGTTACTGGTGTGTGTTAAGCCCAGGAGGTGTTCGCTTTCCCTGATTTCACTCAGCACATGATGATAAGGGACAAAGACACAGCTGCCACTGACACTACCATCAAATGTCCTCGCATGTAAACAGAGTTATGGCATTAACAGTGAGGAAAGCCCCTCACCAGAGCTCCCTCACACTGATGCTGTCTACACAAAAACAAAAGCTGTCAGCGCGAGCAAGTGCGCGCTGGAGCAGCGGGTTGATTGCAGGGGATGAAATCATCCGTGTCTCCTAAATGAAAAACCAACGGGAGGAAAGCAAAACGGCTCTCAGCGGAATTACGAGCCAAAGCTGTTGTTGATGGAGAACAAAAACATGCCATGTCAGTGTGTGTTAAGCTGAGGACGCAGGGCCTGAAGTCCTAACACAGCAAACAGACGGGACTTACCCAGAATATGATGTTGAATCCGAAGATGAAATACTTGATGCAGCAGCTCACTTCATGAGCCTTGAAATGCTTTCCTGACATCATCTTGGGATGGATGTTTGTGTTCAACGCCGCCCGCAGAGGGAAATGATCACATCTATGGTCCTCTTATGTTTGACAGCCTGGTTGTGGAAACACCTTTTTTTATTTGTTAAGGCTCGACAAACGCGCCGTCAATTCTCTCAGCGCCTGATAATAAACATTCTCCTGGATATCCGCGGACAAAAGGCGCAGGTGGAGCCGCAGATCTGCCGCTGTGTCCGCAAACACCGCACTTTATTCCCGGTACGGATCTCCAAAGGTATAACGGAGAAATAAATCCATTGAAGTCAACCAGATTAAAACCGATGGTCTTCTATCTGACCCATAATCTAGACATGGCTGTTATGTGATAGGCACCGGTGAGAGCCAATGAGAGTCTTCAGTGGTCAGAGGGGGCGGGACTTCCTCCAGCAGAGGGCGTCACTGCCCCCGTATGACCGTGAGTTATAGTGTGCCATGATATTTAATCACTTAGAGTATAATTTATTCATCGCTGACTAATTTATTTGGCTTATAATAGGAAACTCGACTATAAAATTAGAGCTTATTAGACCTGTTGGGCTACGGGGACCCGGTGTGGCCAATATTAAATAAATCAAGTTGACATAATGGAATAAATAATCAGATGTAAACATGTAAAACAATAATTAAAAGGAATCCTGATATTTAATCCTGCCTCTTTTCATTATAGCAGACTTTATTTTGGCTGATTTTATTTTTTTGTTTTAAAATGTCTTTTGTGTCTTTGTGTCTCAAATCACCACCACCTTTAAATTAATTTTTCAAATCAGTTAATTCATGTTTTAAATTATCTTTAAATGTCCTTATATATTGGATTGTCTTGTCTGTTTATGTTCATTCTGTCTATTTTCATGTGTGCTTACAATGCCCTTTCTGTACTGCACTTAATGCTGCATTTCTTGTACAAAAGTTGCTATATAAATGCAGTTTATTTTTCTTAAAAACACTTTTATTTCATAAAGGGATATAAAATAATAAAGTACAAAAAAAAGAATGAAAATAATAACATAGAAAATAAGAATGAAAAATGGAAAAAAATTAAATAAAAAAACAACTTCTGGTTGCCTGTAGACTAAAAAAAGATCTGCAATAATAACTTGTAAAAAAAAAAAATAAGCAGGATAAAAACACAAAGTTAAAGTAAAAATATATCTAGGCTATTTCACATTTTTTGTCTGTATTAAATCATATCATTTTATAATGTTGTAGGTATGTATATAATATTGATTGTAGAAAACAAGGGTCGCTCACTCTGGTTCCACATCGCATTTCTTTTATTTTGATGATGTTTCAGTCTTTGGGTCTTCTTCAAGATCAGCAAAATCAAGTCTGCTGCCAGAGATCAGCACCTCATTATAATTCTTAGTTTCCTTTTATATCTTAAATTTATATAGGCCTAATATTGAACATTTTTAATGACAAAATAAGTCTGCCCAAAGAGATGGAAATGTGGCACAGACATTACATATCTAATTCGTGGTGCTCAGCAGTGACTATACAGTGGTGGAAAAAAGTTTTCGGACACCCTTAAAATTTTACACAATCTCAAATATTATCATGAAATATTTGTGGAAAAATCTTTTTTGTGTTTCAAAAGGTGTGGCTGCATTAGACAGATATAAACAAATACAAATTATATTTTTTTGTTTATTGTTTACAAGAAAAACTAACAAAACTAAATTCTTGACAGTTTCAATATGTCAGTTCTCAACATTGTCGGTATCAAAGTCAACAAATAACAGAGAACGTGTTCAAAACTGAACAAAAAATAAATAAACCATCACATCATCAAATTAATATTCAGTAGTCCTGCCATTGGCACGTAGTAGAGCTCTAATCCTGGCTGGCATGTTCCCCACGAGCCTTTCACACTGTTGAGGGGTAATCTTGTCCCATTCTTCTTGAATTACTGCTTTTAATTCTTCTAAATTCTTTGGTTTATGCTTTGAAACAGACCTTTTGATAATCCACCACAGATTTTCAATGGGGCTCATGTCTGGGGATTGAGCTGGCCACTCTAAGACCTGGATACTGTGCTCCTGCAGCCAAGTTCTACTGGCCTTGGATGTGTGGGAAGGGGCATTATCTTGTTGAAACATCCAGTTTTTACCTCGACGGAACAGTGCACGCGCAGAAGGGAGCATGTGGGTTTCGAGAATGGTACAATACTTGGTAGAGTTCAATGTGCCATCACAGACAGTGAGATGACCAACACCAGCAGCACTCATGCATCCCCAAACCATGATACTGCCTCCACCATTTTTGACAGTAGGTACTGTACATGCTGGAGATAATGCTTCGCCTGGCCTTCTGCGTACCCTCACATTAGTAGGAGGAAGATAAAGCTGGAAACTGGACTCATCTGACCACAAAATCTTCTTCCAATTCCTGGCTGTCCAGTTCTTGTGTGCCTGGGCCCAACGACGCCGGGCTAACCTCTGTCTCTCATTGATCAGGGGCTTCTTGATAGCCTTGTAGGACCTTAAGCCATGATCTAAAAGTTGGCCACGTACAGTGCAGGTGGAACACTGGACACCAGTTTGGTTTGACCACTGCTGCTGAAGCTCCTGTGATGTTATTGGGCGGTTTTGCCTGCACATGCGGATCAGGATGTGGTCATTTCTTGCTGAAGAAACCCTTGGACGCCCAGATCTTGGTTTGTCTTCCAAGCTGTTGGTTTGTCTGTATTTCTGCAGAGTGTATCCAACTGCTGAAGGACTGCATCTGCACTTTCTGGCTATCTGGTGGCAGCTGTATCCTTCCTGGCTGAGAATCTTTATCTTCAGGCATGTTTCCTGTGTTAGATTCCTTGTTTTAGCCATTTTTGTGTCTGAAGAACTTTCAAATGTGCTGGCTTTATGTAGACACGAAGCTTGGCAACAAAAATTGTGTCTTTTGATAAAAAGAACGACCTTCATCACTGGTACCAAAATGACCCAATACTCAAAATTTCTTATGTATTTTTATGGAACCAATCAATTTTAAGTTTTTAATGGCTTTTTTAGGATTTATTTAGTATTTTGGCTGTGACTGTACTAAAAGAAATTGCACTTGAAGACCTAAGAGTGATTATCAATGCAATATTTCACAAATGCATGGGGTGTCCGAAAACTTTTTTCCACCACTGTAAGTGTATATTCGCTATAAAATAAAATTCGTTTGGTTTTCGTAGCCTTATAATTATGCTTTTATATATATATACAGTACAGGCCAAAAGTTTGGACACACCTTCTCATTCAATGCGTTTTCTTTATTTTCATGACTATTTACATTGTAGATTCTCACTGAAGGCATCAAAACTATGAATGAACACATGTGGAGTTATGTACTTAACAAAAAAAGGTCAAATAACTGAAAACATGTTTGATATTCTAGTTTCTTCAAAATAGCCACCCTTTGCTCTGATTACTGCTTTGCACACTCTTGGCATTCTCTCCATGAGCTTCAAGAGGTAGTCACCTGAAATGGTTTTCCAACAGTCTTGAAGGAGTTCCCAGAGGTGTTTAGCACTTGTTGGCCCCTTTGCCTTCACTCTGCGGTCCAGCTCACCCCAAACCATCTGGATTGGGTTCAGGTCCGGTGACTGTGGAGGCCAGGTCATCTGCCGCAGCACTCCATCACTCTCCTTCTTGGTCAAATAGCTCTTACACAGCCTGGAGGTGTGTTTGGGGTCATTGTCCTGTTGAAAAATAAATGATCGTCCAACTAAACGCAAACCGGATGGGATGGCATGTCGCTGCAGGATGCTGTGGTAGCCATGCTGGTTCAGTGTGCCTTCAATTTTGAATAAATCCCCAACAGTGTCACCAGCAGAACACCCCCACACCATCACACCTCCTCCTCCATGCTTCACAGTGGGAACCAGGCATGTGGAATCCATCCGTTCACCTTTTCTGCATCTCACAAAGACACGGCGGTTGGAACCAAAGATCTCAAATTTGGACTCATCAGACCAAAGCACAGATTTCCACTGGTCTAATGTCCATTCCTTGTGTTTCTTGGCCCAAACAAATCTCTTCTGCTTGTTGCCTCTCCTTAGCAGTGGTTTCCTAGCAGCTATTTGACCATGAAGGCCTGATTGGCGCAGTCTCCTCTTAACAATTGTTCTAGAGATGGGTCTGCTGCTAGAACTCTGTGTGGCATTCATCTGGTCTCTGATCTGAGCTGCTGTTAACTTGCCATTTCTGAGGCTGGTGACTCGGATGAACTTATCCTCAGAAGCAGAGGTGACTCTTGGTCTTCCTTTCCTGGGTCGGTCCTCATGTGTGCCAGTTTCATTGTAGCGCTTGATGGTTTTTGCGACTCCACTTGGGGACACATTTAAAGTTTTTGCAATTTTCCGGACTGACTGACCTTCATTTCTTAAAGTAATGATGGCCACTCGTTTTTCTTTAGTTAGCTGATTGGTTTTTGCCATAATATGAATTTTAACAGTTGTTCAATAGGGCTGTCGGCTGTGTATTAACCTGACTTATGCACAACACAACTGATGGTCCTAACCCCATTGATAAAGCAAGAAATTCCACTAATTAACCCTGATAAGGCACACCTGTGAAGTGGAAACCATTTCAGGTGACTACCTCTTGAAGCTCATGGAGAGAATGCCAAGAGTGTGCAAAGCAGTAATCAGAGCAAAGGGTGGCTATTTTGAAGAAACTAGTATATAAAACATGTTTTCAGTTATTTGACCTTTTTTTGTTAAGTACATAACTCCACATGTGTTCATTCATAGTTCTGATGCCTTCAGTGAGAATCTACAATGTAAATAGTCATGAAAATAAAGAAAACGCATTGAATGAGAAGGTGTGTCCAAACTTTTGGCCTGTACTGTATATATAGCAAGGGCCTTGCTTTAGAGAGGTCGCCATCTTGCACCACCATGTATGTACGGCAGCCCGAGCGGACAATCCAGCCAGCCAGAGAACGCGTTTCACGTGTATAAATGATACTGCCTCCACCATGCTTGACAGTAGGTACTGTACATGCTGGAGATAATGCTTCGCCTGGCCTTCTGCGTACCCTCACATTAGTAGGAGGAAGATAAAGCTGGAAACTGGACTCATCTGACCACAAAATCTTCTTCCAGTTCCTGGCTGTCCAGTTCTTGTGTGCCTGGGCCCAACGACACCGGGCTAACCTCTGTCTCTCATTGATCAGGGGCTTCTTGATAGCCTTGTAGGACCTTAAGCCATGATCTAAAAGTCGGCCACGTACAGTGCAGGTGGAACACTGGACACCAGTTTGGTTTGACCACTGCTGCTGAAGCTCCTGTGATGTCATTGGGCGGTTTTGCCTGCACATGCAGATCAGGATGTGGTCATTTCTTGCTGAAGAAACCCTTGGATGCCCAGATCTTGGTTTGTCTTCCAAGCTGTTGGTTTGTCTGTATTTCTGCAGAGTGTATCCAACTGCTGAAGGACTGCATCTGCACTTCCTGGCTATCTGGCGGCAGCTGTATCCTTCCTGGCTGAGAATCTTTATCTTCAGGCGTGTTTCCTGCGTTAGAGTCCTTGTTTTAGCCATTTTTGTGTCTGAAGAACTTTCAAATATGCTGGCTTTATGTAGACACGAAGCTTGGCAACAAAAATTGTGTCTTTTAATAAAAAGAACGACCTTCATCACTGGTACCAAAATGACCCAATACTCAAAATTTCTTATGTATTTTTATGGAAACAATCAATTTTAAGTTTTTAATGGCTTTTTTAGGATTTATTTAGTATTTTGGCTGTGACTGTACTAAAAGAAATTGCACTTGAAGACCTAAGAGTGATTCTTAATGCAATATTTCACAAATGCATGGGGTGTCCGAAAACTTTTTTCCATCACTGTACCATCACTATACTGTACCATGATACTTTTTTTGTTTTACATTCTCTTGTAGAGCATCTCAGGCTTTTTTTTTCCCTTTTAATTCCATATCTTAAGATTTAGATTATATATCCACCATGATGTGCAGAATGAACCCCAGCATAGAATTAAAGCAGCTTTATATTTTACATTTCTTCATAGGGTCTATGCTACGATTTATAGACATCATTAAATGCATCTAGTTACTATTCTTTGCCCAGTCCTCGTGTGAGTCAGTATGCATGGGACCACACAAAGTGCCAGTGTATCTTTTGCCCATGTATCGATCTGTCTGACATATTACTACTGCTGATGGCTGCTTGTTTCTGCCTGTGAGTTGTTTGTATGGTCTGGGTTAGACTGTGAAACTGAATTGTGCCTCTGGGATAAATAAAGTTGTCTGAACTTAACTGAACTTAACTTCCTGTTCTATAAATGATCCAGGGATATTTTTACATAGGTTTTGGGACTGTCCTCTCATTGCTACTCTCTGGAGATTTGTTAATGATTCTTCATCAGATTTGACTGGGTCTGAGCTATGATCCAAATCAGTCTCTTTGTCTTCTAAAGGGCAATTCATCCTTTACTCTTACTGGATGCAGGCTGCTGTTTAAAGGCTTCACAGCTGCAAAGAAGATACATTAACAAACGAGGTACACACCGAGTCTCTCTTTGAGTTCATACTGGATTTTGACCTTTAATAAAATTGCAAAGTTAAAATGTACAATAGATAAGATGACTGTACCCTAGGACAATAAGGACATTGGCGTATATCATAGCAGCCCCTGATACTCTATTGACTTACATGCTTTAACCTCAGCAGCCAGCATACACACACTACTGATTCATTTGTCCACCTTATGCCCAAAAATCTGTATATCTAACACCCTGATCAGTCTGCTGTGCAGGACCGTGGTGGTTCTGGATATTAATTCAGTCACTTTAATCAATTATTTTAATTTTCCTACACTACAGATAGAAGTATTTTTGGAGTCTTTGTCAGTACTGAGAGAAATAAAATAATGGATGAGGAGAAACTTTGCCCCCTGGTGGAAAAACAGTGTATCATCTGCTTCACTGTTACTCAATACATGAGAGACAAAAAGCTACAGCATGTCAAATTAAACATGAAAGAATATTTTTGATACATGCATCATTCCAAAATGTGTGTGTGATTTGTAAAAAAATAAATAAAAATAAACACTGGCAGTCATTTTGATTATTGGCTTGGTTTATTGCATAAAATAAAATAAGTACTAATCTATTACAAATATTTGTTTACAAAACAGGATAAATTATGAAAATAAATATTTCTGTGCAGTTCGTCTGTATTGTCAATGCAGGCAGAGAAAAACTGAGATTATATACACATGTAAGTCTACTAACAAAAGAAAAAAAAAAGAGACTTGACTCATCGTTATGAGATCATAATCATACCTCATGTCAAGACAAACATCATATTGCAAAGGGCAGCATTAAACAGGCCGTCCTGTTCACACCAACGGCTGTATCAGAGGGTGATTCATACACACAGTCCGCCATGGACTGAAAATGAAAAGTATTATTGGGCACTACAACAGCTTTTTTTTTTTATCACATTGACTCCAAAATTCCTCCTGGAGATAAAACTTAAAAAAAAAAAAAAAAAAAAAAAAAAAACAGTTTGGCAATACAAAGGTAGTAATCATGCAATATCAAAAACCACTCACCCTTTCATTTTGGCTGCACTTCACTTAGAAAAATATTGTTTTGGATTCAACAAAATATTTCAGCATCTCACAAAAATAGCTTTTTTTTCTTCCTTTTTTCTAAATCATGATCCTTCATTTGACCCTGCGTGTGCGCGCGAGTCGGCGTTCCCAGAAGCCTCTCCATGAGGACGGGAGTCAAATAATAATCGTTAACACAGCTTGAGGCAGTTTTTAAAAACAACTTTTAAAACAATGGTTTGTGGTGAAAAAAAAAAAAAATAGCTTTGGTGATCCTTGTCGTTTGGGGTTAGTGTTTTGCAACACCCAGCGTACTTCCCTTTTATATTCTACAGAATTTCTATTCAGTCCTGCCAAATGAACACTGATAAGTTAGATGAGGTTTTCAGGTCAGAGCTAATAAAGCCTAATCCGACCCACATCTTAACCAAAACCTTATTCCCAGTTATGTAACGTAATCATTACACTGCATTTCCCCTTTTTAGAGCAAACAGTTTCCAATACATCACACAAGAACACAATGTACCTTCATTTGCTTCTGTGCTCCGTTATACTGTTTGATTAAGGCTTTTGCACAGTTTTCAATAATATGTAGCACAAAGTCTAAAATACTGAGCCTGGAATAAATAACCCTGAAGAGAAGTTTAAGAGCTGAGACATCCTGTAAAACAAACAACAAACAAACAAACAAAAAAAAAAAATCTGCCGTGAAATGTTTAGTATGCGAAGATGTTCATGAAGCAAAGTTTTGAGTATTGTAATTATCGTCGCAGTGTGCATTTAGCCAACGGCTTTGAGAACCATCTTCATTTTGTGCAAAACATATAATTATCTCCTTGACTAGTCGATCATATTTAAATACATTTTGATTTCACATTCTTTTTTGTTTTTTTGTTTTTTTTACTTTGGGTTTTTGGCCAATGTCGAAGGGTACCTGTTCACTCAGTAAAATATGAATGATATGCTTTTCCTTGGAAAATAACTGCATATAACATTGTTAGTTAACACAACTAATACAGAAGTATATTAAACACATTTCTTTTATACTACCTTTTAAAATCACAATAGCATGCTGGAAGCAGAACATAATACACCCAGAACAGAGAGAAGCGTTTTGCGTGTGTGCGGCTCAATCCCAGGATAAATGTTGGCATTGTACATTGAACAACATGTGGGCAGTTTTAGGCACAAAAACTATTTGGTTATGGTTGGTAAAAGATCCTGTTTTGGCTTAAAATACATGCTGTTTGTGGCAGTATCTCTGCTGGAAAAACCACTGCTTTTCATGTCTAAAAAGCCGCAAGAAAAACAGCGACGGGTTGCTACAAAACACCCATGTTTGGTGCCTAAAAAGAGTGCCACATACTGTAGGTGACACCCCATGCACCTCCAGACAAAGTCAGCTAATACACTACCTCACTTTAGAAACGTTGACACAATATGTATGAAATGTAACCTATTTGTGGTTCGCAGAAATGTACAATGCCAACATTTCTTCCAGCGACTGGCCTGTGTGTTTCTGGCATTTCAAATACAAAACACCCATCCACAAAGAGGGCAGGCACGACAGCCTGAATCCATTATGCATTTAAAAACACATAAGGCTCGGTGTGAAATACTTGTAACACTTCTGTGGCATCTTATGAACCAGCTTGTTGATTCACTGAGCATAGTTAGATCGGCTAAGCAATATAATATGAAGCATTAATGCATTATGCATTAATCACAGTCAGTGAATCCAGTGCTTTATTGTTTCTAAATATGATTTCATAATGGCCAGACTGCACCTATGAGATGCTATACTTATGTTTATAAAGGCAATACAACGCTTTATAATGAGGTTTTCCGAGTTACTACAAAATGTACAAAACCGTCTTCTTATTAAAGAAACCTGAAATGCATAATACTAATACTGACATGATCTCATAAACAAAGCCTGAGAGTATGTTTTTAACACTGTTAAGGTTTCTTGGCTTTGATACTGTGTTGTTTAAAAAGTCACCCTTTCATCATCATGTTAGACTAATTTTGTAACACCTTTTGTTCTTTGACAGAGTTGCATAAATACTGTTGTGTAATGACACCAGACAGGGATGGAAAAAGGACAACATAAATCCTCACAGTTGGCCACAACGTGCATCACCTACATCACCTGGTCACAAGTGGCCGCAGAGATGCCATATTGTTCGGACACATCCTGCTGAGAAGTGTTAAAGCACGACCAGCAGAGCAGCACATGTGAGTCCCCTTATGTGACCTTGATGGCAGTCTTCTTGTGGAGGAAGAGGAAGGAAATGTAGGGCACGCCGATGAAGGCCCATTTCTCGTTGGGCCAGAACATGATGACCGGTCCTCGCTCCGGGGCCTCGGTCGCGACGTCGAAGTAGGCGAAGCAAACGCAACCCAAGTAGGAAGCCAGGCAAATGAGGATGTGCCTGTAACAGCAAGAGGAGTTTGGATGAATGAGTGAACTGCCTGAGAAATGGGTCGCTAAATATATCCGGGTGCTGCCTCTGTTATTTGAGTCTCTAAAAACTCATTTTCTTAGAGGAATACATCACCCGCAAAATTACCATTTGTATGTAGAGTTAGTCACAGCATGTTACTTTGAATTAGTTGAGAAAACTTTGCTTTTTTTGGGTTTTCCGATCACCATAGAGACATGCAAGGAAAACAAACATCCTTCATAAATTGATCTAAACAGGGATTGTGTTAAACAACAGCAAAACTATATCAAAACATCTGTTTTCATAAGGAATATTTGCCTTTTTTGGATTCTACGTTCACCGAGGACACATGCAGGAAAAACAAAGATTTCTTAATAAATTCAAGGTAAAATGGTGAGTAATTGATATACATACGGTCATTTGCTGGTGAAGTATTCATTTAAATATAGACAGAAATGACCTGATAAAAGATTTTTGTAGTGTAACAGCAGAAGTTTTGATAATAGTAACCTAACTAATGTCAAAAGAGTAGCCATTATTCTGACCCTTATAATCGTCCACACTAGAGTAAGTTTTCTGAGTCTTTTTTGAGCTTACCAAGCACAGTGTAAGTAGGGAAAGTTGACAGATGACCACATCTCACAGAATATCCTGTCACTGATCCAACAAAGCAGAGCCAGTGCCCACCAGATCCCTGAGACCAGACCCAACTTGAACACACGTGGGTTTTCACACCTGCGATGACGAAACAGAGCACTGAGAAACATGTACAACTGTGAAAACACACACAAGTTCACACAAGTTTTGACAGCTGAGAAATAATCGAACTTACAGATAATGCCTAATGTAGTATGTTTTCATTTTATGTCACAAGAGAAGCAATTTCATGCAGTCTAAAAGAGAGTGTGACAATAAACGAAATAAAACGTGTCAATGTATCCGCAAGCATTTCAGAGACTGAGATAAATTGTTGCTAATAGTTTAGCTTTCTGATTACTGGAGCCAAACACTCAAGGCTGCGGCTTCATGTCCACATTAATGTAGCTATCGTTAGAGCCTCGGATCACAGTTCGTCCTTCACCTCACTCCCCACCGCTACAGACCAGCTTGCAGTGAGGAGAGCAGGCAGCACCTCTGGAGTTGGAGTCGCCAGTCAGTGGCTGCAGCAACCTGAAACCCAGTGCCATGCGACTGGACAACCCCGACTCCCTTGGCCACCAGCCTGGTGTGTCACCCAGCGCTGGGGGGTTTGCGCTAGCTGAATTCAAGCTGCTACAGACATCATCCGAGAGTCCATCTCTTGAGCTGCGGCCTGCTCTCCTCCTGTGGAAACACTCCACATCAGTGGGCAGCGAGGTGAAGGGATGGTGGGGTGGCTAACGTAAAACACTGGGTTACTGAATGAAGTGTGTGCATATGCCCAAGGTCGTCTGGTAGGACAGAGAGGAGAAGAAGGATGTAATTTTGAATTATGCTGGGTTTCTTTCTGCCTACCCGAGCTTTAAGACTCCAAAACAGCAATAATTAACGACCATAGGGTGAGGATGTCTCTCTCAGAATACACTGGGCACTGTGTCCAGTTTTGGTTGTGTACAAATCCCCCCTGCTTGTTATGAGGTTTTGTAATGATTTTACTGCCTGTGATGTCCACTCTTAGCTAGGGTGCTATAGTTACAACTGAAATATGTTCATACCAGGAAGACAAATTATATGTTAGCACATTTATTTTTGGATGAGGGGATTATCTTCTCTTTCTTTTTGGAGCCTGACAGAACTGTCCGAGGCATTCTGGTCTCTGCGCACATATCTCAGAGTGGACACTCCACTGACTTACAGAGACATGTGCTAATCCAACGTGCGGCTGATAAAACTATTCTTAGTAATGTCCTCCTTAGACATACCAGTTAGAGCCCTGCTGCTGGCTGAGGCCAAAACAAAGACAGGGGCAAGGAGGCCTGACCGAACTGTGCTGATGATGCAACTGTTTAGTCACTGTGAGACAGTGTGTCACCTTCCTTTATGACTGGGCATTTCATGAAGTCATAGTATTTTACGAGCCTTTAATTTGAGTTGCCATTGTTTCAAGGTGAAAGGAATGTTGGAATGACGCAAACATTTTGCATAAAGTATGACAACATGTTAAGATTTCAATAAACAAGAAGCATCTCTCAGCTGCAGAGGCCATGGAAACTGCTGGTCTACAGTGAGTGAGCGTCCATGACGTCTCTGTGACAGTGGAAAGAACAGTAAAGACATTCTGCCATTTTAAAGCTAACTTATGGAGCTTTATCACCTTATAAAGCTGTAAATGCAAATGTATTAGCCAACAGTTGCTTTGCATTAAGATGAATGAGTTCAACATTCACTCTCATTTAAAGCACTTGGTTTTAGTCTCACTTGCCGCTCCGCTACGTTTTGCATTTAACAATTAACAATTATAACATTTGTTTTAAAATTGTCATCTTCATTTAAAAAGCACCAAAATCAGGATAAATCATGTAATTTGTAAAAACAACAAAAATGGCTGTAATACCTAGGGGTGTAACAATCAATCGATCTGCATCGATATATTGATTCAATGATATATCATTGATGCAAAGTGAAAACATTGCTCCGTATCACCATCTTTGGGTTACGCCTCCATTTTGAAACTCTGTCACACCGTCAAACAGCAGCAGGCAGACAATGGCAAGCAGCCAAGAGATAAACATAACGTTATTAACTTGAAAATTAATCAGCAGTGTGGAAATGTTTTCAATTTCAGAGAAAATACGGGTCAACAGACAAAGCATATGCTGTGTGTAAACAATGCTGTTATGAGATAAAACACGAAGCACCTGACTAGGCTGCTTTAATTAAACAATGTTTAGCTGAAATAACGTGTTTGCAGGCTAAAAGTCAACCATGCTGCTCAGTTGAGAGATGTAAGAGATGAGTAAGTAAAATCATAAATAGTACGTGTAATTTGTGAAGCTACGAGTAGAGTTGCTAGGCTGATTTATGCAATGTAAAAGTGCTCAACCTGATAAAAGGTAACAAGCAAAAAACAACACTCTTGTCACTTAACCTTTACAGTTATTATTAAGGTGAATATTATACTTTTGTTAAGTGATGTTGCTGTTAATCCATGTTTTATGGCTGTTAAAGGAAGTTTGCCTTCGAGAAGTTTAGGCAAAAAATGATGGTTTGGGTTCAAATGAAACATTTCTTCCACAGTGTTTTCTGGCAGAAAGCCCTGAAGGCTGACTTACTCCATGAGCTGTTCTTTGTGTGTTAATGGAGTCAATTTAAAGTAAACTTAACTGCACTTCTCTTTTATGGCCAAAAGCAAAAAAGGATCAGGGTTGGCAGGTACTTCTGTAACAGACTGTGTTAAATGGGCATATGATATCGTCTCTTATTGATCGCAGGGCCCTATATCACATCAACTCGAAATTGTCTTGTGGCAGACTTTGTAACATCTGCAAATATCACATAGTTGTCCAAAGAATCAATATAATACTGTATCATGATTAAACTAGTGATTTACACTCTGGTAATACCACATATCACACTGTTGAGCTTTATCACTGCAAGTAAAATTCCTTCACATTCCCACAATGACCACTATCACGTTACATGTCGTCAACTGATCCTTTGTTTACATAGAAAATATTGATCAGTGCCGTTTCAATGCTTAAATGAAGCTCAATATTTGTAGAGAAAAGTCATACAGTCAGTGAAGTGTCTCAGAAATGTTGGCAAACGTTAGATATGGTTTTGTAACTCATATTGCCCACCATAAGCAACGCTATGGCAGCAAAACCTCTGAGTACAGTGTGCGTCATGACAAAGATTGTGTTTTGTCTTCTTTCAAAAGACACAGCCTCACATGATGTGAAGAAAGTCAATGAATGAACCAAACTGGAAACATGTCAGTATATGTTACATAATTGGACCATCAGAGGGGGCAGATATAAATGGTGTCATGGCTGCTCATCAGCAACAGGAAGTATAAAAATAGATGACCAATGATACGACCTTCCAGAGGGAAATAGGCCATTAAACTGCCATCAATATTCTATTATATTGTTAAGTGTTTCGATCGGTTATATTCACATGAGAGCTGTGCCTCGGGGACTGCACTAAGCCAGCTATAGGCTCGGTTACTGACTTTACATACAGTGCATCTGCCATAAGACAAATCTATCGCAGCACAGCTTGATATCTGGTGCCTATCAGCTCAAACAGAAGCATGTCAGATAAGACACATGACATGAAACAAGGACTTCTCCTTAAAGACGCAAGAGCTCATGAGTGTGATAGAAAGTTTGACTGTGGGAGGCGGTGATAAGTAAAGGAAAGGACAGTCTGTCTATCTGGGGTGGAGCACTGCTGAGATGCTTCTCTCACCCAGGGGAAAAGAAAGGAAGAGGCTCCATAGGATCAGCATAGGATTTCTCAACGACGCTGGTGGTCTTCATTCATTGGCTTTAATAATATAAATGCTTAGCTTCCATTTGAGATGCCAGTACTCTATTAAACAATGAGTAATACAATGAACAATGAATAATAACAAGTCATGTTGTATTGCTCATACATACATGAGTCTGAGCCGACAGGAAACGAGCCGTCAGACTGGCTGTAAACAAGCTGGATTATCTTAACATCTTTATTGTGAGGTAAAACTGAACGTGAGCATCCCCTCGATGTTGGTAATTATCCCTCAGTGCACTGGGAAAACGTGTTTACGCACAGCTGTACGGTTGATCAAGCTGCATCAGAGAGGCTGTCTGTAAACTACAGTATGATGGGTGTGTACAACAAATAGTTTGGGTACATTTCTCCGCTTCTGTTCAGGAAAATTTTGCCAAGATTCCTACATTGATGTATTTATAGGTCACAGTAAAAATGCAAGCAGAGAATGGTAAAGAAGAGACAGTGGAAGACAGAGATAGCTTTTAAACACCCCTATTTTAACTTTCAAAATTGGTTCAAATATGTTGTCTTTACAAAATATACTTTACTTCCAAATATGTTCAAAATGATCGTCTGACTATACTTGCACTTCTCACCCTATCAAACTTTTAGCGAGGTCAACACGTTCAAAGATCTCTAACAAACTTGATGAGTTACAATGTTAGGCAACACTCTGTTTGGATAGTCCGCCTGCAGATATTTTACAGAGTATTTGTAACATTTCAGCAGCTTTTAGTTGAGACTCAACAATCCCACTGTTTCTCTTTATTCTGTAAATGTTTAACAGATGATCTTTAGAGTATATGTGACAGTTCATAAACATATCTACATGTTCTCAGAATAATCAAACCTGTTGAACTTGAACTTAAAGCAACTCTTACCTTTCTTGCATTTCACACAGCACTTAGAAAAAATTTGAACATCCACAACTCCTGCCTCCCTCCAAAGTCCCAACCCCCCTCCTCCATTACGTCCTCATTATGTCTATGATAGACGTAGGCGTTGGCGAGGTAACGTTAGCTACACGGAAGAGGAGAGCGAGTGTAACATTACACCCAAGACAGTCAAACGCAACCCCGGAGTTTTAAAACTCAACCGGAGTCAGTGATGACTGATGAGTTTTAGAATAAGGTTACAGTGCTAACGTTGGATAGTAGCGTTAACTTTGCTAGTAAGTAGAAACGCACAAGGAAGATAACGTTAATGTTTCAGAGGCTACGCCACAGTAGGCTAACGTTAGCCATTAGCACTGGATGCTGTGTTGTCTGTGAAGAGATGGTACGTGAGCGGTGACGTCAGTCAGAGGCCTCCACGTGATTGGTCAGAGTTTTCTTAGAACCATATGAGGATGATATAATTATGAGTTTTTATCTCTGGTGGAATTCACTTACATTTTAGTGTGCCATCAGCTTATTAATAGCATTTTAACCTAAACAAAAAAATTTCCAGAAAGGTAAGTGTCGCTTTAAATGAATAATTCAAGTTCAACTACATTTTTCTGAGAATATGTGGTGAATTGTTAGATAAACTTTATAGATAGACATCTACGGACAAAGTGAAAATGCTGAATTGTTGAATCTCAACAAATAAGCTGTTGAAATGTTACTAAACTATCTATAGGTAGACTATCCAAATATAGTGTCATCCAATATTGTTACGACAGAAAGGAAATGATGGCAAAGCTATGAAAATAAGACACGAGTTGTAGTAAACCAGAATCATCCTGTATGCTAAAGCTGCCCCCTGACGGTTGACCAAACGTTAGTTGACCAGAAAGGTCATTGGTCAGCAAGATTTCATTGGTTGCTCAGTCATAGAAAAACAAAACAACGACAAAAAAACCCATTAAAACTCTATCAGGAGCTGTGCCATGTCAAAAAAAAAAAAAAATTCAAAATTATATGACTGGACCATGTGGGACTTTAATTTGAAAGAACAGACACAGGAAGTGTCCACGCTCAGCAGTCAGACAGGAGTCACGTTAATTTCCAGGGCTGGTACCTGTGGTTATTCCACAGGCTAGTTAATAACATGTCGGGTAGGAAATCCAAAGTGTGGGATCATTTTGAGAAGGTGAAGGACGAACACAAGGTGATATGTAAACTCATCTTCATTGGTCGACTACAAACATGACGTATCATCTGAAATATGGAAGTAGCTACATGCCCATTAGCCACTTAGCACAATCATTACTGCTTTGCCGACAGCGTCATTAACAGGCGGCTTGCTCAGTGTGTGACGTGCACTTGTAGATAAAATATAGGCCTATATTAATGAAGGTTCATTAGTACGGTTTTGTATTTCTCTGTAATGTAGCACAGTGTTAACAATGTTACTGATACTATTCTTTCTCAGACCTTCAACTCAAACCATTGTGTCGCCCCGCCCAAAATATAGAATTCAATAATGAAATTAATATTGTAAACTTAATATTAATATTAATTTATTGTAACCTTAGCTCTCTCATGCACAGAACCAGTTTTCAGACATAATCACTTTGGTTTGTCTCACTACTCTCCTTCACGAACAACTCAGCTATTACAGCACAACTATGACTGGTATTTTTGCTTCGGCAGTATTATTTGTGATGAATGTCCTATACACAGGACAAGCTGTTCTTGTTCAACTGGAAGTGACTTGGCTGACAGCCATACTGTAAAAAAAAACAACCCTAACCCTAAGCAAACAACAAATAAGTCTGTCGTTTCTGAGGGCAAAAGTCTGTTGGCCAGGGCCACAGGAATGCTCTCCCCACTTAGCAGAACAAAAACAAGCAGCCTCGACAGATGACTGGCACTTTCAGTAATGTGAGGAATAACTAACAGGTTGAACAATGGATGACTTAAGGTTTCAAGACTGAAGGTGGTGAGTAAGGGATGTGGGAAACGGAAACAACCGAGCAGCCCCACATTGCTTTGACGGAAGAAGGCAACACACACACACACACACACACACACACACACACACACACACACAGAAGGGCACGAGTGGCTTGTTGTGTGTTTTCAGGAACATTCTTTCACATCATAAGGTCCTATAATTAGCCGGGAACAGACAGCGTGTCATACGACAATGTAAGCACACAAGGCCAGAGGTGACATGTTAATGTACTGTCGACTGCAGCAGCTATGTCTTTGCATTGTTTCCCTGGACACAATCCAAGTAATGACTTCCATTACAGATTTCACTGACTGGACAACACTGAACCACTGACATGGTCATTGACATCTGCTGCTGCATTGTCGGCAGATTATTTAAGCCCCTAAGGAGATCGGCAACCATCAGATGAGTCTGCATCTTCAACATTCTTCTCATATCAAATATTAGGAGCTACTTTGTGACTTAAATGCCGCTGCATCACATTGACCTGCCCACACTCACCTCTGCTGTTTCTTCACTAACCTTTTAAGCTCGGTAATAAGCAGCACGGTGCAGGGGATGCCCAGAGTCATCAGTGACAATGAGTTGACGACAGGTTTAACAAAGGCCAGCCCAGTGGTGATCCCCGACAAGATGCCAATGACCACTTTGAACCTTGTCCTAAAATTGAAAAAGGAAAACATATCAGACAAACAAAAGTTGCAGCAATGTTGCACTCTGAGCAGAATTGTGAAACTCAGACAGAACATCTGAAAGCTCTTCCCAGAAAGCACTGTAACATTCAGATAATAAACAAGAATCACTCAGCTACCGGGGGGGGGGGGGGGGGGGGGGGGGGTTAAGTGACAGCCTGAAGTGAAAGAGCAGCCATGACGGCTCTGTGAGAATGGAAAGAGAAGTAAAGACATGTGATGCAGCTTTTACTGGTGTCAGCTATCTCAGACATGCCTATTATTAAACAGGCAGTCAGAGCAGTGGCGACACATCATGTGACAAAACAATGTCCCACAGTGGGCCACACTGATACTGTGTGTCTACCTGACATAAAACAGGCATCCGCCTTGAAATTAATTTCATGTGAAAAGAGACAGGAAAAAAACAAAATAGAAAACACAGTGATTTCTTTTGTTTGATTGTAAAAGCATGTCTTTAATTTTGTGTAACGCAACTACCACTGCATCAAACACCTACACCTGTGTGTACACAAAGTTACAGTACACTCTTAGAAATAAAGGTGCTAACTAGAACCATAGAGGATTCTTTGGCTTGTCCTGATAGCAGAATCCTTTTTGGTTCCTGGTAGAGCCTTTTATTATGGCGCCACCTGGGATCTCTTAGAGGGATCTACATAGAGCCCCACATTATGGTTTTACTTGGAACCATCAGTGAAAGGTTTCACCCGGAACCCCCGATGATACCCCTCTTATGTCAGCATGGAATGGGTTCTGCTTGGTTCCTGCCCCTAATTTTGAACTGTCCAGAGAATTTTGACCAAAAATAATTTAGTTTGGAAACCGAAAATTTGGGTCTTAGCTGGAACCAAAAAGCAACAGATTTTTCATAACCAGAAGTATTTTACAGGTTAGAAAAAGAGGATGAAGAAGGCAACAACAGAGAAGTCAAATGAGAAATTGTTGGGGGGAAAAAAAGGAGCGTGCAGTGGTTTCATTAACAGTTGTTTTTTTTGGATAAACAATAATGAAACAAACATCTGTAAGAACAAAAGCTTGCAGGTTATCAGTGCAATCTGGTGCTGTTCACTTCTGTTGTGCGTTGTGTAACGCCCTCTGAGGATGACACATCTTTGATTACAAAGGTCCTGCTCAGCACTGGTGGAAACATGGGCTGGTCCTGATCTGAACCAGTTCAAGAACCAGAGCTTCTTTGGTGGAATACGGGTATGACAGGTTCTACAGACAAGCAACTATTTGCACCATATGACACTGGCACATGGTGAGGTCTGAAACGAAGGACTCAGTGGGGATGGAGCACCTGCCGCAGCATGCGAATGTGCCGCCTGCAATCATTTTGACTTGACCAGTGGACTTTTGGAATTTCAGCACACTGTGTGCTATTGAATGGCATGGGACGAAGGTAAAGACATCAGCTACATTGTAAACATTACTGTCCCCATACTTCCATGCGTCCTTTATGTTGGCACATTTGTACCCAATAAATGGCACTGGAGTGCAGAGTCAAAGGTTTCACACAACAACACCCAAGGCAGACAGTGGTGGTCTGTGAGGCCATGATATACATCCTGGCATGCAGATGGAGATATCTTTTCACTATTTATTATTATATATTACTAATTTGTTCTGTTCCGCCACCATTTAAATTTCTTTGTCATCGCCTACGATCTTATCTCACTTGAACTACACTACACTGCCCCCACGATGTCTCATGGTACTGCTCCGTTCTGTCTGTATCTGTAAGCTTTCAGAAAATGTGCACAAATATGGACTAAATGAATGCAGAGTATGTACAAAAGGCTCCGTCCGTCTCCACCTACGTATCTAACATTGAGCATATATGAGCCCTTAGTCTTACCAAGAACCCTTGAAGAACCATTTCTCCAAAAAGGATTCTTGAGAAGCAAGTGGTTCTGGGTAAAACCTCAGCTCTTAAGGAGGAAACCTTATTTCCAACCGTGTAGTTAACATACCGATCCCTCCTGAACATCCTGGGTAGGTATCTCTTGGGAAACCACATGGCTATGGCACACATAAGCACCCATAATATGGCCAACTCGTCCAGCATTTGTCCAAGGAAACTGAGGGTGGCGTGAAAATACGTCGACCCAATACCTGAAAGAAAGACACAAAGAAAAGCACAAATGTTTGTCAGAAGAGAGACACCATCTTTAGTTCAGCTCAGTGTGTTAACGAGGCCACAATAATGAGTGTCAAAGGTGATCAGTGAAATCCTATAATGTCTATTTGGAAGTTAAGTCACAGAGTTATATTAGTTAAGACTGGACAGTTTGCATCAGGAGCTAAAAACTTTGCGGGCCACTATGAGCTGTCAAAACTGTGTACTGTCCAGTGAACAGCTGACATGTCCCTGTTTCCATCGATCAAATGGGAAAAGTCGCCAATGTCACCTCTAAATGAGACCAGTTTAAACAGATTACAAGTGCCAAAAACAAAAGCAGCTTAAGAAATGCGCGTCGCTCTAAACAAAGAGCGACACAGGAACAAACAAGTTAATTACAAATAGTTACTTGGAAATCAGCGTTACTGTTACTGGGAGTTTTGAAATTCAGTGGACGGATGGATCAGTCAGTGCCCCTCTGTTATCACGGTCCAACAGACCTTCTGTTATCACAATAATCTGTTGTCATAACAGGAGATTCCTACAGTTCAACGGACTTCTTATCCAAATGGGGGTGCTGCTCCCAGTCAGAAGTTACTAATCATGACAACCTGTCAGCGTGCTCGCATATCACTGGCAGTCAAAACAGAGACCACCTTAACTTTCACATGGAGATAGAGCTGAAACGATTATTAATCAATCAGTGATCTCCAGAACGTTAATCAGCAACTACTACAAACATTAATCGGATCCAACTTCTCAAATGTGTATATTAGCTAGTTCCTTCTGTCCTCTATGATGGTAGATTAAATATTTGGGGGTTGTGGACTGTTAGTTGGACAAAAAGAGGCATGTGAACACAGCTGAGGCCAAAACCAAAAAGGCAGCTAGGTGTTGTTTTCCTACTAGAACCTATGGGGTTGTTTTTCTGCTGCGGTCAAAGGTCGTCCCAGCTACAGAGACAGTGGAGATGAAACCATGTGTCCCCTTGTCAGCTGCGTTTTTGAAGTTTTACAGCCTCCAGATTCTTTACAACAGCCTCAGTAAGAGCTGCTAAGCCACATATATGAGCATTTGCGGTATGGAACAGAAATGTATGATTACTTTGATGACTGGTTTGAAAGGCAGCAGGTGTTGAGCAGGAGACATGGGACTACTCTGACATGAAAAGACAAGATTAATACAAAGCTACACAGTCCAGAATGAGAAGACGTGACCCATTTCACATCTGACCCGTAGTTCAAGCTCAGTTATGCAAATCCCATTCAACAGCTACTCAGTTATCATCCAGTAAAGTCACCTCTCTTTAACATTGGGAGGTCTGTCGGGTTATCTGTGCTGACAGTGCAGCCGGGGTGTTTTCATAACAGCTGTAAGGGAACAAGACACTGTAATCTCTTCAGGACTGTTCTGTTCTTTACATACAGTAGCCCCATTTAGGACTGACATACTGTGTCAAATCAAATAAAATCTAGGCAATAGGCATATTCATCCCACCAATGAATAAGCCCAGTCATGATTAAATGTTTTTCTAAGAGGGTAAAGTGATTCAGGGCAACCTAAAGCTATGGCTGAGGACAGTTGACAGAGGCCACAGCTGAGGAAACCTACATCCTCCTAACAGTGCTGTTGTTGCAGTTTAAGAATGTGGGGCCCTACATACAACTCACATGTGTTGTACAATGTATAATTCATGTACAGCTATTTAGTTGTATTCAAATGTCCTTTTTTTGTAAAAGCACCAATAGCCGATGAAGGTATTTTTCAACAATATCGCAATATTTGATATTTTCCATATCGCCCAGCCCTATATTGTTGGAAAATACTTAAAGAATGCCTTTTATAATAACCAGAGACCAAGGTGACATATTTTAATAGCTTGTTTTGTCCAACTAACAGTCCAAAAACCCCAAATATTCAGTTTACTGTCACAGAAGACTCTGAGAACTGGAAGATGTTCACATTTGAGAGGCTGAAACCAGTGATTTTTTGCATTAAAAATGAGGTCCAGTGTGTGGGAATCAGGGGCATCTGATGGCAAAGGTGGTATATAATATTCTTAACTATGTTTTCATTAGTTTATAATCAAATAAAAATAAGAATTGTTGTGGCCGTTACCTTAGAACGAGCTGTGTAAATCTACATAAAGGAGTGTGGCCTCTTCCATGGAGTACATGTTGTTCTACAGCAACCCAGAACAGAGAAACCAAACACTAACCCCTTTACGTAGAGATGCTGCTACAGGGCCGCTACAAAGTCCCTTCTTCACGTCTCCTTTGCA
The DNA here is from genome assembly GCF_041903045.1 of Epinephelus lanceolatus. NCBI lineage: Eukaryota > Metazoa > Chordata > Actinopteri > Perciformes > Serranidae > Epinephelus > Epinephelus lanceolatus. The sequence goes on from NC_135736.1 coordinate 31,417,811, forward strand.
TTTTTACACAGAACTAAATGATGGCGGCATCATGTTGCTCCAGTGTGTGATTTTAGATAACATGCTGGCAGCATGGAATCAAAAGAGGCGTGACATGTAACACAACTGTGTCAGCCTCTAGTGTCATACATGTCGGCAGCGCTTTATAAAGAATAACAACGGCATAACATGGCGATAACAATCATTTACTGTCCCTTTTACATGGCGGCCTATCTCGTCTATTGCTCGGAGGGTATGAGCTCCAGAACTTCATTGTTTTCCCAATGTGCGGACATTTTTGGCTGCTGTTCCTCTTAAAGTTAGCTGTCAACTGCATTTAGCTACTTTTTAAATCTCCCACGGTAGGTTGCAAGTGTAACACATTGTCAAAACATCACACCCGTGACCTGATCCCATCCTACTGACTGTCCCTTTAATATAGACATCGTTTTGGCGCTGCTATGACCACCACCGCCAGCATAAAGGCGAGACAACTCTGTCCCCCAATTCCCAAATTGTACCTTTTCTACAGAATGTAAGGCGCCTTAACAGTGTGAAATTCCCACTTTGAAGAAGCAGTGTAAAAGGGGCTACTAGCTCTGTATAAGGCCACTCACACTGGCCATGCTTGGAAGATGGGAGAAGTTTCAGTTCTGCAACCTCACCACTAGATGCCACTAAATCCTACACACTGGACCTTTAAAGAGTTCATTGTTAATTTTCTGTCAAACTAATTAATGGGCTTATTGTTTCAGCAGTAGTGTATTTTCTCATATAAGATTAGGCCTATTACAATTATACACTACAGCAGATTGGAGAATATTTTATGCTACAATAAAAGATGCATGAGATGACACATTACACTGTACAAACTGTAATAATAACTGGTTATGTGATTTGTTAGCTGAGGGATGTTGAAGCGAAACTGAGATGATGAATGTCACCCACAAAGCTGAACAGAAACACAGAAGGTCAAAAGGTCATCGCACAACTTACCAACCACAACTAGCAGAATCCATATGAGGTAAATCCCACTGTTGAAATGTGTTGCATATTGGCGGAACAAGCACATTAATATGGGCGGCAAAACAAAAAACAAAAAGTTGCTGATCTGAAATGATAAACAAAGGAAAAGCTATGAGCAAAAAAAATACATCACAGTTGAGCCGATCGTGCAGCTCAATGACATCATGCTTGCCAAAAAGTTTATCAGTGCGCGAGCCTCGCTGGCCTTTAACAAAGTTGGCAGCCAGTGGAAATGAAGACAAGCAACATTTGTACCCTGATGCTAACATTACACATCAAGATGCTGAAGCTGAGAAGCAGCCCAAACTGCCCAAAGTCAGTTTAACTCACAGCTAGCTACAGGCTAACCTGCGAATAAGAAAGCAGTGCAGTACAAAGAAAAACAAAGGCAGAGAAGCTGAGGTCCAGTTAGCTGTGACTGTACACATCACTGTATTATGCAAAAACAAAAAAGACAGCACACATCGTTAGCTAACGTTCAAACCGACCGTGTTGTAAAATTCAGCGATGCTGGGGTAAATTAGGTAATTGCCTTCACACCAGTCCACCTCGGAGCTGCCAGCCTGCAACTGGTCCCAAAAAATCAGATTAACGTTACTCATGTCTGGACTAGTCCTGTCGGATGGACAGTGCAGAGCAGACAACACTCAAAGAAAAAAAAAACACTCGAGGAAAAGTCACTCTCTGTCGGCTCGTTGCTCATACGCTAGATGTGGACGTGTTGAAACCCGACACGACTATATGCTAAACTACAGAAATCGTCCCTGAGCTGCATTTTAAATCCTCTGTCCTTCCTCAAAGCCTCCTGCTTGTCGTGACGCTCTGTACTGTGCATTGACAGCTGCTCGGTCTGTGGCCAGAGAGTGTGCAAGCGCCGCGAGAAGGTTCACTCCTGTCTGCTTCCGGCTTCGGTGTCACGTGACCAGCAGCGAGATGTGCCTGTATACATCTCGCGGGAACGCGCACCTACGACAGTTGCACTTTGCTTTTCCATTTTGTGATACTTTGCACCTCTACTTAACTTGATTTTTTCGCATCTGTCAGTTACTTTACCGATTTATAGACTGTCATAACACCCAACATGAGTGTTTACAATATGATACTTTGACTAAAAATTAAGCAATCTGACAGTATACTATATAGGCCTAAGTGTATTAAAATCAGCTTCATTCCAACTAGTAACAACATTAAAATGCTGCATTCATGTCTATCAGACAATGTGATATATAAGCTAATAATGCACCAAAATATTATAACGCCCAGGAGGCATCCTGATCAGATGCCCGAACCACTTCAACTGACCCCTTTTGACGCTCTGCTCTGAGCTCCCCCCGGATGTCCGAGTTCCTCACCCTATCACTAAGGCTGAGCCCAGCCACCCCATGGAGGAAACTCATTTCAGCTGCTTGTATCCACGATCTCATTCTTTTGGTCACTACCCAGACCGGTGGTGTTTCGGGCACGTCCCCCTGGTAGGAGGCCCCGGGGCAGACCCAGAACATGCTGGAGGGATTACATATCTCATCTGGCCTGGGTACGCCTTGGGGTCCCCCAGGAGGAGCTGGAAAGTGTTGCTGGGGAGAGGGGTGTCTGGGGTGCTCTGCTCAGCCTGCTGCCCACGCAACCCGGCCTCGGATAAGCAGTTGAAAATGGATGGATGGATACACCGCTAGCAGGGGTTACTATCATTTTTACTCTTAATTTTGATCGGCCCCACTTAAAATACCAAAAGTAGTAGCAAGTTTAGCTGATTATGAGCTTTATTTGAGCTTTATTTACTTATGTAGATGAAAGATACATTCTACGGATACCAGAGGAGGCCAGATGAGGAGGCCAGACTCTGCTCTGGGTTGTATGTGGGGCTTCTCTCCATCTTTGAGGAACATGGTGGTCTTTGGCTCATGGTGGCCCTCAAAGTTGTCTATGGCAGTGGCAATGCTCTTAGCAAGTGCCCTAAGCACCTGGTCGTGGTGCCAGCGATAGCACCCATCTCTGAGAGCTTTTGTGCAGCTGCTAAGGAGATGTTCCAGGGTGTTTCATTTTTACCCCAGATGTGAAAGTTAGCAGGACTTGGTAGGACATCATAAACAGCTTGGACTAAAAACCTGATGCAATAGAAGTCTGCTTTCCAGATGTTGGGCCAGGTGATCTTTCATTGGAGCACATTTTCCCATTGTTCTACTGTTCTCATTCTTTCCTTCTCCCCTGGGGGTATATTATCAATTATATTATTATTTCGTGCACAGAATACAGCACAAAGTGCTTTAAAATTCAGCGGCAGAGACAAAGAGCAAAGAGATAAAACCATACAATTATACAACACCTGTTCAATGAGAAATAAGAAGAAAACATACATTTAAATAACAAAAATAATTAATCAATTAGGCTATATTAAAATGATTTTGAAATGCCATTTAAACTGTCCACTTAGCCATCAAGTAAAGAGTGTTTCATATTTTTGGGGCATAGTAGCTAAAAGTAGCATCCCCAAATCTTTTCATAGTTAGTGACATTAGGAACAGTTAAAAGAGCAGCGGTGGAGAATCTCAGGGTTCATGGAGGGACATAATATAAGAGGGGATGAGGCCATTAAAAGCCTTGAAAACCAATAGATGGATTTTACAATCAACTCTAGAAGATACTGGGAGCCAGTGTAGGTTATGTAAAACAGGAGTAATATGGTCTTTCTTTTTGTTTGTTTTTTCTCTTAAGGTGCAGCAATAGAGGATTTAGGGTGCTTTACTGGCAGAAATAGAATATAGTAGCCTATTCATGCTCTTTGAAAATTGTTAACAAGGTCTGAAATAGATTACCACCAGCTACAAATAAAGGGAGGGGTGTGCCGAGTGGTATTGAGGCAATCTGCAACCTCACCACTAGATGTCACTAGGTCCTACACACTTGTCCTTTAAGTTGGAAATACTTATGTCATGACTGTACACACAGGTGTAAGCTGTTATTGCCTATTTTCACAACAGACATTCTGATTTGTCATAGCAGGAAAAACAGAGGTATTACTAATAACACTTATGATGGCTCTATTCTGTTCAAGTGTTCCAGTACGTCACAACAGCATAAACAATACCAGGACCTGAAGAAGCTAAATGGAATTCAGGCATCATTCATTTTACTATTTTCAGATCTGTCTTTATCCTACTGTGACATGTCACTTTTTTTGTCAGGTAGTGCGTGATGACTCACCGGGATAGCTTACTGCGAGTGAAACAAAGCCAAATATGACTAATAATACTGTTGAACTGCAAAACAAGTCTGTGTTGTTAAGTGCTGATAATCGAGGAAACTGTTCAGTTGTTTTTTCCTTCAAGAGACGTAAGTAATTAGACTACATTAGTTCTAAAGTCTTTGGAAATTTACGGTGATATATCCTTCAGGAATGTGGTATTATTAACAGGAACTGCAGCATTTTCTGTGATGAAAACATGCACAGATCCAGATCGCGTATTACTGTAGTTAAGTGAACTGCTGATGTATTTGAAGATGATTTATCTATAACGTGCAAAGGATTTTTCTCTGTCTGGAGAGGGATGGTAATTATCTTTCAATCACAGCTCCTGATCTACTCTCTGGCACCCTCTGGCCGACGCATGCTTAGCGACTTCATAATGCCCTCTGTGTTGGTGTTATATATATGCTTACATGGTCATGACGCATAACTAGCCTATAAATTATTATAATTAACTAGTTAATGTGTTTATCTTGCTTTGACTTTGTTCAGTTCTTCACCTTTCCATCTCATATGTAGGGGTTACCAAATAGACAAAACAATTGAATAAAGGAATACATATTTTGAGCAACAAAAAAAATCTGTTCACAATTAAATTAAATTAAATTAAATTTTATTTTATTTTGTTTTATTTTATTCATTTATTTTAATTTTTATTCTATTTTATTTATTTATTTTTATTCTTTTTTTTTAAAAATTTATTTAATCATTCATTTTGTGTGTCAGTGTGTGTGAGAAATTTGTTTAATAACCTTCAGCTTGAGCCTGTTAAGAAAATTACAACGAGGCAGTTATCGCGAGAACATTTCAGGCCTATGTGAGACCACGAAGCGGATATCCGGTCTCTTTCCCGTGGCGGACCGTCGTAGGGCCGGTTTAGCAAAATGAAGGTACAATGTTTCCCTTATCATAAATCTGTGTTGAAAGCTATTTTAGATAAAATACTTGTGTGTGGTTGATGCCATGATTGTAAACTTTAAAGCGGACTAATTTAATGTAGCGGTCGCGGCTGTAGCACTTAGGATGAGTTTTGATTGTGATGAGTGTCGGCGCTTACGATGCTTTCGGCTAGTGAGCTGTAGAAACATGGCGGCACACTGAGAGAATGTGCACCGAGTGTAAGCTCGGTTAAGTGCAATTAAGAGTTTCCAAACTTCTGTAGCTTACGTTACATGAATATGTCGTGTGGTTCGTTTATAACGTTTACTCTTAAACTGGTTGTTTTAATGCTAGCAGTGTTTAGAGAGCTAACGCTAGCCAGCCGACAGAGGCTATCAGGCCTCCAAGCCACTCATTCTACTTCTGTTTTAACGTCAGCTCAGATGAGCTTACTATAATTATTGTAACTGTATTGTATTATATATTATAATGTCAGGCCCACACTAGTAACACTATCTCTTTCCGCGTCACAGTTATACACAGCTAACGTTACCTGCTATACCGACCTGCGTGAGGACTTTTGGTGACCTGTCATAACCCATGTGGAGCCCAACATGACCGTGTACATGTACTAACAACAACCTTGCAACTTTTTTTCAGCTGAACATCTCATTCCCCGCTACTGGCTGCCAGAAGCTGATTGAAGTTGATGATGAGCGCAAGCTGAGAACTTTCTATGAGAAGCGTATGGCCACTGAGGTGCCTGCTGACCCTCTGGGAGATGAGTGGAAGGTAAAGTGATGCTTGATCTCTTTGGACCTCATTCTGCTTTGCCAGAACATTATAGTGCAGAGTGTATGTGTCAGTCTGACTAGGTGAAAGTTAGGGATGTAACTGTACACAGAAGTCATAGTTTTGGTGCAGGTTCTGTACCCGAGCAGCTAAAACAAATACAGAAAGATAGATTTCCTTCCATGTATTTAAGTGTCGGTGACAGATGAAAGTCTTTTGCCCACCGGCAACTTTGGTTAACCACTCTCATTATTAAATCAAGAACAGTTCTGTATATTGCTGTAGGGATACTGAAATGCTTCCCAAAAAGTTGCTGGTCAGAATGGGTTACAAAAATGTAACTGAACATGTGCATTAGGATTAGTGTTTCAAATAGTTCCACCTGGCTATATGCTAGTGCAAATGCCAGTTGTTTTTCTGTATGCTGCTACATCTAAGTGCATCCTGAAAGCAACTTGGATAAGGAGTTAAGCTTAGTTTGTTTTTCTTCGTCCTGTTGAGAGGCACATCTACCTGATGCTGTGTGTTCACATGTTGGGTGTGTTTTCATTCACGTACCCTTCAAATGACATAGCAACACTGACACACTGTCCTTGTCTTATACACAGCTCTCAGTTACTATTGCAACTGAACGGGAACCCACAGACAGCATCTTATTAAAATGTGACTGACACTATTATGTGACTGACTTGCAGGGGTAGAGGGTAGATCTTGCCCTTGGGAAATTTGTTACCACATAATGTGCATCAGTCGACATACCTTGTATTCTGCAAGCATCTGAGTGTCTGTTTGGTATGAATCCTCAAATCGTTACTTTCCCAGGATATTATGCTGCAGAGTGTATATTTTAGCATGAGTAGTTACAAATGTGTTTTATAGTTATCATATATAATGTGGCACACCAGTAGACCCTTTCTGACTGATCTATAGTCATTAAGGGGGGACAGCGTGTTGCTAAAGTAACTGTGGAGCTGCTTACCAGATGCGACCAGGTCCAGGATCAGTGGATGGTTGAACTGCAATGCTCTCTCACTGTCAGTGTTATTCTTTTGTGACACCATCTACCAGTTGCCTGAAATTGAAAAGCGGAAAAGTAACATGTTTTCTCTTTCTGCAGGGTTATGTGGTGCGCATCAGCGGAGGCAACGACAAGCAGGGCTTCCCCATGAAGCAGGGTGTGCTGACCCACGGCCGTGTGCGCCTGCTGCTCAGCAAGGGCCACTCCTGCTACCGTCCCCGCAGGACTGGCGAGCGCAAGCGCAAGTCTGTGCGTGGTTGCATCGTTGATGCCAATCTCAGCGTGCTCAACTTGGTCATCGTCAAGAAAGGTAGCTTGTTCAGTCTGCGCTTATGTAGACCATTATGTGGAAATTAATTGGATACTAAAGCAGACAGTTAACAAGTAATCCAACAGAAGTCTTGATGGCCACACAACACAGACTTAATTAGAGTTGTCTCTGAATGTCACTGTCAGAAATATTTATGGCACACCAGTAGACCCTTTTTGATTGGTCTGTAGTCATTAAGGGGGGACAGCGTGTTGCCAGAGTAACTGTGGAGCTGCTTACCAGATGCGACCAGATCCTGGACGAGTGGATGGTTGAACTGCAATGCTCTCTCACTGTCTTGTGTACACCAGCGTCAGAATGACCTTAAGTTTTTGTTGTTTGTGAGCTTCTGTAAAAAATCTCATTATAGAACTAATTAACCTTGATTTGTGTCTCAAACTATGCCGTGGTGGGTAATTGGAGGGAATGATGCCTTAAAAGTCCCCAGAGGCCTTTGATTTTATGTTTATAGCATCTGGTTACCCTGAATATGACTAAATAGAGCAGTGTGTTTATTTGACATTGTTGTAGTGTTTTTGTAGGACATTGAACGTGGCACTCTGAGAAACTTTAGTGTGACCAGTTTTCCACAAAGTGAAGAGCAATCCTTGTCATTTTGGTACTTTGGGCTGCAGACAGCTGCCCCCTTTCTCTGGGGAACAAAACCTTCTGTACCTTTTCATTTCAATGTTTTGTTTTTAGTGATAGTTGGAAATCATGCGGGTGTAGATTAAGATGTAGGCAGTGCAGTTTGCAGGTGAATCCGCTTGAGCGTTTGACTAATCTCCTGATCTGGATATTCTCAGGCGAGAAGGAAATTCCCGGGCTGACCGACAGCACCGTCCCTCGCCGTCTTGGTCCCAAAAGGGCCAGCAAGATCCGCAAGCTCTTCAATCTGTCTAAGGAGGATGACGTGAGGCAGTATGTTGTGAGGAGACCCCTGACTAAAGAAGGTAAGACTACAACTGTGTTGTCAGTTTTCACTTAAGCCTGCATGTGTTCTTTGGATCACTGAATGTAGATTTTCATTTGGTATCAGTTTGACTTTCAGTGAAGATTGAGATTATGGGCCGCATGATGTCCGTGCCAGCTAAGAGTTACTTCAAATTTAGATAAAATTGAGCCAATCAGTCTCAACATTAAAACCACTGACAGATGAAGTGAATAACACCTAACTTGTACAATGCAGTCTTTTGCTGGGAGTCCTTGGTTTCTGGCATTCATGTGGATGCCACTTGACATGCACCACCCACCCAAGCGCCACTGCAGACAGGCCAGAGACTCCATCGGGTAACAGACTTGGCTCTGACATGTTAAGGCATGGACACAGGACCTCTGGGGAGTTGGCACATCTTACAGATGCTTGATCGGATTGGAATGTGGGGAATATGGAGGCCAGGTTGATGGGTTGAACTCTGTCACATTCCTCGGGCCATTCCTGAGCAGTTTTTGTGGTGTGGCATGGTGCATTGTCCTGCTGTGGGGACCCACTGCCATCGGGCAATGACATTGCCATTAGGGGGTGTACTTGGTCTGCAGTGGTATTCATGTGGACCCAAGGCTTCACAGCAGAACATTGCATAGTAACAAAATTATCAAAGTTATTCACTTAAATTGTTTTATTTGTGGCTCATCGCTGTGTCTATATAAGATTGTGACTAAAATATTACTTGGAAATACTTACGACAATGATGAAAGCATGGTTAAGTGTTAAATGCAACTTGGCTAATATTACAAGTCTTAGTATTTAAGCTTGTTGTCTATGAATTTTAAATACAGTTGACTGATTGTAAAACTCAATTCTCAAAAGAACCACTGTTGCAATTTACAGCATTATCCTTCATACAGTTTACAGTATAACAGGTTTATACATGTCATTATTACACTTGTTAACATTCTCTGTATCGTGTTATCCTGTGTATGGCTGAGGAGCAGTAGGAATATGTTCTGTAGTCCTATGATTTAAGTTTCTTTGCTGGATAAAACTTTGCCCGAAAACCAAGTACATTAATCTTAATTGCTGCTCCTTGCATTATGCATACGCACAAGAACTCAAGACAAGATGGGAAGTTGTCATTTTGAATTAAGCAGATTTATAAAACAAAACTATGAACCTCTAAACTCTAAGTAAACATTAAGCACACCTAAAAATAAATTGTCTAGAGTGAGCCTGTAGCTGCTCAATATATTTCCATATTAAATACCTCTTCATTGTTAATTACCTCACTTTGGGTTAATTGGGTAGACTTAATTAACTGACAAATTCACTCACACTAATTGAAAAAGCCTGATGTTCACCAGCAGAGATGAGCTCATGAGCCACTCTGGTGATAATTAGCAAACACTGACATGCCCATTCATTAAATTAGGAATATTTTCATATCTTAAAATATTGGTCATGATGGGAAGTTTTTATGGCAAGCTTCACCCGCAGGTTGTTTGTTTTTTAGCCAGTTTAAATCTCTGACTCAGCAGTGTGTATATAGCTGTCACGAATGAACAAAGTCTGACAGAAGCTTTTCTTGGCAGTCAGTCCTTTGCATTGGCACATGCATCTATAAAACCACTTCAGCTGTTAAGTAAAGGTGGCCGACCTTCATAACCCCACCTGTCTGTTATATGGATTGTCGATATTAACTGCATCTCCTCTCTTTATAGGCAAGAAGCCCAGAACTAAGGCTCCCAGGATCCAGAGACTGGTGACGCCCCGTGTGCTGCAGCACAAGCGACGCCGCATCGCCCTCAAGAGACAGCGCACCCTGAAGAACAAGGAGGAGGCCTCTGAGTACGCCAAGCTGCTGGCCAAGAGGATGAAGGTAATGTTTCAGTTTTGTGTTATTTACTGCGCTTAGCCACAAAGAACTAAAGTGGCTTTTAGTTTAAGACTTTTTCCTCTTAATCAGATTAATAAATGACTGAAATGAACATTTTTAGATATTGTATCAGGGTGAATTTGGCCTAAAAAGGTCTAAAGATCCTAACTTTAGGGGCTCAGGAAATAATTGATTCTTAGATACATTGCGATGTGGATGATTCGGCAAAGATTTACAAATGTCAATCGATTATCTAAGTGTTAATTAATAAGGTAATGTTGACCGAACAAGAGAGGTGGAACACAGCCGCAAGGGCAATGCAGCACCTGGACAGTCCAAAGTTAACTTGTAATTTATGTTCATAAACAGCAGGGGCTGCAAGCTTGTTTTAATATCTAAATAATATCATTTGCAGGACAATCGTGAAACATATGGCAAATACTATTTATGCCTTCACCCTGACCAAAGCAGCCATCAGCAGTAATGTAAACGAATGACCAGCTGACCAACACACGCTGCAGCATTAACCAACTTTAAACAGCTCTATGAAGAAGAAAATAACTCTGCTCAGTTAGTTTAAGCTCAGAATGTCTTCGCCTGGCCTGCTCAGCAACTTGGTTTTTCCCAGAGCTTAGAGTGCAGCAGAGAAGCTCATTTTAGCGAGTCGTTGCCCTCTGAATTGTAATCGAACCATGCGGTGCCTGGAGATTCCCAACCCTACCAAACATTGGGCAGAGATAAAATGCATCATATTTCAATGGGAACTTTTCAGTTGTGGTGATAAAAATAGATGCGTTTAAACATTGTACTGAAGTAAAGATTACCTCACTGTACAGTAATGCATGTTATCGGTAGCTGTCAATTCTTCACTTGATTTGTGTGGCTATTCTAGGAATTTTTAGTTTCAGTTTACTCAAACTTAATTTAAATTTATTTCAGTTTTAGTTTACTTTTGTGTTATGATTGGATCATGTTTTGCAGATTATCAGATCGTAATATATCAACAATATGCACTAATAAGTACATGCAGAGTGAGTCAAAGTATAGTGCTGTTTTTCATTACCAGTTAATTCATTACATCTTTTAAGAAAACCCTTAAGCAGTCAAATCACTGCAGTCACTGGCACCAGATTATGTTAAGAATGAACAGTGAGGAATAACTATGTTGTGTAAGATTGAGAAAGCTTGTGTGACGAGACAGTTAGCTTGTAAGCAAATGACTGGTTCTGGGATGTGCTGAAACATTTCACTGACACTTTTGTTCCTGCCAACAGGAGGCCAAGGAGAAGCGCCAGGAACAGATCGCCAAGAGGCGCCGCCTTTCTTCTCTGAGAGCATCCACATCCAAGTCAGAGTCCAGCCAAAAGTGAAATCACAAAGTCAAATAAAGTCATGTTTTGCTGAAAAATTACCCCATGTCATGCAATTATTTTTTTCAGTACCTTTTTAGACAATGGACCGAATATTTGTGAAATGATGTGATCGCAGGTTTGCCAGTTGAATTATGGTGGGCAATTATGACTAAAAATTAATGACCAACCACCAGATACAGACAAGTGGTTGCTGTCCAAGAGCTAAACCTTTGCTCAGTTACAGTAAGAAATAGGAAGTGTTTAAAAATGCTTTGCATTTACTGGTGTATTACTATATTGAAGAAATACTTTAAAAACAGTCATGGTATATTTAACTTTATATAGTTGGTGCAGTTTGAACAGCTGGTCAGTGTCTATTAAAGAGGGAGCTTTGCAATGCCACTAAGAAAACAGGAATGTGTCTTGTTTTATAGTAACATGTTTAATTGTCTTGGGTTTTGACTTAGTGTCCACATGAAGGCGTCTTGGGTTTTGACTTAGTGTCCACATGAAGGCATCACAGGGTACCTGTCTGCCTGAACAGCTGCTGGAAGGACAAGACGAAACTACATAGATGAATGTTCAGCTTATTTTAATACTCCGTTACGCCTCTCTGGAGCTGTGGGACATATGCATCGTACAAACATCAAATACATAAAGTAATCAACGACTAACACACCCTTTAACATTACACCCGTTGTCAAACGCAGGTGTCTTGGTTGGCCGTCTCACTCGGAAGGTAGGCTTATGTTGTGGGCGAACCTGGACCACGTCTTTGTGTGTTGAGGTCTCTGCAGCATTGAGACAACTTCTGTCCTGATAAAGTTGCTGGTGTTGAGGTGGCGGGCAACCTAAGTTGTACATCTGGGAGACAAAGAACACGGCAGATAGAAGCTGATTCTGCAGGTACTGAGGCAACACCTGGACGCTCCAGGCCAAGGTCAGCCAGCTGGCCCGAAGGTCCTGAATCAGAGCTGGAGACCTGGATAAGTTCTCCATCACCTGTTGAGAAAAGGTCAGAAGGGACCATTCAGCCAAGGTTTGATTTATTGAATACATCCTTTGAGCTAAAAATTTGAAAGTGGTACAATAGGCTTTTTTCATGCGATGCATTTTGACGTGACAGTAGGAAAGCACCAGTGTTAAGGACAAAATTCATTAAGACTACAGTCCACTGCTCCAGGGCCCTGGTGCATGCCAGCTCACCTTACTGAGATAATTAATTGGTATGTAACGCCTGTGCTTCTGTTCTGGCAAGTCAAAATGGCTGCTTTGAAAAAGGCCCATTATTTGACCAGCTGGTTACCTGATTTAAACAAAAGCTGTTGAGTTGAAAAAGTGAAGACAATGCTAAAACAATTTTTTTACTAGTTATATGTTTGTGTTACTGTCACATCAAATTTACACTGACAGTACATAGCTTTATGCCACAGAAATATTTAAGGGGTAACTTGGGTATTTTCAAACCTGGACTCTATTTTCTGACATTTTCTTTTTTGTCTGAGTGACTACAATTTTTGAAATTGGTCCAGTACTGAGAGAGACTACTGCAGCCAGCAGCAGCTAAAAATGTGCAATTTAGTATCTGCAGGCAACTAAGCACCGTCAATTTACATCCAATAACTGCTTGTTGTTGTCACTGATGGGGCACAGATTGTTATTATAAGTGTGACAAATTTTGGAAAATATCCCTACAGGGGTAATCTTTTTGGTTAGGGAGTTTTTGTTTTACCATAAACAGACCTGAAATCACCATTGCCATACACACCAGACTCCATTTAAATCAACAGTAATTTTAGGGTGTGTAGGGTTAGCATATTTTCACATCTAACTGGGTGAATTAAGGGTTTATTTCAACAAAACCAAAGTGGGTGATTGTTGGAACAGCAGAGAGATGAACCAAGGAGTTTTATTTTGCTTCTGTTAACTTTAAATGAAGTGTGTTTTTGATGATAAAATTTCCGTTTATATTTGCGTAAATTAATGGTGCACAAATTTCACAAATGGTTATATTGCCAGCTGCAGCTATCTCGCTCAATGCTGGACCAATTTCAAAAATGGTTGCTTCATTAGTAACTTATACACAGGAACTATGGGCCAGGTTGAAAAACACCAAACTTACCCTTCAAGCGAAAATGTCACATAGCTTCATCAACATGTTGTGACTGCAATGAAAACATAATTTTTATACCAAAACTAGAGAGTACTTGATTCTTGTGAGTTAAATCTTGCAGTTATTTGTACACAACCATGTTATTCCTTAGATATAGCTCCATTATTTAGTCAGTACGATTATGAATAATTTCATGTTTGCAATAACCATGCATGCTCCTGAGGTGGAAGGGCGCTTGAGACTCAACCATGCTTCCGCCTCTCGTTAAAGAAATATTTCGACATTTTGAAAAATGTGCTTATTAGCTCTTGCAGTTGAGTTGGATGAGAAGATGGGTAACACTGAAGTCTTGTTATCACTGTGAGGTTGCCAGGCAACCAGTGGAAACTCCAGAAGGAAAAAAAAAAACACACATTACATGGCTTTATTTACAACAAACCCACTTAACGTCAAAGATGTACTGCAGAACTCCTCCTGTCTCTCCCTGTTTCCAGTCTTTAAGCTAAAGTAACTGGCTGCAGCTTCATATTTAAACTTAAAATACACCTCATAACCCACCTGAACAGATTGCATCCTATTGTAGGTCCTCCTACACAGCTTGATGGCGAATGAAACCAGTCGCACGGGGTATCTTCTCCTGAGTGTGGCTGCCTCAAAGCCCTCCACCAGGTGAGCTTCTTCCTCTACATGTAGCAAGAAAATAAAGTTTGAGTAACTTCTACCTGTTTCACTTGAGAAACTTCATGTCACAGTTTACCTTTATCTTCTTCAGTGGGAGGAAGCACGCGGTCGATCAGACTCTCAGACACAATCAGAGCGGATTCCAGTCCAACACTGGCCACACTGATGGCTCTCTCCAGCAGTGACTGGTCGGCCTGGGCTTCAGTCTGAGGTATCCCGCCTGTCAGCCACAAGACCGTGCGCTCCACACAGTCTACAGTTCCATTAGCTGCGATGCTAACCACACCCCGGATCTCATGTATCTTGTCCTTGGCAGAGGCAACAATCTGGGTGAAACAGACAAAAGCAGGAGAGATGATTGCAGCTTCTTGTGCTAATTGAGGAGCATTTGTGGTGCTTATTAAGATCTGAAAAGGTTACCTGCTCTGTTGGTGTGTGAATCACTGGGAAAGAAGTCTCGAGCCAGTCAAGACTTCTACATGCAACATCATTTGCAATTGAAACTGTGAAAATATTTTAGACAGTGAAGCCATTACTGAAGGTTTTCGCATTTCTACAATAACATCTGCAGTCCTTCATCATTTAGTAGAGATGTTCACCCTCTAACTCAAATACCATCTGCATCATCTTTTTCTCCAAAGATTATGCGAAATATTACCTATTAGCGCTTACATTTAAGTACATATAAATTACTCATTGGTTATACATGCTGTTAATGCAGGAAACATATTTAATTCGACTTAGTAATTCGACTTCAAAATCACTACTATTTATAGTTTTCAGTCAATTAGTTATTATCAAAATTGTTAAAACTTTTCTTCAGGAGTCTGTCCTGAGATTTTCCAGCCCAGTCGCCAGAAGAAAATGTTAGCAGGCTGCAGACCACTGTTCAAGATCAACAAAACTGGTTGTTTATTAGCGAGTCATTGCTGTGTTTTCTGCAACTTTTCAGCCCCCAAACATGAGTATTTTTTTAACGACTTGTTGCTGTTTTTCCAGAAGTGACTGTGCGACAAAAAGCGGTTCTACACACCAAGTCATTGTTGTGTTTTCAGTGGGGATTGTGCCCCCAAAACTGGGCATTTTAAGCCAAAACATGATCTTTTCCTAACTATAACCATGTGGTTTTTGTGCCTAAACCTAACCACACATTATACACATTATTGTAGAAACTAAGTTTGTCTGCTACATGTTAACATGTAAAACGTATCCATGGTTTGCAGAAATGTATCATGCCAACATCTTTTTCTGGGTTGGTTTTTCTGCTCTGGCTCACTGACCTTGGAAAGCTTGCCCTGTGATAGAGCCCCAATAAACCTTAATGTCCATTAGACCTTAAAACAATTAATCAGTGATTATACAACCCCTGGCAAAAATTATGGAATCACCAGTCTTGGAGGATGTTCATTCAGTTGTTTAATTTTGTAGAAAAAAAGCAGATCACAGACATGACACAAAACTAAAGTCATTTCAAATGGCAACTTTCTGGCTTTAAGAAACACTAAAAGAAATCAAGAAAAACATTGTGGTAGTCAGTAACAGTTACTTTCTTAGACCAAGCAGAGAGAAAAAAATATGGAATCATGAAAAACAAACAAACAAAAGAACACTTCAACACACCACTAGTACTTTGTTGCACCACCTCTGGCTTTTATAACAGCTTGCAGTCTCTGAGGCATGTACTTAATGAGTGACAAACAGTACTCTTCATCAATCTGGCTCCAACTTTCTCTGATTGCTGTTGCCAGATCAGCTTTGCAGGTTGGAGCCTTGTCATGGACCATTTTCTTCAACTTCCACCACAGATTTTCAATTGGATTGAGATCCAGACTATTTGCAGGCTATGACATTGACCTTATGTGTCTTTCTTCAAGGAATGTTTTCACAGTTTTTGCTCTATGGCAAGATGCATTATCATCTTGAAAAATGATTTCATCATCCCCAAACATCCTTTCAATTGATGGGATAAGAAAAGTGTCCAAAATGTCAACGTAAACTTGTGCATTTATTGAAGATGTAATGACAGCCATCTCCCCAGTGCCTTTACCTGACATGCAGCCCCATATCATCAATGACTGTGGAAATTTGCATGTTTTCTTCAGGCAGTCGTCTTCATAAATCTCATTGGAACGGCACCAAACAAAAGTTCCAGCATCATCACCTTGCCCAATGCAGATTCGTGATTCATCACTGAATATGACTTTCATCCAGTCATCCGCAGTCCACGATTGCTTTTCCTTAGCCCATTGTAACCTTGTTTTTTTCTGTTTAGGTGTTAATGATGGCTTTCGTTTAGCTTTTCTGTATGTAAATCCCATTTCCTTTAGGCGATTTCTTACAGTTCGGTCACAGACGTTGTTTCCTCCCATTTGTTCCTCATTTGTTTTGCTGTGCATTTTCTGTTTTCAAGACATATTGCTTTAAGTTTTCTGTCTTGACGCTTTGATGTCTTCCTTGGTCTACCAGTATGCTTGCCATTAACAACCTTCCCATGTTGTTTGTACTTGGTCCAGATTTTAGACACAGCTGACTGTGAACAACCAACATCTTTTGCAACATTGCGTGATGATTTACCCTCTTTAAGGAGTTTGATAATCCTCTCCTTTGTTTCAATGGACATCTCTCGTATTGGAGCCATGATTCATGTCAATCCACTTGGTGCAACAGCTCTCCAAGGTGTGATCACTCCTTTTTAACTGCAGACTAACGAGCAGATCTAATCTGATGCAGGTGTTAGTTTTGGGAAAGAAAATTTACAGGGTGATTCCATAATTTTTTCCTCAGAATTGAGTGATTCCATAATTTTTTCCCTCTGCTTGGTCTAAGAAAGTAACTGTTACTGACTACCACAATTTTTTTTCTTGATTTCTTTTAGTGTTTCTTAAAGCCAGAAAGTTGCCATTTGATATGACTTTAGTTTTGTGTCTTGTCTGTGATCTGCTTTTTTTTTCTACAAAATTAAACAACTGAATGAACATCCTCCAAGACTGGTGATTCCATAATTTTTGCCAGGGGTTGTATTAGCTGTTCAACAGAAAATTAATCAACAGCTTTGATAACTGAGTAGGAAAAAGACAAAGCATTTACAGGTTAAAACTTCTGAAATGTGAGAGTTTTCTGCTCTTGTCTCGTTTTTATGATTAAAAATTGAATATATTTGGATTTTGAACCAATTGTTGGACCAAATAATCATGACATCATCACCTTAGTCCCCGAGAACAGGTGCTTTTTGATTCGTTAAATTCTGACATTTTCTAATTATTCTAAAAAACAAATTAATAACAATAACCATTAGTTGCAGCCCTGATGTGAAATCACTGGCTGTTTCCTTTCATCCATAGTTCACAACTACATCCAAAGTATATCATAAATGTAAGTACACAGTATGTTAGTCCTTACTGTACTTACTCTGGGGCTCCAGTTTAACGATGACAGGTGAGACTACAGCTGTCACGCTGCTCTCCAGCACCTCACACACAGACCTCAGGTGTGGGTGGCTGCATTTAGTGTCAGAGTACAGCTCTGACAGCTTGGTACAGGCTGAGTGAACTATGGGCAGCTTGGCCAGTCTGGCAGCTGCAATTGGCCCCTTCTGCAGGAAAACAGCACACAGACAAAAAGGTTCAACCATTGTTCTGCAGGGTGTAATTTTGGCATTTAATACACTAAAAAATCTTTCCAAAGTTGCCAGATAAAATAATTTAAATTGAGGCTCTCAGTCCCGATTAGATTATTTAGGGGACCTGTAATTGATAATCTGTGAAGCTGTCATCTTACAAATTATTTACTACAAAAATACATTTTTAGGAATGTACATGAATTATAAAGACAAATTAGGCCTTTATATCAAGTGTCGTTGCCCTGTCAGGTAAGGAGGCTTAATCTAGGCCTACAGCACTCACCTGGTTGTTGTTCAGCGGCATATTTCATACACTTCAACAGAAAGGGAAAATGAAATTAGTAAATGTTTTACATTTTAACTTCTTTAACTTAATCTGTTGAAGAATATGTTTAACAAAATACAAAACTCACCTTGCAAAGTGCTGCTTCGTGGGAGAAAACTGTCGCTCACATCGCGTGCTCATTGTCAATTAGCGCTCACCTGTGCTGGGACTGCTCAGAGCTCTCCGGCTGTTCTCGCGATATGTCAACTCAGCTGTGACGACACGATAAAACGGAGATACTTTAATTAAGTCAGAGCGCTTTTTACTCTGTTTTTGTCCTTTCTGGTAGGCTACGAGACATATTGACCACTTAAATTAAAAGTTATTATTATAATAAAATGTTTTAATAATATATATATGTTTAAAATCTAATGTAATCATCATCATGTTAAGGAATGTTCAGGATTTTCAGGAGCTTTGTTTCCTAATTTATTCTGCACATATTGTATGATTATCTGTACACAAATGTCATATTTTAATTGCAGAAGTGTTGCACTGACTGAAAGACTCTTTAGATAAGGCTTGTAATTAATATGACTTTTTTAATTAACTGAAAGTGCCTTCAGTAATTTACTATTTTCCCTATAATTAGTAACAAATTACACGTTTCCCCCCCCAGAAACCATCCCACATTGTTAGGAAATTAATAGTTAATAGGGCATAGATAAGTATTTGGGCTATTAATGTAGTAACATTTGAATTTCTTATTGTGCTCATTAATCGCTTGACATATTCACATTTTATTGAACCCGTGTGCTTGGCTAGTTTGGGACTTGTATTGATGGATATGTAGCTTAGATACCAGATTTGGCAAGAGGCTCATTTAAGATTTGTAATATTGCATCTGATTTGATCATTAATCAAAGTAATGGTCGCTGTGAGTAGGATTTGAACCTACGCGGGGAAACCCCATTGGATTTCGAGTCCAACGCCTTAACCACTCGGCCATCACAGCTCTGCAAAGCTCCTCAAACAAGGTGTCCAAAAGCAGAATTCATTCGGATTGAAGATTCTTATTTTTGTGTTATTTTGTGTGGTTGGATATAGGCTGATTTCTGACCTGCGTTCAGCGGATGAAAGATGAAGATGCCAAGTCACACAAACCGAGGTCAGCCTGGGAGTCTTTTTGATAATTGATAACACAGGAACAAATCAATAGTTTCCTACACCAAACAACACTCAGCAGAACACAGAAGTGAGCCTGCTGTGTTTTTCTTTCCAGACCTTTGAGAAGTGATACACCACAAATGCTGATTCTGATGTCTGGAAGAATGCTGGAGGCCTCAGTGGAAAACAAGGGGTCAAGTAAATCTTCCTTGAGACATTACTGCTGCTGCTGGTCTGAAACACAAAGCTGCGACACCAGGGAGGCAAAGTCCTCTCTAGTCTCAGTGACCAGGAGGCTTTAAAAGATAAAGGTGCAGGTAATAATGCCACTTCAGGTCATTCAAGTCAGAGAATGACATATTACAGTCTTATTTGTGTGTCTATGCAATCTACCAGGTAGATTAAATGTCAGTAGGTCTACAGACAATTGCATCACAGTGTTGTGCAGTGTTTTGATGCTCTGCAGGATCGACGCCACACAATATGAAACATCTGTCATGGATTAAGGAGGCTCCTGCTTCCCAACAGGTTCATTTGCCGTATGGGACTATACGTACTCAGAATAAACAAACACTGAGCGCTGAAGTGGCAAACACCGCGGCTGATTAACACTCACAAGCCATTACACCACTACACCCGCACTGTGTAATTACAGGAGACAGTGACGGCTGGTAATCACCGTGAAGGCTTATGCAGGGGATTGAGTCAAGGCAAAGATGCTCGTGGCGCACCCAGCTCTGCATTTGCATAATGATGAGCAGCACGGAGGTGATTTTCCGTTAGAGGACGTTAAGAGCGATGTGTTGTTTTTTTGTGTGCTCCAGTACAATGGTTCCTACAGCGAGCACGCTCTGAGCCACGAGGTTCTGACCGTGGTGCTGATGCTGCGCTGTTGTCGTGGCTGACTGCCGCCGCCGCAGCATCTCGGAGCGCAGCCGCGTCTCCTGCACACAACGTGCCCAGAAAATGTTTCCTCTGTTCATCGGCATGCGTCAGGGAGGGCGTGTGAGTGTGAGAGTGTGTGTGTGTCTCCAAGTTTTTGTGCGGCAGCGGCAGTCACAAGGTTTGGGACTGCTGCCCGCCGCACCAAAAAAATGCGAGACACAAGAGAAGCACGTGTAGTGGGTGGTCCTCAGCACACTGCCTTCACGTGGCTCTAGCGAGCGCAGAGCCCAGCCGCCAGTCCAGTGTGGCAACTACAGGAGACAACATCAGCATGGCTGTGGAGATGGAACCCTCGGAGTAAGTGCGCTTTTCTTTGGGTTTTTTGGGCTAAACAGCAAGTTTTAAGAGATAATTTCATGCTGAAAACAGAAAAATAATAATGATAAAACCAACTCTGTTTCTATACTAAAAGAAAACAGCTCGTCTTAAATATAGGAGAGGTGTGTGGATCTGTTATGGACACTTAATTGTGCATTACGCGTTAAGATGACAGATTGCATCTCTTGTTTGGTGTTGTTAAATTTTGCTGCCATGTTTGCATCTTTCTAAAAGTTCCTTCTTACAATAAAATGTGACTTCTAAGAATGTGACATGCATGCCTGATGTTTGATTTAAAGAAATGCGCAACTATATTAAAGACTCTAAGTGTAACATGTGTCCTCACATGACGCTGATGTTATTTATTGTCTGCGTCTGGTTTGGTCACCCATGTGCGTTTTGCCCAGTCTGCCTCGGAACCTCCCACACAATCACTGCTACATGCTTTCTTATCAAAACACTGTATATATTGTGGTCAGTCAGTGTGCTGCTGCACATATGGTCACTGTCGCCTCTGTGAGCCTGCTTTTATGGTCGCTTTGAGACATTTAATCCGATGTTCTTGGTGATGATGCTCAGAGAGAGGCGGGTCCGGGATGCTTTGCAGTGCGTTTCATCCACATGTGCCTGTTGATTTAATAGGCTCTCCACCCCTGGCGAGGATGTGGGTGTGTCCTTTTTTGGTCAGATGCTCAGTGTGGGGAAACAGTGGGGATGGAGTACACGTTGTTGCCGAATATTATGATAATCACCCAGTCACCAGGCATTGCCACTGATTCATGTCTCTGGTGAGAATCACACTTAAAGTCCTGCAGTGTGGCGCCTGATGGAGTGACACCAGAGGGGAAATGGGATGCAACAGAGTTGTGGCAACGCTCAGCAGATGGCTGTGAAGTGGGGCAAAAGTCGACATGAAGCAGGATCCCTGCTCCTTGTCTTGTTTTGACTGGAAGGGCTGATATTATGACAGTTGAGCCAGACGATCTAGAACATAAAGCAGTGTTTTAGTGTCCAATTTATCAGTCGGTGTCATTAGAGTGTGACAGAAGTGACAAACACTGACATCCTGTGAAAGATAAAGATATGCCAGAAAAAGAAAGCATCTCGCACCAATAGAATCATTCTGCAGAGAAGTGTTAATGGCGTTGCTTTTGCACAAAGTGCAACTTGTAATTTAAAGGAGCTTTAACGTCATTCAGAGCATTAATGTAGCAGGAGACTGCTATTTGTTATGTAAAGATATAGTGGAGTATTGACGTCCTGAGCAAAGAGCTTCTCTGTTTGTTGTTGTGGTAGATGGTCTGACCGTGTTTGCACATTGGTGCTGCTGCTCTGCAATGTGCTCATACGGTGGTTACAGCTGATAACACCATCCCTATCCATGCTTTGTTGCGGAAGTGCAGCACCATATCCCCTCCTTCCCCCAAGGTTAACACCATTAGCTGTTGGCAGCATCTTTCCCATGGTTAGCATCGTTAGCTGCCGGCTCAGCCAGCTCCATGATGAGGACTGTGTGCAGAGAATCCGAATCAGACTCTGAATGTTGTACACAGCTCCTTTAACCCTCGTAGAAAAAAATCAGTTGCTTGTATGACCTCACCCAGCACTTCAAAGGATACTACAGAAGGCCTATGGGCTTTGTAGGAAGGATTATCAGTCAGCATGTGGTCGTAACATGAACCTCTCTTTTCCAGCGTGATCCGCCTGATAATGCAGTACCTCAAGGAGAACAACCTCTACCGAACGCTGACCACCTTACAGGAGGAAACCACTGTCTCGCTCAACACGGTGGAAAGCATCGACAGCTTCATCGCAGACATAAAGAACGGCCACTGGGACTCCGTCCTGCTGGCCATCGAGTCTCTCAAGCTGCCAGACAACACGCTTATTGACCTTTATGAGCAAGTGAGCTTTTGCATTTATCGGCTAATTAACTCCTCTTGGCTTGAGTTTGTAATCAGCAGCATGTGATGAACACTGCTGTCCTCAACAGGTCGTGATGGAGCTCATTGAAATGAGGGAGGTGGGAGCAGCTCGCTCACTCCTCAGACAAACCGACCCCATGATCATGTTGAAGCAGACGCAGCCAGAGAGGTACATGCATTTGGAGAACCTTCTAACGTGCTCCTACTTTGACCCTCGTGAGGTGAGACAATAGAGATTTTTTTCCTCATTACACAACTGTATCTGTAAGTTGTTTATAAAATGACATCCTTTCTGTCTCGCTGCAGGCATACCCGAAAGGCAGCAGCAAGGAGAAGAGGCGCAGGGCGATAGCAGAGGCGCTGGTGAGAGAGGTCAGTGTGGTGCCCCCTTCTCGCCTCATGGGGCTCCTGGAGCAAGTTGGCGTGAGTATACAGATCAATATTCCTCTCAATACTCCCTCTAATTATATATCAAGGGAAGCCAATCAATATCCACAGCACTCTTTGTTTGTGAATCAAAGATCCAAAACTATCCTCATAATTTCTCCTCTCTTTCGATGCTGAATGAGGCTCTTAAAGGCCCCGAAAAAATTTTTTCCCGACTTTAATTATTAGTAATGATGTCTACATGAACAAACATTGTCCTGCCAAAGCTTCGGTTCAATGACAGAGGATAGTTTTTATTTTTTTGGCCTGAGATCTTCTCGCCAGTTTGAAGTGGGCGGGGTTCAAATAGGGAAAAAATTATGTCACATACTTCAGGATAACAGTTTTTTTTTTTTTTTAATTTGAAAAGGTCTCAATAGTCAATATATTGCCAAAACACTTTGATGCTTGGCTGAGATGGAAAAGTATCAACAAAGCAAATGAATATTAGCTAAACCAAAGAAGATGGAAACTCACTTTAGTTTGCTTTTGCTGATTTTCAGGAAATTCTGTTGAAATCTGCTCGAGATTTGTATCAAAACTCAACTAATATCAATCAAACTACACCCACACAGTACTGATGGAACAGATTAGCTGACATTTTGAGTGTTGAACTCTTAACTAAATAATAATTAAGGATTTTTTTTAACCATAACTTTGATTTTTGCTCATTTAGTCATGAATGATTAATTTGAAAGAGAATGCCTTAGAGTTTAAGTAACAGCAGCAGATGGGAAATTAGTCCCATACTATCAATTTTATTGGCCTTTATGTCTATGTAATTATTTATCATAAAGGTCCTTTGGGTATTAAAAAGTAAGATATGCTCAATTTTTTGAGTAGCTGATTGTATGCCAAGAGTATTATATCCTCACCTGCACTGAAACAGTAATATTTCAACAAACTGTCAAACCTTGCAGTGAAATATGTCCCACTGATTTCTGGCTATTTTTAGTATTTAAACACAGAATGTGGTACATTTTTCCAGGTAAAGATTCCCACCTTGGCTGTTCAGGTACCAGTGAAATATTTGACAGAATTGGTCTGTTTGTCAGAGCCCATAATGCAATATACTTATGTTAAACACTGTAAATTATCTGTGAATGTTGATAGTGTTGCTGTTGTATACAAGATGTTAGTGTGCTAAATTCATACAAGTAAAGTACGTAGCTACCGTGCGGTCACGCTTCAATTTGTGGACTCCCGTTCTGAAGCCTCGAGGGGGTGATCGCAAACTATATCGTCATTATTTGATCAGCCAAAGCCAGGTGGCAACTGCCAATAGGTCCTCAGGGTGAAATCGGTGCAGCAGAGCAAAATCTGTGTGTGTGCATGTGGGCAGCAACTGCTTCATACCCCTACCGCAATGTTGGAAATGGCTTCCTCTCTGCTGCCTTCCCTTCACTAAAATGAGCGGAGGCAGCGAGTTACTGTGCAGCGGTGTGAAAGCAGTTTATATTAGTTGTCATGAATGTTGACATTAGCCATAGAGACCAAAACCGTTTTTTTGCACTCGGCTGTAAACATGTTTATTTCGCTGTAAAGTTGGGCATTTTAACATGAGGGTCTATCGGGATTGACTGGCTTCTGGAGCCAGCCTCAAGTGGCCATTCAGGGAACTGCAGTGTTTGGCACCTAAAATAAAAAAAAAAAAAAATAGAAATGTATTCAACTTGGCATTTCTTAGTATTCTTGATATTGCTGAGATCTTGTAATTTGTGGAGTAAAATACCCACAACTAAGTGTTTTCTGTTGATTGTTCCACAGTCTATGAGAATACAGGGCTACCCAGGTCATCTCTCACCCGACATGACCATCGACACATCTGCCAACAAGGACAGACAGGTGGAGAAGGAGAGTTTCCCAACACAGCTGTACCGCCACATCAAGGTAGACCACTACCTGATAAACACAGGATTACAAATTCTACTGCATTCAGTAAAACAGTGTATTTACAGTAATAATACTTTTCTTTCTATTGATGAGTCACTTCCAAATATAGACTAGCATACACACACACACACACACACACACACAGGTAATTGCTTTACTCACCTGAAGGCACTTGTCTTAGTCCCTGGCCGTGCTCTCATCACTCACATCCAGATGGAGCTCCCTGAGTTGCTTGTCCTTGCATTTCTCTGCCCAAGGTTAAAAGTTTTTGAGCGGTCAGCCTACACAACTTCAGACTGCAGCATGGTGGAAAAACTTAACACCTCCCTGAGGCAGCCTGATATTAGCTTACATCTTATATATCTCAGTGCACCTGGACTCAGGCAGCAAACCAAGTAGATGATCACGTTTTTCTGTGTGTGTTGTTTAAAATCTGCAGTTTGGGCGGCGGTCACATGTGGAGTGCGCCCGCTTCTCTCCTGATGGCAAGTACTTAATCACTGGATCGGTGGACGGGTTCATCGAGGTCTGGAACTTTAACACTGGAAAACTTAGTAAGGCAAGTTAGAATTCATGTCATGACACTTAAAAATGATGAGACTTCCTATTTTCTTTGTATTTCTAATTTATTTTTGGACTTTATTTTAGATAGTTTTGGAAACTAATACCTGTTCATGCTTTGTAACTGGATGTTTTTTTTTTTTTGTTTGTTTTTTTTTTTTTTTAGCATTTTCTTAATCTGTTTATGTTGTTTGTATTTATTGATGTTTTAATGCTGCCCTGTTGGCCAAAAAGAGATTTTAAACTTTTACCCACAGAAATAAAGCTCTTATTCAATCCATTTATTTTGTTTATTGAATTGTTTTTCTGTTCTGTGTGTGTGTATGTGTATGTGTGTGTGTGTGTGTGTGTGTTTGATGGATGAATTAGGATTTAAAGTACCAGGCTCAGGACAGCTTCATGATGATGGATGATGCTGTGCTGTGTATGTGCTTCAGTCAGGACACAGATCTTCTGGCAACTGGAGCTCAGAATGGCAAAATAAAGGTTTGGATCTGCTGTCTTACAATACTGTCATTTGATATTATTCTGCACATTTGTCAACATAAGAAGCCAATCATTGTGTCCTAACTAAAAAATGTGATGTTATTAGCTGAGTTAATGATGATATTTAGGTGGTAGTCTCATTACTTCTTCTGTCCCAAAAATGTGTGCTGTTGGCGAAGGTGTGGAAGATCCAGAGCGGCTTGTGCCTCCGCAGGTTCGAGCATGCTCACGACAAAGGTGTGACCTGTCTGAGCTTCTCCAAGGACAACAATCAGATCCTCAGTGCTTCCTTTAACCAGACCATCAGGTGGGATGTAACATAATTCATATTTGCAGGGCCAACACTATATTAAGATATGTGGTGACATTATTTATATAAGATAAACTTGTAAACACACTGTGCACACATACACCGATCAGCCAAAACATTAAAAGCAACAATGGGTGAATTGAATAACACTGATCATCTTGTTACAATCCAATGTTCTGCTGGGAAACCATGGGTCTTGGAAGTCGTATGGATGCCACCTGATGTGCACCACCAGCCCAAGTACACCCCGCATGGCAACAACACTGATCAGCCAAAACATTAAGACCACTGGCGGGTAAAGTGATTAACATAGATCATCTCATTACAATGATGTCCTGATGGGAAACCTTGGGCACTGGCATTCTGACATGCTCCACACTGTGGCAGACCAAGTACCCCTCCCTCATGGCAACAGCCCTTCCTGATGGCAGTGGCCCCCCAGCAGAACAATGCACCAAAACTGTTCAGAAATGGCCTGAGGAACGTGACAAAGAGCTCAAGGCATCAACCTGGCCACAAAATTTCCCATATCTCAATCCGATCAAGCATTCGTAGGGGTACCAGAACGTCCCAAGGATGCTCCAATGGATTGGGATCTGGGGAATTTGAAGGCCAGGTTGATGCCTTGAGCTCTTTGTCACATTCCTCCGGGCCATTTGTGATCAGTTTTTGTAGTGTGGCATGGTGTGTTGTCCTGCTGGGGGGCCACTGCCATCAGGAAGGGCTGTTGCCATGAGGGAGGGGTACTTGGTCCGCAACAGTGTTTCGGTGGGTGGAGCACATCAGAATGCCAGTGCCCAAGGTTTCCCATCAGGACATCATTGTAATGAGATGATCTATGTTAATCACTTTACCTGCCAGTGGTCTTAATGTTTTGGCTGATCAGTGTACACTCTGTGTGGAAGACAGAGCTTTGCAAATGGTTAAAAAATTATGACAATGAATTAGGCTGTAAACATCGAGATTAGGGAAAGTCCTATCGAAATATGGGGGGGGGGGGGGGGGGGGGGGGTTGAATGTCACAAACAGGTGGATTAAAGTACTTCAATACCTTTTATATTGAATTCAATTTGAGCTTTTAAAAGCAAAGTAAATACCTGAATTCACAAAACTGAATCTACTGATCTGATCTACTGTATCAATAGAGCAACAAGAGAAACAAAACAAAAAACATTGTGGGAGCCTTTTTCAATATCTTGATTCTTGTTGTGGCAGAATTTTGCTTGTCTGCAGTGGGAGGTAGTGAGAGTTCTCACTGACCTCAGACATGATTCACAAAAGTTTCAAAGGCGCACACATAAATATGAGTTAGGCTGGAAGGCAGTTTGTTCTTTTTACATCCCACGATGGATTAGCAAAATGCTGCCATAACAAGCCACATAGACGATAACAGAACTGGCAAAGAGAGAAGCACATGGAAAAAGAAATTGGTAAAAAAAAAAAAAAACATCTTTTAATTTGACCCTTAAAAAACTGAAATGTTACATTGATTACATTTGTTTCTCTCTTCAACCCCTTGAATGATTTATTAAAGCATATTTCAAATTGTAATATGTTGCAAATTAAGCTATACCTTAACTGATTGAGCATCTCAGTACTCAACTGAAATATGTCAGGGCCAAAAAATTCCCTGGGTGCACTGAGGGGTTCAGAACCTGTTCATGAGGCTTCATTCCAAGAAAATAGCGGAGAGACTGAAAACATGTGGCCTGAAGATGTAAATATATACCATATGACTCTTGACTATATATGACTCTTCTTTTCTTAGTTAGTTGAAAAGAAAAGCAGAATGACTGTAATACACATTAAGTGAAAAAGCTGGTGTATCAAAGACTTAAATGGACATATCGTCCATTTGGGAGAGGCTCCTGATTAAAAACTGTGTGGTCAGTAGAGAAGGTGCCATTATGAGCCACATTATCAGATTATAAATTCTGCTTTTTATCATGCATCAGTTAATATAGTTTTTCTATTTTCGGGTGCACTTCAGTTAATTTGAAGTGAGCTGTTTTTAAACCTTTGAAAAGCCCCATAACTCCAGCAGACGTCAGCAGTTGATGCTTGATGTCACATGTTGCTTGCATGAGTAGAGCACCTGAATGTAAATAAGTTGGGGCAAAAACGTCAGTCTTTCACTTCCTCTGTCTCTCCCTCAAACACACACACACACACACACACACACACACACACCAAATCCCCTTCATAGTTGAGGAGTTGAATATCTATTTCTGACTCCTGGGGGATGTGGGCTGAGCCTCTCTGCCGTGTTGGAAGCACATGTGCCGTGTGGGTGTAACTGAGAGAGAAACCATGTGCTCAGGCACAAAGCTGCAACGTGTTTCTCCCCTCGCAAATTCCACGAGATGGGAGTCTGAATTGTTTACAAAATCATCCTCTCCAAGACGGAGTGAAGCAGTGAGCATTGGGCGTTTTGTCATGGTTTAGCTAATCTGCACCCAGTCATTCCACAGGAGCTAAAAATAACTCAGCTCAGCAACACGTTTCGTCTGCACGAAGAATCCACTCTTGAGCTGCATAAACTTGATTTGTTAATGAGTCAGAGCTGCTGTTTTATTTGTATTTTTAACAGCTTTAATGTCAGTGTGTTTTCAACATGTAAATGTCATTTTTCAGAATCCATGAACTGAGGTCAGGCAAGACACTAAAGGAGTTAAATGGCCATTCATCGTTTGTAAATGATGCAGCTTTCACTCAAAATGGAAATCACATCATCAGCGCCTCATCTGACGGCACAGTTAAGGTACAGTGACCAAATTATATGACTATTATTCATGTCTGTGCTGCATCGGTATTATGTGACTGTGAGAAGTGACAGCCAGTGGGATTTATTTCATATTTATGTGCATATTTTAGATTTGGAACACAAAATCCTGCGAATGCATCCACACTTTGAAGTCTCTGTCCCAGACATCAGAAGTCCCCGTCAACAATGTGATCCCTCTGCCCCAAAATCCGGAGCAGTTTGTGATTTGTAACCACTCCGACACTGTGGTCGTCATGAACATGCACGGTCAGGTGAGAAATCCACCATATTCATTATATTAAGATGGTTCGTATTAGCTTTTCAAATTTCAGTTATCATTAAAATTGTTTACTATTACAGTGCTTTCAAAAACTACTGGTAAATACTGTCCTTGCATGAAACATGGGTTTGTTTGGCACCATGAAAACATGGTGAAGGGCGATGACAGCGCTGCAGAAATGTTTCAGCCTTATTGTTTACAGAGTGGGTGTGCAGCAGGCAAACCCAGCGATGCTACCGGTCCCTTGTCCTCATCTACAATGACACAGACACACAGCAAGCATTTCAGAGACAGGCTGCTGACACATCAATATAAAATAAAACTTGGAGAAACTATTTCAGTGTGTGTATCAGTACTTCCTGAACATTTTCAACACATTTTAACAATACAGCAATAATATTCTTAAGGGTGATAATTATGGTCACTTGAAATGGTATGAAAATCTCTAAATATATTCATACATATTATTGATATTCAGTGTTAAAAACAAATACAAAATCACTCTACAGCCATGCTCGCAAATCTGTCAAGCTGTACTTTAGCACAGCAATCCTTTTTAGCTAACAATGACAATGCTAACATACAGATTTTCAACAGTTTCATCATTTAGCTAATGTTAGCTCACTAATTAACATTAGCTAATTAGCTTTAAACACAAAATAAAGCTGCAGTAGATGGTAACTTCATTAGTTTGGGAAGTATTTGGTCATAAACTAAAGTGTTGGACAGATTTTTGACTCGATGACAGAGCTATATGAAAATGTAGGGACATCATGTTGACTGGCTGAGGCAGTTGTTGACCCAGGGCTATCCAGAATGTTGTCTTCGGGACAACAACCACTTGTCAAAATTAGAACCTGCTAAGTTTTACTGTTCCTCTTGAGACATACCTATACTTAATTTCATGGCAGTACATTTAGTAGTGTTGAAACATTTCACACAAGGCCTAAAATGTCAGCCTCATGGCAGTATAATGAAGAAGTCAAGCTTCACCAAAATCTGTGGGGTTTGTCCTCTGGGCACAAAATGTCATGGCAATCCATCCAATAGCTGTTGAGAATTTTCAGTTTGGACCAAAGTGGTGGACCAAATGACAGACTGACTACTATTCGCTATTTTTACGCCTCGTTTTTACACAGCTCTGTGTATGTATGCAAGTCAACTGGAAATACATTCATTCCTATGAGAGCCTACCTGATCTCTGATGTGTTTGCTTACTACCTCCAATTTTTTGGGGGGTTGGAATTTGCCTCGAATATGTTGATAAAACTAAACCTTAGCATCAGATTTCGGAAGTTAGCAAAAAAACAAATTACCTAACAGACTGATAAATGTAATAGGCTACTAGCCTGGAAATCCAGACTCAAATCTAGAAAGAGTTTGACGTATTCATTGCACTAAGCCCCATCTGTTTGCCGACCAGTGGGGCTAACTGATATATTATGCTTTTGCCGTATCCCGTCAGCAAAACGGCAAAAACGTCCTTCCTAGAAACGAAGGCTTCTAGGCTAGTCTTCTGTTCCTCTTTCAAGGAAAAAGATAAGTGTAGTTGGCTTAGCATTTCTTCCAAAGCTAAATTGAATGGACGCGGTCCTTCGGCAGCTGCCATCTTGGCTGTTTACTTTTAGAGTCCTACGGCGCAGCACTGTCGTCATCATGTTATGCCCGCCAAGAGCCCGCCCATCAGATAGACTGATCTGATTGATCCGATTGGTGATTCAGCAGGCTCTGCTTGTCGGGGCCAATTCCCGTGCAGAGCAAATTCGAATTTGCTAGGGGCGGGACATCTGGATTTCCAGGTTAATAGGCTACAGCTCCTTTGATAAATTTTTTTCTACGTGAAAAGTTGGACGGCATGTTTAGCTAGCTAACACTGGCAGCATGCTAGCTGAGTAACATACAGGGTGGATCATATGTCTTTGAACAACGTATTTTACAAAACTGTCCAACCTTCACACTTATTTGGCACCATGCATTATTGCTCTTGTTTTTATTACTGTTTTGCTCCATGAGAATATTCCACAATATCAGACAGTGAAAAAAACCTCAAAAATAACTTTTCTGCCATTTTGGCAGCGGGGTTTCTATCCATCCAAAGAGGTGCATTTCCTTGCATTGACCAGTAGGGGTGTACTCTTTATACTGTAGGGAAATCGGGACACATAACAAAACTGTGTAGAAACGATGAGGTGTTAGAGCCGATAGCATGGCAAATAAAAAGCAAGCACACTTTGAAACTTCCCTTAATGAATTACAGTGTTTTTCCACAATTATTGTCTATTTTATTTGTAGTTTCGCTAATGATACCCACAAACTACCTAAAGATCTTTGTAAAGGCCTCGTCTTTCCCCCTCTCTCCTCAGACGGTGAAGACCTTCAGCTCAGACAAAAAGGAGAGGGCTGACTTTGTGTGCTGCACCGTGTCACCCCGCGGGGAGTGGATTTACTGTGTGGGAGAAGACTTAGTGCTGTACTGCTTCAACTATACGACAGGAAGGCTGCAGAAAACGCTGACCGTAAGCTCTACTGATAATATTCAGTCATTATCAAAGTCTGTGAGACGACGCAGCTCATCCACGCTGGGCTGCACATGTTTTTTAATCCCGTTATTCTTTTGTCTCACTTGATACTCCAACTGCGTCACTGCTGCTGTGTAGTAATTCCTGCAGGGGGCTAACAGGGTAACAGTGAGGCTGATGGGAAACTGAGAACGTGTGGTAATCTGTGTTCCTCTGCGCCCACAGGTTCACGAGAAGGATGTAATTGGCATCGCTCACCACCCACATGAGAATCTGATTGCCACATACAGTGAGGACGGCCTCCTGAGGCTATGGAAACCTTAAGCTGTCTTCCTGCTTTGTGATATGGAGGACCCAGAAAGCCTTATGTATGGTTATAAAGCAAGTCATTCATTTCTGTGTGATTAAAAAAGATGGATTAACAAAACAAATGGAATTAATCCATCAGTAATGAATCATCACCATTAAGGTCCATTAAGTGGTCTGGAGCTTTAGGTCATATCACATGATCTTCATCAGCAAATGTATTTTTCCAGGTTTAATGAAATTGCAGATGTTAAATTTCAGTTTTTCTGAGCACTTTAAGGACTTCTTTTCAATGTTGGCACAACAACCGAGGTTCACAATGGGAAAACAATGAAATGAAAAATGGGAGAACTCCATCTGGTGATGAATAATTTGATCAAAAGCACCACAACAGCTGCTTAATGGACCCTGTGGTGAAGCTGTTTCCTGGACTGCTATTTCTGTGGTCAAAAATGAATCTGGAACGGCATCATTAATTTGTGTTTTTGTTTATTGAAGTTTGGCCATTTCTGCCAGTAATTTCAAATTGGATTACACAGTGGTTAAAAGCCAAGATAATACATTTCTCTTGAAATTGAAGATAAAGCCATCAATATTCTTTATTTTGTCATTGTCAATAAATCGCGTGAAAAGCAACCAAGCTTTCCAAAATCCCCTACCCTGCCTGTGGTACTCAGCCCAAAGTCATTTGGTTCTTACTGAAAATGTTAATCAAAAGCAAAATAATTTCCTAGACCAGCTGGGCACTGTGATTTTTAGCAAATGTTACACACAAGTAAATAATGCATTTGTTGGGGACCAGTTTCAGCTAGTCACTAATACACATTTAGTGCTGTAGTGACAACCTTATGTCAGAACAAATGTTGGAATCATATGTTTCTGCAAACCCCAGATCAGTGGTGGGTAGAGCACTGCAAATCCTTACTCAAATAAAAGTACAATTACTGCCTTAAAAAAATAACTTGAGTAAAAGTAAACATTACAATTAGAGAAACCCACCAAAGAGCCAATACAAAAATAATTAAATAAAATCAAATAACATCAAAGATTAATATTACACATGAAATAGTAACATATCGGTAGCTAACTTACTTACAGGTGCTTATGGAGGTTCAAAGAAGAGTTTTTATAAGTGGAGATCTCAGTGTTTTTTGGGAGTAACAGCGAGCACTTCATCATGTAAATATTGCCTTTTTAAAATTTTGGTATATAAAGTGTGGCCAGATGTGGTTGGTGGCTGGGTTTTGTTCCATCATCGCATCATGGTCAAAAGACAGATAATACTTCTTTTTCTTCCAGGCAACTGGAAACTTGGTATCTGCAGTGTAGGTGGCTCACTAAGTCCCTGCATTTAGAGCAGATCCATTCATTCATTCATTTTCTATAACCGCTTATCCTGTTAGGGGTCGCGGGGGGGCTGGAGCCTATCCCAGCTGACATTTGGCGAGAGGCAGGGTACACCCTGGACAGGTCACCAGACTATCACAGGGCTGACACATAGAGACAGACAATCATTCACGCTGACATTCACACCTACAGACAATTTAGAGTCACCAGTTAACCTGCATGTCTTTGGACTGTGGGAGGAAGCCGGAGAAAACCCACTGTAACACGGGGAGAACATGCAAACTTCGCACAGAGGGGCTCCCCCACCCCATGGTTCAAACCAGGAACCCATTTGCTGTGAGGTGACAATGCCAACCACTGCACCAATTTGCCGCCATTTAGAGCAGACTAGTTGTAACAAATGTATACATGGCAAATGACTTCGCTCAAAAATATACTCACTTTCATATGTTGTGGATATGTTGAAACTTGACTTTTCAGTTTGTAATTTCATGTTGCGAAAACACTGTTGTTAGATTTAGGCACAAATACAACTTGGTTATGATTAGGAAAACATGACGTCTTGGCTTACAATACCTGGTTTGATCACTACAAACACAGCTGGACATATCCCAAATCCACCATTCCCTCCTCCTGACAAGACACTCAGCTCATATACATGTACATCATACGTATTACATGTACAAATGTAACATATCTATGGTTTGCAGAAATGTACAATACCAACATTTTACTTATTTGCCACTGGGCTGCTTTATGTGAGATGGACTCACAATAAAGTCAGTACCTATTTTCACTGTATTAAAGCATAATTTGTTGACAGTAAGAAAAATATAGAATATCGCTACCTGTCTATTTTTTTAAATTTGTTTTATATATAGATTAATTTGTGAGGTCTTTGCTTTATAAACCATTGCAGCACTATCTAGGTCCTCCATGCTGTACACACACACTCTTCCTCATGGATCCAACGTCACCAGTGCAGTTTGAATCCCCATTTTCATCTCTTCTGTCTTTATTAGACATGAAAATGCATGATGGTGAACTGTCGTGGAAATACTTATAATAAATAAAAACCGCCTCTTGTTTGGGCATAAACAAACAATATCAGGTATATGATTTGTCTGCTTTGGTTAACAATAATACTTTTGTAACTCAGATGATTCAGATGATTTGTTTTGTCCTCTGTGTTCCCTGCATGCTACCTCAGTACACTGTCTAAATGTGGCTCTAAAATAATTTTAGTAGTCCTTTAAAAATATGCATGATGACTAATGATGAACTTCACTGGAGCTCCAGTGACACAATCCGTAACCTGTGTGTATATAATAAATGTTCTTAACGTGGTCACATTATTGACGGT
Source organism: Epinephelus lanceolatus (assembly GCF_041903045.1). Classification (NCBI taxonomy): domain Eukaryota; kingdom Metazoa; phylum Chordata; class Actinopteri; order Perciformes; family Serranidae; genus Epinephelus; species Epinephelus lanceolatus. Next base: position 31,452,512 of record NC_135736.1, read on the forward strand.
TTGTTGCACTGACTGTAATCGGTGTTCCTGTGCATCAGTATGCCTGCAAGAAACAGAGCTACTAGACCAGTATTATTTGTACTACAGCATTGGTACTTCCTGTCATCTGTCTCTGTGCTGTCATCCATATATCACTGTTGAAAACTAATGTGTAGTCATCAACTCTATTTTGTATATTCATTGTTGTATATAATACTGCCAGTCATGTCAGAAATGGTTATCAATAAAATCCAAAAACCTTCACAGCTGACGGTGTGGGTGCCATTTTTTTAAGAATGAAATTAATTCTAAACACATATCTACATACGTATATATTGGTGCACCTGTTCAACTGCTTCTTGATGCAAATAGCTAATTAGTCAATCACGTGGTAGCAGCTCAGTGCATTTAGGCATGATCAAGACGACCTGCTGAAGTTCAAACTGAGCATCAGAATGGGGAAGAAAGGTGATTTAAGTGACTTTGAACGTGGTGTGGTTGCTGGTGCCAGACAGGCTGGTCTGAGTATTTCAGAAACTGCTGATTTAGTGGTATTGCCACGCACAACCATCTCTAGTTTACAGAGGATGTAACAGTATCTCAAATCACCACTCATTACAACCAAGGTATGCAGAAGACCATCTCTGAATGTACAACACAACTAAGGCTACAATTCACACTGGCTCACCAAAATTTGACAATAGAAGACTGGAAAAACGTTACCTGGTCTGATGAGTCTGGATTTCTGCTGCCACATTCAGATGGTAGGATCAGAATTTGGTGTAAACAACATGAAAGCATGGATCCATCCTGCCTTGTATCAACGGTTCAGGCTGGTGGTGGTGGTGTAATGGTGTGGGGGATATTTTCTTGGCACACTTTGGGCCCCTTAGTACCAACTGAGCATGGTTTAAACACCACAACCTACTTGACATAGATTCAACAAGGTGCTTGAATCTTGTTGAAGATTCAAGCACCTTGTGCTTGACTGTGTCCATCCCTTTATGACCACAGTGTACCCATCTTCTGATGGCTACTTCCAGCAGGATAACGCACCATGTCACAAAGCTCAAATCATCTCAAACTGGTTTCTTGAACATGACAATGAGTTCACTGTACTCCAATGGCCTCCACAGTCACCAGATCTCAATCCAATAGAGCACCTTTGGGATGCGGTGGAACGGGAGATTCACATCATGGATGTGCAGCCGACAAATCTGCAGCAACTGTGTGATGCTATCATGTCAATATGGACCAAAATCTCTGAGGAATGTTTCCAGCACCTTGTTGAATCTATGCCATGAAGAATTAAGGCAGTTCTGAAGGGGTCCAACCCGGTACTAGCAAAACATTTTGGGGAAATTGTTCTACAATTGCAGTAGCTCTTAACCTTTAAGAAAGCCATTATTATCTTCGTACAAAACAAAATGCAGTTCAACTAGAAAATGCAGACTGTTGGTACAAAAGGACAGCGGAGTTAATGCAGTTTAAGCTTTTGCTTTTACCTAAGACCATAATCAGGAGAAGGTCACACCAAAAGCTTTTTTTTTCAGAGTAACTCTATTCTTGAATATTTTGAATACCAGTGGATTGCCACGTGACTATCACACTAACTATCACACACACCAAGTCATACAACACATTAGAGAGACCATCAAACTGCATTTAATTAGAAAACATGAGCATAAACAATTAGATGATTGGTCCGTACACACATACAGTCAGTCAAGAACCTGACAACATTTATTGGAGTTGAGCTCCTTTGATATTATGAGTACTCATAAATTTGCATCCACTTTAAGAACAACTGTGAAACAATTTAAGGAATCTCTCTTCTGGCGAGCATAGTTGTGTTTTACAATAACCAAAACAAAAAAAACAAAACAACAACTCTACATCATCAAGTAGCTTTAAGTTACGATAAGGCTTTCAAACAGGCAGACACTTCTATGAGGTATCAGGTGTGCCGATTTTAAGTCCCTCCATAACCTCCCACCGACCCATTTGGCATTTACAATTAAGACTAAAAATAGGAAAAAAAAAAAAGAGAGAAAAAAAAAGACTTAATTTCTTGTCAGCAAAAATTAATTGACAAGTTTATCGTGCTACTTTGATTAAATTTAGAATCGTAAAATCCACATTGAATTATTCTTCAAAGTATTCTAAAACAACATGCTTGAAATCAAGAACATTTAAAACCTTGAAAAAATAACTAAGACATTAATCACTTTTTTGTAAAACTTGGGTGCAACTTGGCACTTAACAGTTCTTTAAGGGAGGGAAAACATTTGTTATGAAGGCCTGTGATAAGAAGCAGACTCATCGAGTTATCTTGATAACTATCTGCTATGTAGAACCCCAAACCACATAAAAACACCCACTCTGAATTTCAGTTATCAAGATAACCTGCTTCTTGGAACCCCCCCTGATCTGCTGTTTTTTTTTCTTCTTCTTGTTCATCTTTGACATCTTGTTTCTGAACACCGACCTTGCCATTAAAATGCAGTCATTTTCACATCAAACTGTAGTTATGCACAAGATGTTCCACTTTCCACACAAGGTTCCAAAAACAAATGCACGGCGTTGCCACAGACGACTGATTGCAGCTCAGAAATATTGAAGTAGACTTAAATATTAGTTTGAATATTCTACATTAGTGGCTTGAAGCTGAATACTGCCATGCCTGAATCGTTGTCACCTGTACTCCCAGCTCACGCCACATTTTTAACATTGTTAAGAAATGTCTGCAAAATAGCCCTTTAAAGGGTTAAACAGCATAAATGTTTCAACTCAAGGCTCAATGCACCTCTGCTCTCCACCACCATCTTAAGATTGGGTCTTTACACACGCACACACGCACACACGCACACACAACGGACTGAACAAGTCATCAACAAGTGGTTCACAACAACAACTGATTTAGTATCACTATAAAAAAGGTTATTTTCATATTAATATTGGCATCCGTTTCATTGTAAATGCATAAAAAGCAGGCAGTCTTTGTTTCAGAGAGCAGTTTGTCTGAAGCGTCTGTGATACCCCTCGTCTCTACTCACAGTGTGATTGAAAAAAATAAAATAAAAATAAAATAAGGTCCCAGAGATGAAGAGGAATCCCATTCACCCGGATCCAAGTTTAATCCTGGAACTACACGATACTCTACTCCATCCAAAGAGAATTTTAGTAATAAATCAAGAAGGCATTGGGACACTGATTCAGTCTGACAGAAAACGCAGTTATGAGAAGTAAATTAAATAAATGTGCACAAACTTCCAAAAAAGGTGCTTCGCTGTAGAGATGGTCTTCTGGAATAACAACGGGCTGGTTGTTACTTAAGACGTCTGACACTGAACGCCACCCGTGCTGGCGTAGTCGTCTTCATCCATGTAGTAGTACTGATGATGGTGGTGTCTTCTTCTGTTCTCAAGGTCACAGTCCTCCAGGTCGGCGTAGATGTAGAGGTCATCGTCCATACTGTCGGGCTGCTCTGCAGCCAGCTTTTCTGGGAGGTAGCCTTCCAGCAACTTAAGCTTGTCCTTGGAAAGGAAGTTAGCTTGAGGGAACACCACCTAAAAGAAAACAAGCATAAACAATTTGATTGAAACAACCATGTAAAAGTTCAGCCGTGTCTGTTAAATATTTGGTGTTCATTTGTAAAAAAGATTAGGAGTGTAACTGTGCGTGTATATGTCACAAACTGCTCAGTAAACAATGTTCAGCACGCCCTCTGATCCAAACAATTACTCTCTAATAGTTTTACCCGGAAGGTTTGGCAGCACACTACTTATTGTCTATCAGCTGTGGCATGCTAGTTTGCCTAAACCTGTTAGTCAAGCTCTACGATTTGTGTCAAACTGTATACCAACACTGTTCAACTGTACTCGGCAATATCTAGATACATCTAGATACAGATTCAGACCGTGTCAAAGCCATAACTGATGCCACAGAAGTGTTTATCAGTGTGGACATGCGTCTCCGTCATGGAGCAGCCAAAATTAATTGCAGGGTGTCCGACACATTCACTTAATTGTGGCAGCATGCTACAATAGCAGCACTTGTTCAGGATTGTGCATTAGGAGTGCTGTGGAGTATATATACTGTTCATTATTCAGAGCTCCACGCTCTTGGTGTGCAGTGTGTACTCCGGGCACAGGTGGAGCAGCAGAACCCAAGGCACAGTGAAAATGAAACTTATGTCATATAGAAATACAACACTCTCAACACTGCTCTTATTTTAATGTTGCACATCTTTTTCTAACCTACTTTAGAGGAAACTGGAGAGATATCGCATTCAGTGATATCAGTGACCTTGACTTTTGACCGGTGACCACCAAAAACTAATCATATCATCGTTGAGTCTAAGTGGACATTTGTGCCAAATTTGAAGAAACTCCCTTGAGCCCTTCTTGAGATGTCATGTTCTCAAGGTTGGGACGGATGTATGTATGGATGGATGGATGGACAACCCATACACACAATGCCTCTGGTACAGAGGCATGAAAAAATTGTTTTCTGCTGTTTTGGTAGAGTAAAAGGAAACAGAGGAAATAAAGTGAATATGGAAAAACTTCTTACCGAGAAGTGAATAATAAGGCGTCCCTTCTCAAACGGCCTGCGGTACATGGGCATCCCTTCATTCAAGACGCACTTGGTGTCTCCAGGCTTGATCAGTTCTCCTGTGATGGAAAAAACAGGGGTCACCTCAGTCATGAAAAACTGTATACATGACAGCTATATTTAACAGGCTAAATTTATTTGAAACAGTCTTACCTATACCCGTTGAACATACAGGGTGTTGCACAACCATTAACTTTTTTTTTCTCAGTTAAAACAAATGAGTAAGAATGAGTTTATGGTTTACTTTTTAGAGGTTTCACGGTAAATACCGCTTTGAAATTCATAAATAATCAATATATAAGAAATATACATTAAACAAGGCATTTTTTTTCTGGTGATAAACTTTGTACAAATACTGCTGCCAAGCACACATTTTTATTCATCATTTTTTTTCTTCTAGAAATTGCGTAAAACCAAATTCATTAAGTTATTTCTGACAGTGTGGAAAAAAGAGGCACTCCAAAATAGTTTGTTTTTAAGAAGCACATGAGTTCAACTAATTCAAAAGACATGAGGGCTGTAATTTACACATTTGATCATGTCTTTGGAGCAACAATACAGCGAGTGTCTATACAGTGAAGAGCAGTGTGGAGCGCACAGCAAATAACACTACTGAAACAAATCAACTCCACAAATGCTCTCAGGACTCAGCGATGCTCATTCAGCTGCACATTTTTGTGTGAAAGATATCAGGTACAGTGACTAACTGATGTCTGTGATATGCAAATATTTCTACATGTGAAATGGATGCTTTCTTCCTCCCAAATACTGGTATCTTCCAAAGGAGGGAAAGCTTGGCCCTCAACTAACAGACACACAGTAAGGGTAGCTGTGCATGTAATGATTTAGTTCACCTGGATGTGAGGTGATGAGCAGAGTTCTGTTGTCCAGTGTCTGAACAGGCTTCTTGAAACCACACAAAGCTTCAACCAGCTGTAAGTCCATCGACATGATCAGGTCCTCTCCTTTCCTGATGACATCAAGGGGAAGTTGAGGAAAAAAAAGCAGAGGTGAATTACTGGGTGGATTTTAGTGGATTTTTAGATTTTTATGCACCGATATTCGGTAACCAAATATATTCGGCCGAATATTGCAAAAAAACACACATTCGGTATTCAGTGGAATAAGTTAAAAGCAAGGACGAATAATAGCGGCGTGTTTTGATAACGCAATCAAACAGCGTGCCGTGATGGGCGGAATAAAATGTCGGCAGTGTGGCGATCCGTCCGTCACAGCACTCGCATTTGCGACTAAAAATAGTTTTGAGTGAGCAAAATAGGCTTAAATCATTCAGCACGCTGTGTGAGCAGCCTACATATTTCAACCAGCAGCATAAACGAAAGGCGAATCCCACCGATTGTGGGTTGAACGGGGGTCACAGACACAGACAGTAACGTTAATGTATTCCTGTCAAATACGGCGGCCATCGGCTTACCGGGCGACGGAGAAGTTGGTTCCAATAATGTCCTCTTCTTGGTGTCATGACTGCCCAGAAGTACCTGAACAGCTGAGCCAGCCGAACACAGGTATGTGATGTGTCAGAGGAGAAACGAGCCTTTCACATTTCTCTCTTTCTGGCAGTAATGGCCCACAAACCTCACCGCACTTTAGGGACTGTTCTTTACTTATGAAGGGACTTGTCAGGGGAGGAGGGTGGCTGGTTGATTTTTATTTTATTTATTTATTTTATTTTGATCCCCCCTATGTTCATCACTTATTGATGCTGTTTTTGAAGTATGAATAAGTCAATAAGTAATTTATTCCATTGAAATATCATTGATGTATTATAGAAAAGTGATTTATCTTTTTATAAATGACAAAAGGCACATCTGCCTCATTTTTGCTGTGGTATCGTGATACTACTCAGAACCGTGATATTTTCACTGGTATCGCACAGTGGGTCCTAATTTTGATACCGTGACAACACTAATCTGGAGGGGGTTCATCTGCAAAAACTAATGAAAAACTAAACAACGACATTCGGTATTCGGTACTCGGTATTCGGCCGGTCGGTAAGCGTTTAATAATATTTGGCTTCGGCCACAAATTTTCATTTCGGTGCATCCCTATGGATTTTTATAAAAAGTAAAACAAAGAAACATAAATAACATGTTCAAATATAAACAGGATGCAAAGTCAAATGGGAGTAATAATTTTCATTTCTACTGACATCTGCTGACCAGCATTAGTTTTTCTATTTTGGCTCTTCAGCCCCTCCAGGATGTTGTGATCGCATCAATTAAGGCAAATTCAATCAATCCCTGTTTATTCTGTGAGACTTTGCAATTATGTCCAATCACAACAACTTTTCCGTAAGTTTCACCGATCATCATAGTCACCACACTGACTTGATTTCTGGTTGTGAAGATGCAGACATGTGTAACACAAATGTCTCCCACTGACTGACAGAAATTACTGCTATACGCTGACATTCTGTATGAAAGTGAGGGTTAACTGTTTTGCAATGTGCACAGTGTTGTGGTGAAACAAATGAAAGTCATTGACCAACACTATTCTACCCCTAAACACACCCGGAAAATGGCCGAGAGGCGCTGATGACAGACGAGACAAATCACCATAACAGACGCTGTTGCATCCAAATCTATCACAAGTGCAAAAATTAAGATGAATTAGATGGTGGTAACGTTGGTGTAGTATTAATCACAACGTGATAGAGACGTGTTTGCCTGTTAGCGTGACAAACTGTGTGTGACAACGGAAATAGTTGAGAATAAATGTCTTGAGTTGTTCAACCCTCATAACTATGGTTTTATTCTCACTGGAAAAAGTTGCCTTTGATTTTTAGTTATGTATTCGAAAAAATAAACTATTTTTTGCAATTTTCACTAGCTCAAGTAATTTCATTGCAAAAAAAGAAAAGAAAGAAAAAAGCCTAAAAACAGCGACACATGCATCACAATCTTTTAGAAAAGCTGCCGTGAAATCCTGGAGGGACTGGCTTATGAACCACTTTCGTACTCAATAACAGGTTATATATTCCCCTACATCTATCATATTATCCCTACACACCAGATAATAGAAAACATATTACCTGGTGAAACGTGGATGTTCTCTCTGGTCCAAGACAATGATGATATCACCTGGCTCAATTCCTGGCTCCTGGTCTCCCTCTCCATGGAAAACAATCTTCTGGCCATCTCTCATTCCTGTGGCAGTGAAGTGACCATGTGATGTACGTGCAACATTTGTTTTTCTAGGTCACTCTTCAGACAGTCACAGATACATTTAGATAAACTCTCTCTTCGCTCTCACCTTTGTCGATGTGCACCTCCAAAATCTTCTTCTGGCGCAGGATCTTTCGACCCCCGCACGCTTTGCAGCGGTCCTTGTGGCTGATTCTCTGCCCTTGGCCCTGACAGCTGTGGCACACTGTGGACACTTGCTGCACCATACCTGGCACTAGCTGGTGCATGCGGACCTGCATGCCTGTGCCATGGCAAGACATGCACATCTGTGCAGCTCCTTTCCGACTCCCACGACCTGCCAAGAAAATCAAACCATCAGCACACTGGACTACAAAGATGAAGGCTATTTTTGCTTCAGGTTTGGCTTGTTATATAAACTGTGGTCACCTGCTGAGCGAGGACGGGATTACATTTACAAGACTGATGGGTTTTGTTATTTGACAAAGAGCCTTTTCATTGCCTGGCTGGGTGTGAATGTGCTGAAATGCCTGCTTATATTACTTAACAAGTTCAGTGATGGCCACTAACAAGAGCACATGAAACGTAACTCGAATAACCAAAGACGTACCTTCACATCTCTCACAAATAATATTCTTCTGGAGGGCGAGTTTTCTTGTTGCTCCGTTATAAAGATCTTCAAGCGTCACTGTTATCTGATGAACTATGTTCTTCCCTGGGGGGAGACAAATCACAAATTTTAGCAATGCTGTTTCTTGGAATAAAGTTCGCAATGGGTAAAATGTCATCAACTCCTTGTATCAAATTCCTTTATTTATTACACAATATACATGTTTAATATATTAAAAAATATGCTTCCAGACTGTAACCAGAAGTATTTCCAAATTAGAGTGAGTCAGCATGAACTAAGATGAATTGGGGGAGTTTGTCCTTATTCACTGTGAGGGTCCAAAGGACAGAGGCATGTCGTTTGATGTAAAGCCCTCTGAGGCAAATTGTGATTCAGGCTTTATAAATAAAATTGAATTAAATTGAATTTGTAGATTGGAACAAATCAAAACAAGGACATATAATAATGAAAGTTTGTTGAATGGATCTGAAATGTAAATTAAAATGTGCAATACACTTTTTAATATTTAGAAATAAGATGATTAACAAGTATAAAACTGAGTTATGAACACTACTATGTTTATATGATTTTTTTTCTTTGAGACTTTTGCATACAGTACAGGCCAAAAGTTTGGACACACCTTCTCATTCAATGCGTTTTCTTTATTTTCATGACTATTTACATTGTAGATTCTCACTGAAGGCATCAAAACTATGAATGAACACGTGGAGTTATGTACTTAACAAAAAAAGGTGAAATAACTGAAAACATGTTTTATATTCTAGTTTCTTCAAAATAGCCACCCTTTGCTCTGATTACTGCTTTGCACACTCTTGGCATTCTCTCAATGAGCTTCAAGAGGTAGTCACCTGAAATGTTTTTCCAACAGTCTTGAAGGAGTTCCCAGAGGTGTTTAGCACTTGTTGGCCCCTTTGCCTTCACTCTGCGGTCCAGCTCACCCCAAAACATCTCGATTGGGTTCAGGTCCGGTGACTGTGGAGGCCAGGTCATCTGCCACAGCACTCCATCACTCTCCTTCTTGGTCAAATAGCCCTTACACAGCCTGGAGGTGTGTTTGGGGTCATTGTCCTGTTGAAAAATAAATGATCGTCCAACTAAACGTAAACCGGATGGGATGGCATGTCGCTGCAGGATGCTGTGGTAGCCATGCTGGTTCAGTGTGCCTTCAATTTTGAATAAATCCCCAACAGTGTCACCAGCAAAACACCCCCACACCATCACACCTCCTCCTCCATGCTTCACAGTGGGAACCAGGCATGTGGAATCCATCCGTTCACCTTTTCTGCGTCTCACAAAGACACGGCGGTTGGAACCAAAGATCTCAAATTTGGACTCATCAGACCAAAGCACAGATTTCCACTGGTCTAATGTCCATTCCTTGTGTTTCTTGGCCCAAACAAATCTCTTCTGCTTGTTGCCTCTCCTTAGCAGTGGTTTCCTAGCAGCTATTTGACCATGAAGGCCTGATTGGCGCAGTCTCCTCTTAACAGTTGTTCTAGAGATGGGTCTGCTGCTAGAACTCTGTGTGGCATTCATCTGGTCTCTGATCTGAGCTGCTGTTAACTTGCCATTTCTGAGGCTGGTGACTCGGATGAACTTATCCTCAGAAGCAGAGGTGACTCTTGGTCTTCCTTTCCTGGGTCGGTCCTCATGTGTGCCAGTTTCGTTGTAGCGCTTGATGGTTTTTGCGACTCCACTTGGGGACACATTTAAAGTTTTTGCAATTTTCCGGACTGACTGACCTTCATTTCTTAAAGTAATGATGGCCACTCGTTTTTCTTTAGTTAGCTGATTGGTTCTTGCCATAATATGAATTTTAACAGTTGCCCAATAGGGCTGTCGGCTGTGTATTAACCTGACTTCTGCACAACACAACTGATGGTCCCAACCCCATTGATAAAGCAAGAAATTCCACTAATTAACCCTGATAAGGCACACCTGTGAAGTGGAAACCATTTCAGGTGACTACCTCTTGAAGCTCATGGAGAGAATGCCAAGAGTGTGCAAAGCAGTAATCAGAGCAAAGGGTGGCTATTTTGAAGAAACTAGAATATAAAACATGTTTTCAGTTATTTCGCCTTTTTTTGTTAAGTACATAACTCCACATGTGTTCATTCATAGTTTTGATGCCTTCAGTGAGAATCTACAATGTAAATAGTCATGAAAATAAAGAAAACGCATTGAATGAGAAGGTGTGTCCAAACTTTTGGCCTGTACTGTATATATAATGTACATGTATTTTGTTTTGCTTGTTTCTTTCATTTTAGTTGTATAAATCTAAAGGGAACAGTACCAAACAAGTAATGTAAAAAGGACAGATGCAATAAATTAATTTCAGCCGACACCTTTTGGGTCAGCATAGACTTCATTTGGTTTGTACTGCTTCAAAGGTAATGACATATCTTTGTTTATTTATTACTTTTTCTTGATTGGTATGCAAGTTTTATTAGTTGGAAAATGACCGAAATAAACTAAACAAACCTATTTCTGACACCAGTCCTAAATTACAAGCAAAAAGGGAATCTGAAGTTAAATGTCTCCCTCTCTATTTCAGGCTCTGAATTTTTTTTTAGCTAAACGGCATAGTCACAAACAAGATAAAAATGTACTGTAATGTACGATCAGTTAAGACGCATCCTAAAAAACATTTGTCATGCTTTCTAGACAGCCCTGTGTTTTGACTGTGGTGTGACTGCAGGAGAAATGAGAAGGAGATTCATTAGGGCATGAACAATTATTGTTTTGTTCCCGTTAAACAAACAGCTGCAGAAAGAAAACTCATAGGCCTACATCATACACGTTGCAAAGTAAAGCTTACAGCCCAACTGATACAGGATTTTAAGTCGGATACAAATATCGATATTTGAATGTTTAAAAAATTTGATAACAAGCTGCCAATGTGGATTTTCTGTTCCCAGCCCATGACATTAATAAACATCTTGGAGGAGGGTCCCTTAAATTTGCTTTTTTAACAATTGCAACCAAGATATTGTTAAAACTTTACATCATCTTAGATCAGTAATTACTTTTGTACCTTTTCGCTCTCTGTGCATCCGACTACCTCCTCCAAAAAATAAGTCAAAGATGTCCATGGGTGATGCAAAGCCCCCACCACCGCCACCAGTCCCTCCTTCCTTTATAGCCTTTTCACCTCCACGGTCATAGACCTCTCTCTTCTTGGCATCTGACAAAACCTCATAAGCCTGTGAGATCTGCTTGAACTACAAAGGTAAAGAAACAAAAATACGTAGGTCATTAAAGAGGATCAGAAACATTTCTGGCAATATGCAGCTGCTTAAAAGATTAAAATTAAACTCTTTGAGCTTGTGTACAAACTAATAACTGATATCTGATAATGACTCAAGTCTTCAAATTATTTTTATATGGCCTCTGCAGAAAATAACAGATAAATCTAACATTTTAATAAATCTACCAAACAACCAAAAACAGATTTAACAATAACCACACATACCCTGTTTAGTCTAAGCCATTACATCATTTCATTTTTTGATATCCATTTTAATATTTATATTTAATTTAATTTCCATGCAAGTAAAATTACATGCACATATATTAAAATACAGCTGCAAACGTTTGAGTTCATTCAGGTACTTACCTTCTCTCCTTCTGTGGGATTTTTGTCAGGGTGATATTTCAAAGCTAGTTTGCGGTAGGCCCTTTTCAGTTCGTCGGGAGTAGCAGTAGGTTTCACACCCAGTGTATCATAGTAGCCTGTTTCCTTAACCATGTTTGACTTTGATGGATAACCTTGAAAAAGTAAAAGAAAGGTGAAACACAAGCAGTATGTCAATATTCAGGTCCAGTTCAGCTCTTAAAATCTCTCAAAACCTACCAGAATGGATACCAACATTTAGTCTCTAAACTCTGAGAAAGGAGGAGAGAGGTTCCTTTAATAGATGCAATAACAAAGTGTGTCATCATGTGGCTGAACTGTGAGATTGGCCTTTATGCTGTTGGGTTGTAAAAATGTTTGGCATGGGCATGGCTTTGAAAAAGGGCTAGATTTGGATATGCTCTTTCCATTATTTGAAAAAATAGTGTAGAAATGTCTAAATATTCTGTCTCCCTCATAAATGGTGTTGGACAAAACACGAGACATATTTTTTTCAATATAGTGCAATCCAATACAACACAACTGTTGAATATAGCCTAAAAAAATAAGCATTTAGTTGAATCAGAATCTCTCTGACACACATTACAAGCTTCCCGAATGTATGATTAGTTGACTATTGTAGTTGATTGATTATATTATACAGATGTAATTACTTACTGACAACTCAGTGTGTATCAACAATGAAGTATATGCTTACAGTACCCTTATATGAAAATTTCTAATGCACTAAATGTCAGAGTCACACTTTTCAGGGTTCACAGATGCACAGACATCTAATGACACCATGAAAATGTTAGTGTGTCAAGATTTTATACTACTACTCATTATGTATTGGGAAAAATTTAACCAGATACGAGGCAGTGATGAGGGTCACCAGTTATGTACACATGTATGTGTAGATCTACTGTAAACTTCATTGTAGTTTGGGTAAACCCAGCTAAAACTAATGCAGTATGATGCAACAGCCCTACGATAAATCCAACCTCCATCAGAGGTGTAGTTAATGCTTTAGAAAATATTATTTTGAAGAGGTGCTTTTTCAACTTTATGGTTATTTTTAAGGCTGTAAAGTTAGGGAAAAAAATTGATACAGCATAGTATTGCTATATTTTTGTGTGGCAATATCATATCGTCATACAGTGCCAAGTACTGTTTTTTCTTTCTTATATAGATTATCAATATTACAAATACAAATTAAACTTTATATAGTCTACTTGAATTATATAATCAGTTGCTTTTTCAGTTCACTACACACATTTTACTGAAAAAAAAAAAAAAAAAGATTTAAGTGAGATGAACGGACTCAAAACTGTATCTTATTAGATAACACAGACGTTGACAAAGTTTTACAGGTAATAAATTGCAATATATTATATCACAATACTCAGCATATCGCAACACATTTAAAAATGCAATAATATTGTATCCTGACAGTATTGTATTACAAAGTCTCTGGTGGTTCCCATCCCTAAATTATAATATACCATAGTCTATCCTTATTGATATAAAGTGCAGGACAAAATGTAATTCTCAATGTAACAGTACATTTAAACAACACCACCTGCAGTCTCCACAATGACCACTAAGTTAAATCAATACCTCTCTGAAAAAGCTCAGACAGGCTTATAAGTCAATTAGTTAGATCATTTGTTTATCCTACCAAAGGTGAAGTAGTTTCTCTTTCCATTTTGAGGAAAAGTAATGTTAGCTAGTTGTGATGTTGATTACCAGTACATCTTGTGATATGGATGATGGTTGTTTGTAATCGACTATTTTGCCTTATATTTGGACCATAAGCCTGACATGAAGTATTCAGATTACACAGTAGACAGTGGAAAAGTAAAGACCTACAAAGAGCTTCAGGTAAAACCTAAGTTACTTTTACACGTCATGCTTCTTCTGATAATTTATGTGACATGTTTCCTAATATCAAGGAATTCAGGGGCTGACAACAACGGACAATGTGACCACCACAGGTTTATTTTTGGTTGACAAAAGTATTAATTAATGCTAGTTTATTAGCAACTACCTGTTATCCTGCCCATGATAATGACAGTGGCGAGGTTTCATATCAGTCAGGCCCTACGTACTTTAGCTAGCGGTTACTCAACGTTAGCCCAGCCAATGATATCATGGCTAATGCTAACACGCTAGCTCTAGGCACTTTTTCTAACGATACGCTACAAACATTCAATGTCACGCCGGTAAACACTACCAATGTAGTTACGGGTATTATTTTCCAACCTTGTATGAAGCCTGTAGTTTGAATCCAGATCACACCTCAGTTCACAGACTCTTCGAGAAGCTTCTGACCCGCCTCGACACAAAATCCGACTCTGTGACGTCAATGTCCTGCGACGAAATGCGTCACCAAAACAAAGCGCGTGCTGCGCAGCGGCTGTAACAGTTGACTCGGTCGGAAATCAACGTCTTTAGCTACATAAAATGATAAAATGCCAATTTGCTGGCTTATCAGCGAGGAGCGCAATCATAAACCTATCCGACTGCCTCACCTGCAGACAGTTGTCCTGGGTCGAGGTCCAGAGACGACTATTAAAGACAAAAAATGCTCGCGGCAGCAAGGTAATATAACGATACATTTGTGTTTAGATACACTGACTTAGCTGCGTTAGCATTTAGCTGACAACACCAGCAAAAAGGAAAAGATAAGAAAATGCCATTACGTTTACACACAAATGTCACCTAATTAAACATGAATTCGAAGTAACGTTAACTGGCAGTTACCATACAAACTGGTAGCCTGAGTCAGGGGCGTAAACATAAACAGGTAGACAGTGTGGGTGCACTGGGGCCTGTGGGGTGCCACCTGGAAAATATGCCCATGTTCAAAGAACTCACATTAAATCACAAGTAGTGTGATTTTCTATACATGCCCTCAAAACGAGAAAAGCCATCTCCACCATGGTTTTCTGTTTCTGTAAAAAAGTATCAATCTAACAAAATCATATGCTTATTCTACATAAACTATAAAGAAGTACAGTTTAACTAAACTAACAGTTTCCTTTTTTAATAGTTTTTGTCATATATCAATATCAATGTCAAGTCTCTGTTTAATCATGTAATGAGACGATAGGATTTACAATAGCTAGTTTAGGTGCAACATCTCTCACTGGGCACACTGGGGCCCATAGTAACTACCCTTTGTCACTGGCTTGAGTTATATAACAAAATGACTATGAGCATTGAACATTAAAAAAGTCAATTCCAGTGGGCTCAAAAGCATAAGTTATAGTCGTATATACTGCACATATATTGTACTTAACACATACTGTAGATGTTTTCCAAATAAAAATATAACCTTAAACGCAACACTTATTGTCACTCCCATTTTTCAGGAGTTAGTCCATCCACCTCACAGGTGTGTCATATTAAGGTGCTGAATAAACAGCACAATAATTACATAGCAGGTGTGCCCTGGGCTGGTCACATTGAAGGCCACTCGAAAATATGCAGTTTTATCACACAACCTGTCACACAACCTGTCACATAGGTTTTTAGGGAGTGTGCCATTGGCACCCTGACTGACTGCAGAAATGTCCAACAGAGCTGTGACCTGTGAATTAGTACATTCAACCAGCCTCATAATCGCAGACCATGTCTAACCATAGCTTAGGACCTCGACATCCAGCATCTTCATTTGTATGATTGTCTGAAACCAGCCACCCGAAAGCTGTTGCAACAGATATTTTACCCACCAAAGAATTTCTGTACAAACTGACAGAAGCTATCTAAGGCAAGCTCATCTACATGCCCGTCATCCTCAGCAGGTTCGTGACCTGACAGCAGTTCGGAATCAGAACTGACTTAAGTGGGCAAACGCTCACCTTCAGTGTCTGACACTTTGGAGAAGTGTTCTCTTCCATATTAATCTTGTGTGACAAAAAAACATATCTGTGGCCCTAGTATTGTGAGGTCCTAAGGGTTTAATAAATTTATGCACTAAATTTGACAGAAACAAGCCTTTTATGGGCACCGGAAAAAGTCTTAGATCTTTATTTCCACTTGTAAAAAAATGGGAGTAAAAACAAAGGTGTTGCATTTATATATATTTTTAGTGTAGCTATGTTATTTTGTATGAAGATAAATAAGTGGTCCACACAAGATAATTGATGTGGTCCCACAAGATAGTAACTTTTTATCCCACAGGCCCCAGGGATAAAAAGGATAAAATAATTTACCTTTTGGGACCTTAGGGACTCTGTAGTTATGCTTTTATTCTGCACAAAACATTTTGGCGTGAAAGTTGGCTGGATTTATTTATGATCAAATTTAGTAATTATTCTCTGTGCTACCATAACTTACTGTTTGGCTTCATAATTTCCACAAATCTAAAGATAAACCGTATTACTCTGTCCCTTTTTATTTACATATTGGCCTTATTTATAAAGTTAACAATTTTCCAGATTTTAGCCTCTCGTGAGTTTTTTAGGGAAGTCAAACATCACATTGCAACTATTGAATTCTTTAAAAGAGCCTTCATACCCCTTCTGTCACAGTTCTAAATTTAATCTGTCTAAATGACCAATTCCCCTCATAGTTTTTTTAAATTGTGTACAGTTTTGTTAAAAACATGTCTTTAGATTTGTTTTATATGTGTGCTCATTTTTCATATATAAGTTAAAATCTTTTTAAGTATTGAAAACAAACTTTAATCTATACAAATGTTATCCTCTCTCAACCAGTTGAATTGAAAGCTGAATGCAACAAAGGTTATGTCAAAGTTAAACAGGTAAGAAACATAAAGAACAATGTTTTTTTTTATCAAAGTGAAGCTTTCATAAAGCAGTTGTTACGCTGAGATTTATTAATTACTGTAATCTAACGCTGTTTAATTAACACTTTGTGTCTCATCTCTCGTCTTTGTTCCAAAGCTGGGCTTGAATCCGACCTCCGTAGACTCAGTGGTGGTGGGTAAGGACAGTGAGGTGAAAATGAAGCCCGGACAGAAGCTTCACATTGTCAATCAGCTCTACCCATACACTGTAATATTCAAGGAGGATCCCACTGGGGATCAGGGCAGTGGCACCAAAAGACCCCGAGAGTCGGCTTCAGAGGACAGAGAGAGCCGCAGAGAGGCTCCAAATGTTAAAGCAGCCAAACAGACAGAACAGGTCTCTGTGTCAGTCAGTCAGGGAGAAGTCACAAAAACCAGTGTAAGAGAGCAAAGAAAGTGTGTGTGCACAGATAAAAAAAATGTTTATACATGTTTTTCTCTTGTGTGGTTGTTAGTATGTTTTATTAAAATACATGTTGCCTTAAATTTGTTGCAGGAAAGTTTTGGACATTGGAGCCAAGGTCTGAAGGTCTCAATGCAAGACCCAAACATGCAGGTAGCTGTTCTTAGAGAAATAAGTAAAGATTTACAGTTGTTGTGATGCTAACTGATCTGGATCCTAGCTGAGAATGTTAAAAAATCACTGTCTCCTCCTCTGTAGGTGTACAAAGATGATAAAGTAGTGGTAATCAAAGATAAATACCCCAAAGCTCGCTACCACTGGCTGGTCCTCCCGTGGCAGACCATTTCCAGCCTGAAGGCTTTACGTGACGAGCACTGCGACCTGGTGAAACACATGCAGGAAGTTGCTGACCAGATGATTCAGCAGTGCCCAGATGCTACCTCGCTGCGCTTCCGCACAGGGTACCATGCCATCCCCAGTATGAGGTCAGTAATCAGTGTTCGAGATGTGCCATCACATTGAAAGATAATGTTGATGTTTCAGCATTTAGTACAAAATTATATTATATTTTCTAATATGCATGGGTTTTTAAGTTTAATAACATACTTCTCTTATTAAAGACAGCCACTGTTTTCATTTCAAGATAGTACAGTTCATATGAAACAAAATAATCTAAGCTCAAAGGTTCACGTTATGTTCACTGCTGCCTTTGATCGATACTTAAGCATTTCATCATTTCCCACCATGTACTTAATATCTTTACCTGCCAAGTATTGATTTCTCTGTCTTTTCCTTTTGAAATGGTCTGTACTTTGAATAACTATTTTATTTTATCCCGTTTGCTTTTAATGGATTTAAAGCACTGTAAATTGTCTTTATGTGTAAAATGTGCTTTACAAATACATCATGCTTCACTCTGCCTTACACAGAACAGCCAAATTCCCGTAGTCACGTCATGTACTGTAGTGGTAGAGGCAATTTAGAAACCTTAATTTCTACCCAGAGCACATGAGTGCAGTGTAAAGCGGGGGATGCACACATGCACTAACCGGTGACCAGTGTCCCACAAAATAACCACAGAGAAGCTCCAATTACAACACACACAGAGGTGACTTCATTCGCTGCTCAGGATGCCATTACTTCACTGTATAGAAATTAGTTTTTTGGGGGGGAAAAAAAAAACCCTCTACAATACGTTTTTGTAAACATTTTTATTGCAGACCTTAAGTAAATACCACAAGGTATGGTGTGCAATCTAATAAGCCTGTGTTGGATCATTTGCTTTAAACAGAAATCAGAAACCCTGATACGTCAGTCTTCAAAGACCTGAAAAATGGTATTCAAACATGTATGAAAAGCATTGGTATGGTCCTTTTTAAATGCAAAAAACTATGGTACCTATAACGAAATTGAACCCCAAAGTTCACGAGGAGGAGGATCAGCACATATTTAATGTATACACATAAAAAATGAACACACTTTGTGCATATTCTCTTTTACAGTCACGTACACCTCCATGTGATCAGCCAAGACTTCGACTCTCCTTGTTTAAAGAACAAGAAGCACTGGAACTCATTCACAACTGACTATTTCATGGAGTCTCATGGTGAGAACTAATTACATTTTTTGTCAGTATGAGTTGTTAGCTAGAAGTACCACAGTAGTAAATTGTGTTCATTACTGCAAATAAGCTTTTTATCTATGCATTTTGTCATCTGCAGATGTCATTCAGATGCTCGAAACAAACGGAAGGGTCACCGTCAAAGAAGGAACCAGCGAGCTCTTGAAACTACCTCTCCGCTGTCACGTGTGTCGCAGAGAGCTTTCTACTATACCCGCTCTGAAGGAGCACCTCAAGTCTCACTTTCCCAGCTAAGACAGTGACTGAAGGGAAAACGTGTCAGATGTTTATGGTTCAGCACAGGACTGTAGTGTGATGGGCATTATTTTTGCCTGTTAATTTTGATTTACGGTTTTATAAGACTTGTTATTACGTGACCAGAACACAATGTCCATCTGGAGCTTTATTTGGATTTTCAACATGTCGCATGTCAGCAGGTTTAAGATGCACTTATGTTGGATTTCATCTGGGTTTTTCTGCCACACACTGCATCTTTTGTTCCCACATTTTCAAACACTATGTTGTATTAAATGTTTTTCTAAGAAGTGAATGCTGGATTTGTGTCATTTAAAACTGTAGCATGTTTTCCCCAATAGTGCAACACCCACTAGTAACTCTATTTGCATTTTATTTAAATTTTAGAACTTGTATGAAGTGGTAATGGAAGATGTAAGAATTATGTTATACTTTTTTAATGTGTTGCAGTCGTCTCTTTGTCCTGGAACCATACTACTGCCAAAAAAGGCGGCTAGTTTGTTTTAAATGAAGCTTTAAGACCATCTTTTAACATGTCTGAAAGAAGACATTGGGAAAACCTTCATCAAGTAGCTCACACTGGACTATCTTGGTTTTACAAGCATTTTAAAAGTGCAAGACTTTAAAAGCAGACGTTGCAGGTGGCTCTGGAGATTACCCATCTTATTCTGTGATGCACTTAACTAAACAATGGCTCTGTAGGAGCATGAAATGAAGTTTTGGGGTCTGATGTGAAGCTTTGAAAAAGTATTTAAGGCAGTTGGATGAGTTGGAAAATTACCCCACACCTGAAGAAAAGACAGTTTTGTGCCAGAGGGAGGTGTCATGCTGCTGAAATTACGACAATTGTGAGCTTGACAGAGCTTGAGTCTGTATTAAATATTAAAAGGAGGAGAGTGAGTAGCCCCTGCACGCCCATATCCTACCCACACACTCATTATTACTTACTGTTCCTGATAGACTTCTCTGTACTGTGTGGGTGCTGGCAGACAGTGCTTGATTGACAACTCCCTCATTCCCCACTAAGTTTTATGTTAGGATGGGACAACTTGTACCTTTATCATTTTGAAGGCGTTATGTAATTCCCAGCATGGCTCTGCTTAATTTAAAACTGGACAGAGGTCTAATGATCCAGAGTAAGTGGAAACATCCGTCAGGCTTTGCAGGGCCTCGAAGACTGCAGCATGACAGGGTGTCTGCAGGTCCTTAAAAAGTCTTAAATTCCGTGGTACAACAATAAGGCCTTAAAAGTCTGGTACCTGTAGACCTGTATGCTGCAGACGCCCTGCATGAACTGTTGACTTTGTCGCCATCTAGTGTTTGTTTTTATAAAGGGAGGGATGCATATACACTTCCCTGGGATTTGCGCTTTAACATCCTGTCCCTGCGTTAAAACTGGAATTATATGTTGTCAAATCGAGGTCCACCACACTTCATAACAAAAACATTTCAAATGGAAAAAGTTGATTCTGGCCCGTACGGGGATCGAACCCGCGACCTTGGCGTTATTAGCACCACGCTCTAACCAACTGAGCTAACCGGCCATGCTATCAGGAGATAAAATGACGGTATTTGTTCACGATAATATACACTTAAAACTCGTTCCATCTTTCATTGTGGTATGACAACACGACCACCCAGGTCAACATTGTGTTAAACTAACACTGAGTCAACTCTTGTAGTTTTAAGCTTCAACAATAAATGGCTATTCTAGGTAGTGTAGTTTCAGTAACTAGCTAACTGTCTTCTAAGCTAGCTTCAAGTTGGCTAATATTTACCCATGTGGTCGAAGAAGTCGTTCTCAAATCTTAACGACTCAGCCTAACTACAATTATTAAAACGACAGTGCTAGTAAAAGTCCTCCTGTCTTCAGTTTTACTTAAATGTAAACTACGGAAATCAGCGAAAAAAAGATTGTCCAAAGTATCACAGGTAAAGTCATATTGGCCCCACATAAAGCTACTGCAGACATGCAACTGGCTACTGTGGCTGGAAGCTAGAGAGAAGCTAGAAAGCCTTGTCATTGCATAGGAATACATAGAACATAGAAACATAGAAACACTTCATAAAAGACACTGTTTGTCTAAAGCAAGTCATATTTTAGAGGCTGATCACATGTTTTATATATAGAATCTTAACCTGCAAAGGGACTAGTAGTTATTAAATAAATGCAGTGAAGTCAAAAGTAAAATGTGTTCCCTTTGTTGGGGAGTATTGTACTAAATGGCTGATTTTAGTTTACAACTATATATTTTGGTGTAGCATGCTGGTACTTTAACTACATTCATATTTACAAAGTGATTCAAGTTGTTATACTACTTACTGCCATTTTGTGTAATTAATTGGCCTATACTGAAAGTGCAAACAATTTTAGGTAGGCCATAAAAGGAAAGTTTTTTTATTTTATTTTTTTAAATTAGTTTATCTTTCCATAGCTTCTCTATTGAACCACAATTGGCCACAACTAGTGATTATTGCTGTTTATTAACAAATATCAGAGAAGTTCTGGTGTGCTAGTTTAGAAGTTACCTGTGAGTAATCCTATTTGGTGCAATTACTCCACCTAGACCAGGGGTCAGCAACCTTAACTGTCAAAAGAGACATTTTTGACCAAAAATAATTTTCAAAAATTTGCCTGAAGCCACACAACATATTTGAACCTTATGGTAATACTGCGTATTAAGACTAAAATAGCAGCAACATTAAAAATAGGTCTAAATGAGCATTCAAAAATATGTTTTACCACAAGATGACTCCTCAGCAGTACTACATTTATGATTATTTGCATTGTTGGCAGTGAAAGCAAATGAATCCGTCCACTCACTATCAAATTCTGTATTTTCCTCTGAGACTTTTACTTACTTTTGGAATCCATGGGAGGCTCAAGACGAGCCAATACTGCTGAGGTGTGGCAAAATTTAGAGAAAAAGCTGCCAGGTGGTAGATGTATGATGCACATTTATCTGATGAAATGTTAAAACATGATAAATAAAAATGTTAAAAAAAAAAAAAAAAAGTATCCATTTTCATGTAATTTTTTTATGTTTTGTTTTGTCGAAGCCACGGGGAGCCACTGGAGAGCTTTAGTTAACTAAACTAGATTTCTCCCAAGGGTAGCTTTGCTGTAATTCACCTTTTTCCAGTGTTAAGTATTGGTACTGTGACCATAATTACTGCACGCATTATATTTTGGGGTTATTTTTATTACTAAAGTTACTGTGTTATTTATGAATGGATACATTATTCATATTCAAGTAATAATAGATTTAGCATTATTGAGTTACTGGTCAATTATTAATTCAGCATCATTTACAGTACTCTGTATATTGTTTCATTTGTATTTTCATGTGCAGTGTTTAAGTGGAGTCATTGTGTTCCCTTGGTTATGAGCTGTTTGGTTCCTTCCTGCCCTTGTTTTGTGAGGACAAGTGTGAGTGATACACGAGAGAGTGATTGCCTCGTGCTTAAGAGTGAAGAGAAGTTGCTGTACTCTTAAGTTGAGATGTGTTAGTACTGTCTTGCCATGTTGGTAAAAATTAGATAAAGAGGAAGAAACAAAGTGTTGTAGCCTGCTTATTACCCACAGCCGACCAACAATCAAGAAAAGAGGATCACAGTTTCTTGCAAAGCTATTCTTTGTAGCTTCCCCCAACACTGTATTTCCCTCGAACATGTAATGGAGAGATTGGAAACACTCAAAACTTTCAAGTACAGTTGGCTGCTTAAGTACTGAAATATACTTATGTTACTTTCCACTACTGACCATGTCTGAATGGTTACATAAAAACACACAGGTACCCAACACCATGATTTTATTATTCTTTTAATTTATCTCAAAACAAAGTAGATGCTTAGGTTACACCATCATCCCAGTAATAATCACACACACAATAAAACAATCAGCTGCAGGTATCATTATAATGCCAAAATCAACATTCAGAAGCGATGGGTAAGAGCAAAATGTGTCATCCTGAAGTCCTCAGACAGGTCATTTAATACTATTATAGTTCGTAGTGGGAAACATAGAGCTACACAGACGCATGTCATCATCTCCTTAGATGCAACTCCCTCTCATCCTCATCTGGCACCATCAGAAGGTCCACTGAGTGATGAGCATCGTCTCCTATATCCTGGAAGAAGTACTCCTCGCTTTCACAGCTCTGAGTTCCGTTCACACACTCCGGGGTTTTGATTTGCTCCAGCTCTGCGCTGTCGCTGGCATTGCTGTCCTCCGCGCTGTCGCTGGCATTGCTGTCCTCCGCGCTGTTGCTGGCGTCACTGCTGTCACTGGTCTCACTCGTCTCGTTGCTTTCACTGCTGGTGCTCTCACTGCTGTTACTGGCATTCATGCCAATAATTCCAGTGGTGTCTGTGCTGTCGCTGGTGGTGTCACTGCTGTCGGTGGGGTTCTCCACCAGCGTCAGGTGGTCTGGATGACCTGTGACCTCTGTGCTGCTGTTGTCCTCTGTGCTCAGGTCATTGATGACGCTTGCAAACACTCGGCCCTGATGGAGAGAACATGCAGAGCATCGTGATACTCAACTTTAATCTCAGCTAAAGTGTGACAGTTTAAAACTAAGTGTGTGGTCAAAATATTTATCCCACCTTTCGAACATTCTCCTCGCTGCCCATGCTGTCATCTCTGGTTTCCTCCACGGAGTCAGACTGTGGAAATACAGTGAATGATAAGAGCTAAGCAGATACTGGATGGATGCTGTGCCATATACAGGTGTGGCAAAATACTTAAGACTTAATTGTTCTTACCACATCATCCTCATCTGATTGACTGTTACTCTCCTCTGAAATCTGTTTGTGGAAAAGAAACATACAGTTTTAGAAAATAATATCTTATTTCCACAATTTCCTTTATCTTTTCTTTCACTTTAATTATATTTTTTTGCAATAGAGTTGGCACAAGTACTACTACTACTACAACTCTTAAAGGAACAGTGTGTAAGCTTTAGGGGGATTTAGTGACATCTAGTGGTGCGGACTGCAGATTGCAATTAGCCGAAACCTTCCCAGCTAACATTCTTTCAGTGTTCATTTTTGCAGGGGTTTCTTCATCTTGAAAACAACAGCATTAGGTCATAAAAACAGTAAAAACACTTTTAAAAAAATCAGTGCTTTTCTGACACTCTCGTAGCGCAGGGGCTGCTAACTATGGTGGCTGATGTGAAAACACAAAAATGGAAATGGCCCTGTGCTGTAAATCCCAATCCATCCATGACACAAAATTTTAAAGTCTACACACATTCCCCGTCAAAATGACATAAAATCTTTATGTTCACTTGACACCAAAATGCGTCCCTTGTGAGCCTGATATATTTTTTTTTAATTTGAGTCAACAATTTTTGAGTTTTGAGTTAATTTGACTTGAATTTATAAAGCTGATTTTGCCTAATTAGTTTAAAGCCAACAAACAACACTGTCATTGTGCACTTAACATATTGAGGCGTCTTGGGGCTAAATGGGTGGAGTTTCCTAGCATGCCGTGAGACAACGTGTTTGAGGCATAAGTCAAAGAAAACTGTGTTTAAATGTGTTCTAAATCACTCGTTACCCATTACACAGTGATTAACGTTTATGTATTTCACAGTGGTTCTAATGGGTTACAGTTAATGTTGTGGTAAAAGCCATTTTGCATCATGAGTTAAGTAGTGACCTTCAGCCTGTGTGGATATTAGAGTGTTTTACATGAGGTTGTGCTGAGGTGGAATAAACAGCACTTCTTGATACAGAGTTAATCTCTTTGCCTTATTCTAGCAATCAAGAAACCTAAACTTGCCACAATATACTTTTATAGTTCAATGAAATAATAAGAAAATCTTTGTAAAATGTCTACTATATGCCTGTTATGTTCTTATGACATAAATATAAATGCTCAAACAACAAAATAATTTATGTTAAACTGACATCATATTCCTGCCAGATAAGGGTCATGTGACGCATTTATTTTGTGTCTGGTGTACTCAAAACTGTTATGTTACTGTATTGTACTGAATTAAAAGTTTTGAGTGCAAGATGCTTCCAAAAAAAGGTAAGTTGCACAAGCAAATTAGAGTTTAAAGTGTATCCAGAGACAGTGTTTGGTTTTTCTATTTTGGGCTACTGTTGAAATATGGCGATGCAACATAGCGACCTTTGTGGACGAGGACTTGCTCCGTTTGCAGATATTAACGGCTCACTCCACGGTAATGACAACACCACTCTGATTTTCATTATACACTAAAGAAAACATATTTACCATATTTAATTTCTGCCAAGATATCCCCTAAACCCTACACACTGAACCTTTAGAATATAATGAATTTAAGGTCACATATTTACAGAATGATGTCAGATTAATTAGATGAGAAGATTGACAAATCAAATGAACTTACTTGATTTGAGCTATTTTCTTCAGAGCTCTGCAACAGAAAAAGGAATACATTCCCATTTAGGTGAAGATCGGCACTCAAAAGAGATGCAAAGAGTCATCTGCATTGATAAATAATAATAATCTCTCTGCTGGAGCAAATGTCTGCAGTACCTGAGCCTCTGAGGTGTCATTTTCAGCTGATTGTGAAGCAGACAAACTTTCAGTCTGGAGAAGAAAAACAAAGAGAGCACAAACCACAATATATTTAATTATACATAATAACTGCAACACAAACAGTCATCACATTCAAACTGCTACTATAACTGGATCCAGTAAAGTAAACAATAGTGTCTGAAATGGAAATGCATCTTGAGGTTTGGAGCATCTTCAAGTAACCGCACCTATTGTTAGTCTTTCTGCTGACCTTGTCAGATGAACACAACCTGCCTGCAGTCAAATGATTAACATGTAATGTGTGTTGAGCTCCTGCGCTGTAACACTAGCAGTCAAATGAGATAAATAGGAGAGGACTGATTTCAGATTGCACCCACCGAGTTAGAATCATCCTCATCTGACTGACTGTTGCTTTCCTCTGAAGTCTGTTTGTGGAAAAGAAACACACTGTTAGGACATAATCCAGTGTTTTATTTCCACAATGGAGAGCACAGCAGCACACAAACATTATTTCTTTTGTTATCTTTGCTAGGTGTAAGCCTGAAGGGGTTTTGTGTGTACGTGAGTGTGTGTATCTATCTGTCCACAGCTAATCTCGCAAACTACTGGACCAATCAGCCTAATATTTTGTGCACTTTTTTAGGACTCTATTCTCAAGGATCTCTCGTGGTTGCAGTGATTCACAATTGTTGGAAAAACCTGTTTAATGACTGTTTTATACCATCACTGACTGCTGACTCCTCACTCCTCTCAACCTGCCAGTAGGGGCAGAAAGTTCTCTGGAAATTGTCTGTTGCAGGCCACATCTTGGTCTTTTTCGTGAGTCAAAAACTGATGCAAAGTTTGGTCATTTTGAACCGGAGGATCTGCAAATTAATTCCATACCCCATTTGTTATGATTCACTAAACTTAGTCGCATTACGAGATGAGTAAGTCCCAACTTTTAGTTATCTTCGCTGCCATCTTGACTGTAAGGGAGCCAGGAGGGACAGTTCTACCAGCTGCAGCTCTTTGTGGTCCGGCTGTGACCCTGTATTGTACCGTCCTCTGCATGGTGTCATACCACACCGAGAGCAAGGACTGATTTGCCGACTCGATTTTGTAGACTTGCAGATTTTGTTGATTTGGTGATTTTTCCTTAATATTTGTGCATCTTCCCCAAGTAAGTAAGCAGGCTATGAAGTGAAATGTTTTTTGTCTGTTTTAATTGTGTTTATTGTTGTTATCTCCTTCTTTGTTGTGCTGTAGCCTACAGACAAACTAAATGCTGTTAAAAGTCCAGTTATGAACAACATGGATCAAAGATTTGTGGCTATGCTTCAGCTTTTAAGAATACATTCATCCTCATAACTACATCACAGTCTATCTATTTCACATACAGCGTCTGTTAGCAGGAGGAATCAATCCACTCTGTGCAATGTGCCAAGGCCCTGTAAAAAATATGAGGCATGTTGCATTGTCTAGAGTGGTAGCAATCAGCTTGGGCAGCCCCCACTCTACCAGGTTTATTAATGTAAATACTGACTGGACTTTCTGCACTAAACACACATTTTTCTTACTTATCTATATTTTTCTCTCACTTCAAATCTTTTTTGTTACAATTATCTTCATTTTCATTAGAGTTTGTACTTCTACTGCTACTACTACTCTTAAAATGTGATGAATTTGGGGTTATGAACCCTTCAGTAACATGCTTAATGTAGTTTACTGAAGACAATGAAGTGAAAGAAAGAGAGTGATGATACAACTCACCTTGTCCTCTGATGTGGATTCTGATGATTCTGAGCTCAGACTCTGAAAAGACACACATTTGATATTGTGAATTTAGACATATTCACAGTACGCTGTTAGAATAATTAGAAAATGATTTGCGTTGTGTAGATCACAGAGCAAAATGAACTTACTTGATTTGAGCTATTCTGTTCAGAGCTCTGCAACAGACAAAAGAATACACAACGATTAAGATAAAAATCAGCAGCTAACAGGGATGCAAAAAGTCATCTGCGTTAGAAAATGTCACAGTACCTGAACCTCTGAGGTGTCATTTTCAGCTGATTGTGAAACAGACAAACTTTCAGTCTGGAAAAACAAAGAGAGCACAAACCACAATATGTTTAATTATACATAATAACTGCGACACCAACAATCATCACATTCAAGCTGTTGCTGCAACTGGATCCAGACGTACAGTAAAGTAAACAACAGTGTCTGAGGTCTGGAGAATCTCTGAGTAACCGCACCTATTGTGAGCTTTTCCGCAACCTGCCTGCAGTCAGATGATTAATGTGTACAGAGTGTTGAGTTCCCGCGCTGTGACACCAGGAGTCAAATGAGATATAGCTTTAACTTTTAGTTGCACTCACCGAGTTTGAGTCGAGCTCATTTGATTCCAAAACAGCGCTGTATGAAATCTGTCGGAAAGAAATCACAGGTCATATTTTACACAATGGTGGATTCAATTGCTCACATTTACAGGCATGCTATAGCCTATGGTTGCAACTGGAAGAGTCAATGACAGTATTAAAAGAAGTAGAAACAAGCAAACATTTTTGAAATGTTGCTAAATGTGTATTGAATTGCTAAAAGATTAAATTGAAAACCTTAATTATAAGTTAATTGTTAATTAAATGAAACACAATTGTTTTATTTCCTGTTTCATACTTACTGGATTGGCAAGAACTGCTCCAATGAGGCAAAACATGATTATGGTGCCCTTCATTCTGTAACAGACGTGCAGTATGTGATTAATATTGTTGCAAATTTGATTAAATTCAATTGAAAATACCTCGTCCCTCAAGGAAAAT
This sequence comes from Epinephelus lanceolatus, assembly GCF_041903045.1. NCBI lineage: Eukaryota > Metazoa > Chordata > Actinopteri > Perciformes > Serranidae > Epinephelus > Epinephelus lanceolatus. The sequence goes on from NC_135736.1 coordinate 31,480,950, forward strand.
TTGACATAATCAGTAATCTAAAACATATAGATAGTTGCTTTAAACTGCTAAACATGTAAAGAAAAAGTTGACAGAAACTAACAATACAACTTAAATGCTCATGACAGCAATGAAAGTTTGGAATAATGCAAGAAAAATATGTCACAAAATCAATATATGATCAGTTACCTTATTGTCTGTTGGATTCACAGCTGGTGTGAGAAATGCTGTCAGTGTTCCTTGCTCAGTGGATGTAGCAGCAAACTGTCCTGAGCCACGTATGGAAGCTGGTGGTTGAGGCAGCGAGAGCACGATGTGTGGATATGCTGTAGGAACAACTGTATATAAGCAAACCTTAATTACAACAGTTGCATCACTTCCTTCCGGCCGTCTTTCAACTGTGGACATGCGAAGGTGGATTTGTTTCTGGAGAGCGAGCTCAAAACAAACACACACACTGGCACGATAATGCTCACACCACACACACCACAAACACATGCACACGCACTCACACACAGTTGGGTTCATTCAGTCACTTCGTGTCCTCCACCCTCTCTCACGTCCTCAGTGAAATATAGTTTAGCCTACTAAACCATAGGATTTGTGGCCTGTTGAGAAAACAAGCTCACCCACTCAGAGAGGAAAGGACGGCTAGACGGGATCATGCTTGTTTCCGGTGAGGTGGATGTTTTTTTCTGTGCTGTCTCGTCAACCACTAGTTTGATTATTTTTTTTAATATATTTATATAGATTTTATTGTTGTCTAATAATTAATTACAAGAAGCAGGTGAGAGGCCTGCCTTGATCAAAGGTAGATTGAAAATACTTTTTAAAAAAAGGAGGAAATTACATTTTTTAATAAGGAGGCTCAAACTTCACGAATAATTCCAGTCATATACGCACATTAAGACAAAAACACTGATACAATTATTATCAAAAGAGCCATTTTTGGCCAAAAATAGAAAAAATATATATATATCTAAAGCCACAAAACATATTTGAGCCCCATTATAAAGGTAACACAGCCTTTTAAGTTGAATTCAGCCTATCAGCATTACTGATATGTCTAAATGATCATTTATTGATATGTTTAGCACAATGTGGCTATTCTTCAGTGGGCTATTTTTGATTATTTGGTACTTTAACTTTGCAGCATTGCTAATAAAAGCAAAAATATATGTCTATGCACTATTAAATTCTCTTTTTTCCCCTGAGACTTTTCCCTTTTTGGATTTGGAATCCACAGCTAGCCTAGCTAGAAGGACTCAAGACAACTGTAGCCATCACTAGTGATGTTTTCGGGGGGAAAGGCACTAGGCCACAGACATATGATGCACATTTTAGTTGACGAAATGTTAGAACATTTTTTAAAATCACTGTATAGACTGTAGGCGGCACGGTGGTGTGGTGTTTAGCACTGTCGCCTCACAGCAAGAGGGTTCCTACTTTGATCCCAGGAGGGACCTTCTGTGCGAAGTTTGCATGTTCTCCCCGTGTTAGCGTGGGTTTTCTCCAGGTACTCCAGCTTCCTCCCACAGTCCAAAGACATGCAGGTTAATTGGTGACTCTAAATTGTCCGTAGGTGTGAATGTGAGTGTGAATGGTTGTCTGTCTCTATGTGTCAGCCCTGTGATAGTCTGGTGACCTGTCCAGGGTGTACCCTGCCTCTCACCCAGTGTCAGCTGGAATAGGCTCCAGCCCCCCAGCGATCCTCAAGAGGATAAACGGTTACGAAAATGGATGGATGGATGGATGGATGGATGGATAGACTGTATGAGAGTTATTCAGTTTCATATAATTTTCTGTCAAAGCCACAGGAAGCCACTGGAGAGGGGCTAAAGAGCCACATGGGGCTCTGGAGCTGCAGGTTGCCCACCCCTGCACTAATAGACATTTTATTAAAATAAATCCAAACCATGTTGTGTATCTCATGACAGTGATAAGCCTCTGTGGACAGGGGCCAATATTTTGGGCTGATCCGATTGTCAATGTAGACTCCCTCATCCATGCACCGATCATTTTGGCTAATCTCTGTAAAGCAGCCCAGTCACCACAAGAAAATATTCTTCAAACCATTCCTACATTACATCTGTATGTCTCATCTGTAGTATATCCACACTTCTAAAGTGACATAGTACATGAGCTGACTTTGTCACTGTAAGGTGGAGGGAATGGTGGATGGTGTGACACCTACGTGAGACGGCTGCCAAGCTGCAGACGACTATTTGAGACTGCTTGGTTTTTGGCGGCTTTTCCGCCTACGTTTTTGGCAATGAACCTGAATGTTTTTTTTCACAGCACCTGGGTGTTTTTAGCAGCACGCGGTGGTGTTTCCCAGCACTGTTTGAGCCACAAAGCCTGGGTGTTTTTCAGCGACCGATGCCTTTTGCTTTTCCAGTGCATATCTGTCACCAAATGTGGGTGTTTTAAGCCAAAACATGATATTTTCCTAACCATAACCAAGTGTTTTGTGCCTAAACTTAACCACACCTTTACCACAAATGTAAGATTTCAGTGTATCTGCCACAAAGTCGTTTACAAATGTAACGTACCTGTGATTTGCAGAAATGTATGATACAAACATTTTTTTCTGGCAGTTGGGTTGCTATAAACACACATCCGCATATGAATGCAGATAATTTTTTGAAAGCTAATATGAAGCTAAGTTGTTATCAGGTGATAGCTGATGGGTTCGGAAATTACACTTCGTCCAATACCTTACAACACGGACTGTTTACGTGCCATTTAAACATGATTCGTCAATACTACTCAGACTACAAACAGATTACAAATGAAAACCAGAACACTTCCGATATCAAACTCTTGTCCTGTCGCCCACAGATTCTGCGTACATATGCGGATATCCGTTTAAAGAGATTATGCAACCTGTTGTCCTCAGTGTTAAGTGATGTTGTTGGAAACGAGACGTGTTCTTGGAAGTAGGACATGTACAGTATGGACACCTAAATAAAGACTTCTATGTTTCCTCCCTGAGGCTCATAATTGCTTCCTGGATACCCATATATGGTCAGGCCTAAAATAAGATTACAGATTCCTTGTTTAACCTCACTCTGGATTTCAACCGTGCAAAAGAAACATGTAATTAGACTGGATGTTCACCAGTCTGGAGCTGTTTGCCAAAACCACAGCTACCAGAGAGTGGAGAGGACGATTGATGCATGTTGTGGCTCACAGACCGGCAGTCAACAGTGTCTGCCCTGAGGTTACATACGTTTTTATGATGTATCCAACATGTCAGCCAGACATCTGATGCATCAAGGTTATTGATTTGCTTAATGTGATATGCAATTTTACAACAAGACAGACTAGTAATAGAGCAGTAGACTCAAATCTGATCCTCAACAGCCAGAGTGATGCAGGTTTTTGTTGCTCCCTGGTGTTTAATGAGCAGCAGCTGAGCCAATAATGAATCATTAACTAATCAAGGAGGAACAGAAGCCTGCAGGACAGTGGCAATTCAGGGACAGCATAACTGAAAATAACTCTAGTACTTGCCTCCAATTTCAAAGTTATTTACATGACTGTTTTCATTTTCATGCTGCTTCTGCTCCATCACATTTCAAGGGTAAATATTGTACTTTGCACCCCACTACCCTAAATAGCTTTAGCTAGGAGCTGCTTTGCAGATTTACAGGATTAATGCAAAAAATATAATTAACAGATAAATTCTGATTCATTATTATAGATTAAGAGGCTCAGCAGTATGAAATATAGTTAAGATTAGCCTAACCTTTACCAGCTGTAACACTGAAGTGATGCTGAATGTATCAATAGTTAAAAATCCAGTTATGTAATATTATATTGAGATGGGTTATTCTGCATAATGAGTACTTTTTGCTTCAAATACTTCTCTACTTTAATTAAGTAAAATTTAGAATGCAGGACATTTACTAGTAACAGAGTATTCCTACCCTGTTGTATTGGTACGTTTACTAAAAGATCTGAGCACTTCTTCCACCACTAACTGTGGAGAATTTTACTTGAATTTTACGAAGCTCAGTTACAGTGTTCACAGCGACTGACAACATCACCTGAAATGTCCAGTGTGTGGGATTTAATGGCCTCTAGTGGTGAGGTTGCGGTTTGCAGCCAGGTTAAACTTGATTTAAAGCGTGCCAAGCATGTAAGAGAACTACGGTGTCCTACACAAAAACGCATATGGCTATAATAATAAGGCCAGTTTTTAGTTTGTCTGTTCAGGGCTACTGAAGAAACATGGCAAACTCAGTGGAAGAGGACCTGCTCTGTATATAAACTGCTTATTCTGAGGTAATGAAAACACAACTATTCTTATGTTCAAATGATTATAAACCAATGAAAAAATAGATGAATATTATATACCATGTCTGTCATATGCCTCTGACTTCAGTCATGTCACATGTATCATAAGCAGATAGAGTCTGCCCAGTTATCACATAACTGTAAGTGCTCAGAATAAAATGTAAATTTCTAACATCTACATTTCCATTACAGCTGCTGATGAACATTACCTGATATGTTTAAAAGCTCCAGAGCAGACACTGAATGGCTCTTATGGCGAATCTGCAACGTCAAATGAGAAGGAGTGCATTACAATAAAAACACTTTGATAAAAAGACAAATCTTGCAAAAGTGAACTAAAATATATCTTCAACTCTTTCTGCTGTCATGAGCAATGGATAAAAATATTTGAAATAAAATGGTGACAGATATTTGTCTTGTTGTTAATGTTAATGTTATGTCACTCATCATTTCAAAAATGTTTGAATAACACTTAGTGGCCCGAGCAGCACAGGCCTGTGGCAGAGTGACATCTAGTGGCCAAAAGTATGTATTAGCTCCGTCCTAAAACTGTGCTTCATGTGACAAGTTTCACATGAGTATGGTTTGGTTTTATTCTGTCATAAGCAACCTACACATGATACAGTTGTTCCAATATTTAATAAGACAAAAGAAGAAAAGCAAAACAAAAAAAAATCAATTCAACATGAGACCTGGACATTTAATTAAATGTAGGTAGAGCCTTAGGCGTAGATTTTAAACCTGGGGCACCAGGGACATTCACTTATTTACAAAATGTGCATTTTTCATCCCAATGAAAACATAAAAAGTTGTAGTTTTATTTTTACAAAATTGAAGACATTTGATGCAGAAAAGACAAAAACTGGTGCATAAACAATTCACCAGGATGCAGGAAGTTAAGTTTTTGAAGCTCAAAATTTCCTGGGGGAGGACCCCAAACCCCAGGTTACATATGTGTTCAGGGACGAGATCATATGTGCATGATTGCTTGCACTACAGGGCCCATCATAAAAGCATGCACTGGGGCCCGTCGCAACTACCCTACGCCACTATATGTGTTCCCCCCAATGTTGAAACAAAACTTTTGCTCTAGGTTATCAGGAGCAAAGCTGAATACAGAAAACGTAATATTTCATTACACTCTAGTTCTATTCTAAGTCAAATATCATCATATGTTTGAATTTGTCATGTATCTATGTTTTACAAGTGTATTCTAAATAACAAACCTGGATTTGTATAGACCGTCAGATTGTTTTTTAACTTTCTTCCTCACTCTGTGCATGTGTCCCCAAAACAGAGTCAATAAATGATAAAATTCTTAAAACTTGAGCTCAATTTTGGCCTGCATATATTCTCTGTCGGGGCTCCTTTGTCAGCTAATCACGCCTTCCCTCTGTCTTTACTGGACAATACCTTTGCTGTATGGGCTAGGCTGGACATAAAAACCATAAGAGACATGTATGTTGACTCCATTTTTGCATCTTTTCAACAATTAGTTGATAAATTTTCACTCCCTAAGGGACAATTTTTTAGGTACCTTCAAACTGTACCGCATTCCCAGAATTCCCAGCTCTACCCAATCCTTCAAACTGATGTGTTCCTGAGACCTCTTGCCTCATTGAGGGGGGCGATCTCGTTAATATACTCCAATATTTATGACCTTCATCTGGGCTCCTCTGCTACTCTGAAAACGGTCTGGGAGACAGATTTAGGAGTGACAATCATAGATGGGGAGTGGGTGGAAATCTTGAGGAGAGTGCATAAGTCTTCAATTTGTGCTAGACACAGCTTTATGCAATGCTGGATCTTACACCAAGCTCACTACACCAAAGCTCGGCTTGCAAAAATGTTTGATACAGTGTCTCCTTTGTGTAACCGATGCCAACAGGCCACTGCAAGTTACATACACATGTTTTGGAGCTGCCCCTCATTGAAAAGATTTTGGTTTGAAATTTTTCTTACATTGTCCAGGGTAATTGGAAAAGATATCGCCCCTAATGCTCTGACCGCTCCGTTTGGTGTGTGGCCTTCGTAATCTGTTCTTTCTCTTGCTAAAAAAGATTTAATTGCATTTACAACCCTGCTGGCCAGGAGGTTAAGTCTGTTGAAATGGAAATCCACAGTCCCACCCACCTATACGACCTTGATCAAAGAGGTGCTTTATTTTCTCAAGCTGGAGAAAATCAGACTGACCCTGTCTGGTAGAACTGATTCATTTGATGGAACTTGGACCTCTTTTTTGTCTTATGTGAATAGCACAGAATGTCAGATCTCTTTGGACTGAAATGGGAATTACAACAATGTATCTTACATGAGATGTTCATTCATTCATCTTCTAACCACTTCATCCTCTTGAGGGTCTCGGGGGGGCTGGAGCCTATCCCAGCTGACATCGGGCGAGAGGCAGGGTACACCCTGGACAGGTCGCCAGACTATCACAGGGCTGACACATAGAGACAAACAACCATTCACGCTCACATTCACACCTACGGACAATTTAGAGTTATCAATTAACCTAGTCCCCAATCTGCATGTCTTTGGACTGTGGGAGGAAGCCGGAGTGCCCGGAGAGAACCCACGCTGACACGGGGAGAACATGCAAACTCCACACAGAAGGGCTCCCAAACCCGGGATCGAACCAGCAACCCTCTTGCTGTGAGGTGACAGTGCTAACCACCACACCACCGTGCTACCCGCATGAGATGTTTATTATTATTATTTTTTTCTTGCTATGTAACTTTCCATCTTCTGTTTTTCTTGTGCTTGAATGGGGTAGGTGCCAGGGGTTGTGGGTGAGGGGAGAGGGATGTTGAGTCTTGTTATATGGCTCTGTTAAACTGACAACTGTAACACAGAACCTGTGAACCACTGTATTTTTATCTGAAAAAAATCAATGAACAGATTGTTAAAAATAAATAAATAAATGATACAATGTGTAAAAATAAGTAAATAATAAGAATAAAAATAACCCAGAGGAAACAAGGTACCTAACTGAAGTTCAAAGCAGGATCTATTTCTCTCCCTCTTTGTATCTCTGTAGCCCAAAGACCCTCCCAAAGTAAAAAAAAAAAAAAAAAAGCGTTGGCACCATAGACCCAGAAAAAAACTCTGTGTGTGTGTGTGTGTGTGTGTGTGTGTGTGTAGCATGCCAGTTTGTGTGGACAGTGTGAGCGCTGTCTCGAATACAAAAGGACACCTTCACAGGTTCAACACAGGCAAAGATTCTCATTTCTCTTGCTACTGCCAGCCTCAGGTAAAAACCTAATTACTGTCTTTTTACATTGTTTTGAAGGGTAGTTTGTTAATGATCAATAGAGGTGCATTGACGAACTAATTTGCAGTCAAACTTGTTGTGTGTTGTATGCAGTGACCACTGGCTTGGTTATGCTGTAGCCTCGTTTGTGACAGCCAAAACTTTATGTTGACGCTTAATGGTGACATTTATGCCTTAATTATTTCTGTGCATATGAAGAGATACTGTCACTATTATTATACCGTCTACGTTGTGATGTACTAACTAATATATTGCACATAATATTTTGAATGTTGCTTACTTATAGTTGTGCATAATCTACATATCAAGATGTACTTTTATAGTTTATGTATTCTAAGAAAAACCTCAAAAAATAAAATAATTTGTATTAAATAATGTGAGTGATAACAACCATCATGTAATATACATAGGTGTTACGTTAAATATGAAAAGTTAATATGTGTCGTTACCAACATTACCACAATAAGATCACATAAAACTGTGTGATTTATCAGTTTTAGTGAATTTTCATACACACACACACTCCCCGTCGACAACTATTTGGGGTTTAGTGGGCCAAACCGGAGAGCTATTGTTCCCCTGGACAGGCCCACTAGTGTCTGTTTTGTTTCCGTCCCGAGAGACAAAAAGTTTGTGGACTTAGTCAACTTTTTCCAGTCTGGTAGCTTCTGATGTTTACTTAGGCTCTGAATGTGACTTTTGAGAGAGAGGCGCATCTCAGAGGCCTGTAACCTTGACAACGGTGGAGGCCAATCGCGCCGCTCTGCTTGTCATGAAAGTGTTGGCAGCACACAGATGCAGTCATTTGTTTAAACTTTGAAGGCTTTGCCAAGTTCATGTCTTTGTTGTGACCCGTTAGAAGTCAGATTGTAATGTATTCATTGCTCACAATATGTTTTGTTAAATTGGGTTATCTAATTTTCATCTCTGCAGGGATTCACGATAATGTAAATTAGCACATGTAATTAAATTTGGGCTAGATGTAAGCCTGATGTTTTAAGTACTCATTTTAATGTCTCAGGTATGAGGGCCTGCTTGGTATTCCTTTGCTTCCTGGCAGCAACATTTGCCCTGTCTGTGAGTAATATTTTTCTTAATTTGACATCGAATTTCACCATGAGAGAACTGACAAACAAAAGATGTGATATTTTTTTATTGCAATTTGGGCATTAAAGGAACAGTGTGTGGGATTTAGCGACACCTAGCGGTGAGGATTGCAGATTACAACCAGCTGAAACTTTTCCATTTGCTGAGCGTGAACTCCCGGTCAGATTTCCTTTAGTGTTGATTGTTCAGTAGGTTTTTAACGGGAGCCAAATTATCCACAGGGGTCTCTTCCTCTCCAAAACAAGCAAACCATGTGATTAAAACCGGTAGAAAACACAGAATAAAGCAGTTTCACGTTACAAATCATTTTCTCCAATGCTGTTCAGTCATTGCAGACAGGCGTTAGCCCAGCACTTGCAAATGTGTGCTCACCTTTTCTCAAATAACTTAAGATCGAGACATTCAGGAGGTTTTTACCGGGAGCCAAATTATCCACAGAGGTCTCCTCCTCTCCAAAACAAACAGACCGAGTGATTTAAACTGGTAAAAACACTGAATAAAGCAGTTTCACGACGTTTCCACGATGGCCAACATGAAAACATGAATGGCTCTATCTGGAGTCAGTTTAGTTTTCCGTTCTGGGCTTCTGTAGAAAGATAGCAACATGGTGGACCCCGTGGACAAGGACCCTCCCTATGTAGCTATAAACGGCTCATTCTAAGGTAACGAAAATATGGCCGTTCTTATTTTCTGGTGATTATACACTAAAGAAAACATACTGTACTTATTTTATTTTTTATTACTGCCAATATAGCCTCCTAAATCCTACACACTGGACCTTTAACTGAATGGATGTTCATGTAATTAATTATCCCCATTATATCTAGGTAAAGAGTAAACCTCATGGAAAACATCATGGATTGCACAAGACTTCACATACAGCCAAAGAAAAGGTAGAGCAGGACTCTACACTGACGTTTTAAACATGTATTTGAAACATAAAATGTTTCCATGTTGTATAAAATTCACATTTTCCCTTTCTCCAAAATAAGGACGTTATCACAGAGGAGGCCAACAAGCCACAGATCTTACCCACTTTAGTCACGTTTGAGGCCAGCAGCCAGGAGCAGGAAGATGAAGAACTGAGCTCCCAAGACAATGCTAACGCTAACAAGGAGGAGGGAGAGTTTGAGGTGTCTGAGAGGAGCGACAAAACGACTGCAGTCCTGCTGAGCGAGGAGGAGCTGGTGGACCTCCTGAAGAAGGAAGCAGAAGAAGAGCAGGAAGCAGAGGAGAGAGTGCTAGAGGAAGAAGAAGAAGAAGTGGAGATGGACAAAGGCAAGGCGGAGTCTGGTGAGGCTGTGGAGACCACTGAGGACAAGGAGGTGGAGGAGAGGAAGATGGACGACAAACTGGAAGTGGAGGGAGATGATAAAGAGGTGACAGATGAGGCGGAAGAAGGAGTAAAGGAAGATATGCTGGAGAAAGAGGAGGAAGAAGAGGTGGAAAATATGTCACTCGAGGAAAAGAAGGAAAAGTCAGTTGAAAAAACAGCAGACAAAGAGGTACAAGGGGCATTTCTGGAGGAGATAGATGGAAGCACAGATTCAGAGATTCCAGCTGATCTTGACTACGCTGCCGATAGTGGCATCTTACAACCTCTCCAGATTGTATCTGCTAAAATAAAACCCCACCCTGATGACACACTGCCTGATTCAAAACCAGATGTTAAAGTGAAGAAAGACGGTGAGAAAGAACTGCCCATCATAACAGATGACTATGAACAGGACGTTCAAAACACTGAGGCAGTGGACAGTGAGGAGGAGTCTGATCAAGACAAAGACTCACAGGCAATATCTAAAGATGTCGATAAGAAAGAACCTGAAGCAAACGCAGACCCTCATGAACCAAAAAGCACTACAGAGTTCGAGTCAGGTTCCCGAACGGCTGGAAAGGAGGAAGAGAAAAGTAAGAACGAGAGTGGCAGTCACACCAAGGGAAAGACAAGGAAGCAAAAGAAGAACAAGAGGGCAAGGAAGCACTCTCCACAGAGCGAGGAAACACAGTCTGGACAGGAACAGACCCAACAGGATCCTCAGGTGTCTGAGGGCAGCAGCATTGACAATACAGTCCAAAAGGCAAAGAGGAGAAGGGCAGGAAAATGGGTAATGCATACTTTTTTAAAACTCTGATGTAAACCCATGCACAGCAATACCAGATGCTCAGAGCAACTGATACAAAGAGCTGTTTAGGGAGGCAAATGGTAGATAGCACAGGACTTTCACCCAGGTGACTGGTGTTTGTGTCCTGTGTGAAACCAAAATCAGTGCTGATTTTTTTTAATCAGAATGTTGCATAAGTTATGTATGGATGTCACATACATCATGTCATGTTCAAGTGATAACCTGGGGCTGGAAAATGAAGCCAAAACAGAAGTGTCAAAAAGTGCAGTTCCTTGAATGGCCACTTGAGGCTGGCTCCAAAAGTGAGTCAATCCCCATAGACCCTCATGTTAAAATGCCAAACTTAACAGTAGAAATAAACATGCTCACAGCCTGGAACAAAAAACACTTTTGGTCTTTATAGCTAATTTCCCCTTTCGTGACAACTGTACAGCTCACCCATTTACATTTTATTAAGGCTTAAAATTAGGCATGATTAAGGACATGGCCGCTTTAAGTCACAGGCTGTCTGCGAGACCTCACCTCGGGCTCTCAGTCAGACCCACCCCATTACGGTGACTTCTGGCTCCAAAAAAACACAAGATGGTGACGGCCAAAATGCTGATCTCTAGGCTTCAAAATGGGTGTCCAGAAACCATTGGGTGGTGTCACGGTAGCTACATCCATTATTTTAAACAGTCTCTGGTCATGTCACATATTTATGTCAGGTTATGTTATGTGTAACCATAACCCCGTCACAAATGTATTCATTTTCACCCAAACCATGATCTTTTTTCTAAACCTACCCAAGACGTTTTGTTGCTTAAACCTAAGTATGGCTGTTTCATAATGTTAACCACTCGTTAAAATGTGTTTCACACAGGAGACAGCTGCGCGTCTCATACAGACTGTAAAGGGTGCCTTGTGGCTTTGGTATCAGACTGGTGGTGTGACAGAGCATTGATAGTAGACGACCCAACCACGAACCTAACCATGATTGTTTCATAATGTTAAGCACGTGTTAAAAAGTGTTTCATCCAAGAGGCTGCTGAAGGGTGCCTTGTGTGTTGGTTTCAGATGCCAAGGGGTGTGACAAAACATTGGTATTTGGTGACCTGGGAATGAGAACAGGTTGTATATTTTTGGTTTCATGGCTGTTTAGGTTCACTCTCACCAATCTCAGGGTAACGTTTGGCAGGAGCAGGCAGCTGTTTTCAATGAATAACACAACGTGCGCTGCATCAAATGGCAGACAGACCAAGCTAGCCTCTCGCTGGTGAAGATAGTGGAGCATCAAGCAGCTACAGAGACAAATGTGAAATTACTTTTCCCTGACTCACTTACTTCTCCAGCTGTTGTTGGACTCTTGGGGGGATGGAGAGGGATAGCAGGTCAACAAAAGCGACACATTTTGGTCATTTTGCTAACAAGGGGGATGGCAACCCTTCCTCAAACTGCCTACTGCTTATAATTACCAGGTGGCCAGAAACATTGCTCCATATCTTCTGCAAGTATAAACAGGCAACTGTTGCTCATATCAGCTAAAAGTTAGATGTCAGTGTTGTGTCCACAGAGTGATTCTGGTGCCCCCCAAGTGGCCAAAACATCTGTTAATGCTGGTTTTCATTAGGGGACAGTGACATTTACGTTGCTGTTGTGCTGCAGTCTGATAAATAAACACATTTATTGTCATCTTCTCAAGAAATTACATTTTCACATCTCTCTTCCAGGGTCCTTTGGTAGGAATGAATCCAGTGCAGATAAGAGCCACGGTAGATCTCTACCCCAGTTCCAGACCCCCTCTTGGTGGAGGCGTCCATCACCCAGAAGCCCCTGCTGGTTGGTTAATTCAGCTTTCACCATACTGACTAATGCACTATCCCAACAGCCTCACATGGGAATCTGCTGACTTGATCATTTTGCTAAAACTTCCGCATGAATAGTGTCAGTCTGCTTCACGGTCACTACCAAAACACAGCACTGTGGGCTTAAGGAGTGAATGATGGAGATCAAGTTGAATTTAATCGCTGTGCAAACTCAAATGGTGGAGGAATGTAGGGGACGTTGTGCAGTGCGTATAGCTCATCAGTTATCACACTGTAAAATAAAACCAAACCAGTTCTGAGAATGACTCTTCATATCATTGGTTTTCTTGTGCTTGTCTTTTCTCCTAGATCCATGCGACAATTTTCCCTGCAAACGTGGAAAGACGTGTAAACTTGATGCAGACAATAAGCCAGGCTGTGTGTGCCAAGAGCCGTCTGAATGTCCTCCCAGTGTGAACGACTTTGATCATGTAAGTATGGATAATCTGTTAATAAGGGCTAAACTGGGATGGTGTATAACAGCTACTGTATAGCATTTGATTGTCGCTCTTGTTGAACTCCTGAAGGTTTGTGGGACCAACAACAAAACATATGCTACGTCATGTGAACTCTTTGCTACTAAATGCAAGCTGGAGGGCACTAAGAGAGGACACAGACTTCATCTGGACTACACTGGGCCATGCAAAGGTGAGTGTTAAGCCTTGTGCAGAGCATATGCTTTAAACAACAACATTATTTGACCCTGATCTTTCTCTCTGTTTCTCTCTCAGTAATACCTCCTTGTGTGGACACGGAGCTGGTCCAGTTTCCTCTACGAATGAGAGACTGGTTGAAAAATGTACTGCTGCAGCTCTATGAACATGACTCCATGACTCCTGGCTTCCTCACGCCTAAACAGCGTTTTAGAGTAAGATGCATTGCTCAGATGATTATGTATTGATAAACTGGGATTCTTAGGCCTCTTAAAAACTGTGTATTTAAATCCTAATCTTAAAAAACACTACAGTAGTACTTCAATTTGTTGTCTTATTTATATCCAATCAATAAGTCAATGAATGAGTCAATCAGAAAGTCACATAGCACATTTGGGAAAAGGAGAGATTATGCACTATTTTGTGTATTCTGTAGGTGAAGAAAATTTTTGAGAGTGAGCGGCGTCTTCATGCTGGTGATCACTCCGTTGAGCTGCTCGCGCAGGACTTTGAGAAGAACTACAACATGTACATCTACCCAGTGCACTGGCAGTTTGCACAACTGGACCAACACCCTTCTGACAGGTAGATTTTATTCAGTCCAGTTACCAGAAGAAAGTGTACGCTTCTGCAAACTATTCATAAATCACATTTGTATGTTTCATTTGCCAACATTTCTAAAGTGACATAGCATATAAGCTGACTTTGTCATGGTAAGGTGAAGGGGATGGTGGATGGTGTGACATCTAGGTTAGTTGGCTGTCAAGCTACAGACCACTGTTCAAGACCAATGAATGACAACACTGGTTGTTTTTGGTGACCCTTTGCTGTGTTTCCACTGGTGTTTGTGGCACCAAACCTGGGTGTTTTTTAGTGACACATCAGAGCGTTTCCTAGCAGTGTGTGAGCCACCGAACCTGGATGTTTTTCATCGCTCTGTCCATGTTTTTCCAGCAGCTTTTGTGCCACAAAATTGAGTGTTTTAAACCCAACTATGATCTTTTCCGAACCATTACCAAATGGTTTCTGTGCCTTAAAGCCGCTACAAGGAACTTTTAACTGGATATGCAAAAGTCTCTCGTTTCTGCTGATGTCTGTGCGTGACCTACAACAGCAAATGAGACCATCGGTGTGAAGATAAGCTATTTCTATATAGTGTATATCCATACCTTTAGGAAACTGTGTCCGGGTCCGCTCCAGGTCGCTTCCAGGACACAACGATTTACGGCACTCAGACGGCACACTGCATCTTACCTAGCTGCTTACATTTATAGTGACTCTTATAAATAGACGTGATTCCTCCTCCTCGACCTGACGTCCGCGGGGAGTTAAAATAGCAGCAATCATCGGGTTAAAGTTCTGTGAAAGCACTGGACTCACCAACAGTCAGCCACGTCTCAGTCACAGAGAAAATCCAATCCTCGGGAAGTCAGGAAATCCTTCAGGATAAACGTTTTGTTCACTAGCGATGTAGCATTTACCAGCCCAATCCTGGCAGGAGCCGGTGAGTCCACGGTGTTAGCTGTCCGGGGAGCCACACACAGAGGCCGCAGGTTGAGCAGATTCACCCCGCGCCAGCGGGGACGATGAGAGCAGGGACCGCGGGGCTGGAACACCTCATGTGGGCCGACAACAGGTACCAGCCAGGCGTCGACAAGTGCCGAGAAATAAAGAGGCGAGGCACCGCTCCATACTCAGTCCAAGAAGCCGTGGAAGTGCTCGCCAAACAGGCTTTCAGCCTTACCAGCCGACTGCTGCGTTTACCCCGGCGGCGGTGGCGCTTATGCCGGAGAGGTGGAGCTGGGGCGCAGCAGAGGTGAGCTGGGATCCCCAATAGGAGCGAGGGCAAAGTTTTCCTGTCTTGTTGTTTCATTCATCCCCAAAACAAACACATGCGCGAGCCAGGTAAGCGTCTTTACGACAATACGCACTAGAGCTCATGGGAAATGTAGGCTTCATTCCGGCAAAACACTACCGCTTTTGTCCACAGGGTCGCCAAAATCAACTCAAAATTAAAGTTCCCTGTAGCGGCTTTAACCTAACCACACCTTAACCACAGCGTTTTTGAGAAATTTAAACTTTTATTGTATCAAATAACACACAAAAAATATATAAATGTAATGTATCAGTGGTTTGCAAAAGCATACCATGGCAACATTTTTCAGGCAACTGAGTTGTTTTATTCTCCTGAAAGTAAACTTTGATTTTTCTCAACCTTGATATTTCGTTTAAAAATGATCATAGAGTATGGAGTTTCACTAGTATGTGTTTAGAAGCCAATACTACACTGAAGTCACTAAAACCAGTATTTTTGCTTATGGTGTTAACTATCATGATGATAGTTAACACCATAAGCATGGTAGGATTGGCAGATGTCAAAGCTTTAACAGAACCACTGCCACCAAGATGATGTATCATAAAACCCATCTATGAGTCTAAATATAATGCAAACATACTGTACTGTGTATATATATTATATTAAATGCTCAGTTATCAAATCTTGATGTTCACCTGTCCCATGCAGAGTCTTGTCCCACTCAGAGCTGGCTCCACTGCGAGTCCCTCTGGTGCCGATGGAGCACTGCACCTCCCGCTTCTTCCAAGAGTGCGACGCTGACAAGGACAAGCAGGTGTCCTTTAAAGAGTGGACCTCCTGTTTTGGTATCAAGAACGGTAAGAGCTAACAACAGCATGTCAACACCATACTGTGGTGTAACTCTACCTTGAACATTTTTTCTCAACATTAATGACAGCTTTAAAATTTACGCTTTGGCTCTGATGATTTTCCAAAAGCGGTTAGTTAACTATCTAGGCACATTTACTTTACATGTGTCACTCTCATGTGTTTCTTTTTAGGTTTTAAAAACTCTTTTCCTCACAACAGTGTAATGCCTGAGAACACATATTCAGTTCCAGACACAACATTACACAATGACACAACTGATTTCCTGAATCGATTTGATTCCTACTCACAATTTTGTCTTAATTTTGGACTGATATTGATACTGAGTGATTTTGAATTATTGTATTTTTAATGTTGTTTTGTGAGTGGACCCCAGGAAGACTAGCAACCACTTTGTGGAAGCTAATGGGGATCCAAATAAAGAATAAAGGTCCTGATTTAATTCAATTTTCTATTCAATTTGATGCAAAATCAATTCAAGAAGAGATATTTCAGTTACAATACCAATTTTGCTTGAATATGAAAGAGATTCCCAGAACAACTAATGCTGTAAATTATACAAGCAATTATTTTAAAAAAGTTCAGAACAAGAATTGAATATTTGATAAATGTAGTCCCGGGGCCAGTTTAATGCTGTTGAGATTAACATGGTTAAAGTTTTAAGCATCCACTGGGAAATGCATACACAATATTACAAGACAGATCTTTAATTTTATGAATTGATATCAGATCATTCAAAGGAAGATTGATTTGAACTGGTTATAGTGATTTTATAACCCTAGCTTTAGTGTATATAGCAATTACTTTGTGTAACGCAGCCAGTTTATCCATGATTTATTTTTATGTCTGCTATAATACTCCTATGATTCCACCTATCCGTTCTCTCCACAGATGATATGGATGCCAACCTGCTATTCTGAGCTCCATGTCCTTCCTCATCTACAACAGAAGCTTATTAAAGCTGCTCCAACAGTGCAGCTTGAGACAGACGCCTCCATGAACCTCTGTAACATAAGGAACTCATACTGATGAAAGAAACTCATTTTTACCTCCTGCTACAGAGGGCAAGTGTTAATGGTCATCGCTGTTATTTTGTGTCAGCTTGAATCTGTGTTCTGTAATTTAGACTACGCTGCTAGAATGATTTTAATAGAATATAAAAAGGTATTATTTTTTAGCTGGTTTTCATCCAGAAACTGTTTTCTAATGCATTCCAACCTGGGGAAAAGTTTACATCAGCTCATTAGCGGAGAAGGTGTTGTAAATGAGGCTTTAAGAGAACTGCGGTTTGTATGTTAGAGTGATTTAGTGCAGAATTCCTCCTTAAATCACACTCATGTTACAGTAGGAGATGTGAAACAATAACTGTGTGTCTTATCTTAGTTGCAAATGCTGTAAATGTTTGTCTTTGCTTCCTACATTTCATTGTAGCTCTTAATTAAAGCTTTATGGACAGCAGTGGACTTCACAATATCATGACGTAGAATAGTTCTGTTAACCCTCTTATTGACGACGACTTTCTTTACAGCCCTGAAATAAAAGCTGTTGCATCATTTCGGTGGATAAACATAAACATCAGTTTACGCTTTAATATCATGTTTTATTTGTTGGTCAGTTTCCCTGATGCCACCCTGACATGAAAACATGACCTCTGCAACAATGGTTTGGAGAATGCAAGTCACTGTTACCAGGTTAAGGTTCGCCACATAATCCTGAATAATGGCCATCTGTAAGGTAACAAAGCAAAAAATAGCAAGCAGCACGGTCATGATGATTACAGTGACTTGTTGTTTTGAGATAAAGCGGTGGACTCTGATTGGACCTCTCATGGTGATGGCTGAATGTGCCGCTTTCTATATAAGCAAAGACAGAAGCAGCTCTTCACTTGTTGTCTGTCTGCTGTGACTGAGATAAAACATGTTCTGCTTACTGTGGCTTATCCTCCAGACCTTGGCTGTTGTGGTGGAGGGTGGTGTGTCTTCAGGGAGTGCTGAGGCACTCGCCAATGGGGGAGTGAATAATAATGGAGCAGCAGCTGGCAACAGTGCCAACAAAGGGGCTCAAAATGGGGTCCCACTAAATGGTGAACCCCTCGTGGGACGCTTAGTCCAACTCGGTGGCTCGTTTTTCCTCCAGCCAGTCGGGAACCAAGTAGGTCAGCAGCTAATTCCCATTGGAGCTCTCCAACAAGGTGGGACCTTTGCTGTGGTGCAGGCAGGTGCAGCCAGTGTGAACCCACAAGTGACTCAGAGTGCCAGGGGTCAGCCGGTCACACTGTTTGCTGTGGTGCCACAGGGGAATGCTGGAGGAAACCAACAGGGTGCCCTGTTGACTACTGGCCAGGTGCAGCTGATCTCAGTGGCCGGGCTGAACAGCCAGCAGCAGCAGCCAGGCGCTGCTGGTGGGAGGGCGGCTGGCAGAGTGAGGTTTCAGCGTTCAGTGGCAGCTCGCCTCAGGAGGACACAGTCTCCGGTGATGAAGGCGGTGGAAGCTGAGGAGGTGGAAGAGAACTCTGGGATGGAGATGGAGATGGAGATGGAGGAGAAGCAAGCAAAATGAGACCACACAGCAGATGACTCATGATTTATTCACTACGCCTTGATCCTGTCTCACTAGCTGTTCACACTCGAATGTTATTAATCACTGTCATCATAATTAATGAGCAATAAATGATGGAAGTCAATAGCTGAATATTTGTGGAGTCTTTATTCAAATAAACCAATAAACTAAATACTTGATTTCACATATCTGGAGCCCAGATTATGTAAAGTTGAGTTGAGCAAAATCCTGAACAACATCGTCATGGGTGTGGCTCCTCTGACGGCAGTTATTTTTGTGTATGAGACAAATATGCACAAATCTCTATTAACAGTACGCTGCTCGCAACATGGTGATTTAGGTCTCTAAATATGAAAGACATCTTAAACACATTACTCATATCGTGGCGGAATTCCCAGAGTAGCTTATTCTGGTGTGTAAAGCCTGTGACATAACAAAAAGTCTCTATAAATTAATGAATCATGCATATAAAACACATATATTTACATGATTACATTAGGAAATATAATTTGTTGTGTCAATAAACTGCAAACAGGAAGAAAATGCTGCTCAATGTGAACTGTATGACAGTGTGTAATTAGCACAAAGCTCCAGACCAGACTTCCACAGAGACTGTTTACCTGGTCTGCTGCGGGCTGCCCAGTCAGCAGCAGCAAAAAAAAAACACCCTTTCCCAGACAGCCTCAGTATGTGAGAGCATACCCAGCCAACCACACTGGGAATACATGTAATAGCTCTAAACATCATGTGCTGAGGATACATGACAGACAAATAATCTGCTCCTGTCTGTTTGTGACATCAGAGTTTTTAACAAATTAAAAAGAGGTCTGACAGCTTGTGGTTGTCACTGTTGGGCTGTTGAGAAGTTATTTTAAGGCCTGGTGTTGCGTAAAAATCATTTTGAGACAAATATGAACTGAGCACAAATTACAGTGAAGCCTCCCTCCAGACATGCCCAGGGCAAGTACAGTACTTTGCACTTAAACACAGCAGCAGGAAGCATGACATTTCCTAAGATGTCATTCTAACTTGGGTGTTTTTCAGAGCTCACAACCATCTGCTCATAAACAGTGTGCTGCTTCAGAGGTAAATGTTTAATTACATTTAAGAGCACACACTGGTTTTTCATGGTTTCTCTATAAAAGACCTTAATGATGATGTCAGTTGTTTGCTTCCTGTGATCAGAACCCGCAACATTTAGATGGTTCATGCTGTTTTTTAGCTTCCAGAAACGTCCGCAAACCCTCCCCAAGACGCTGAATCACTCTGTTGTTGTTTGCGGTCGCTCAGCTGCTTATCGAGAACAATGTTAGAGGTTTGAATAGGCTGAAGTGCCTTTGAAAAAAAAAAGGCAGCTCACCGTTACATTTCTTTCAAATCTTGTAGAAAAAGAAGATGTCATATCACACACGAGTTCCCGTGACACACAGGTGACAAATATAGTTCATGAACAAGTCAGTGTTCTCCTCTCTAATTGGCTCGTAATAATCTCTAGGACTGATAAAAGGTGCTCAAAATTCAGAGAGCAACTATAGTCCTGCTTGGCACATAACATTTTGAAGAAGAACAAAAAACATCAGGTATGTATTGGGTTTTTTTTTAATACTGGGATTATAATTAATGTGCAATCCTGTCTGAAAACAAATAAATGGTCAATAAAAAATCATGCATATATAACAAAAATAAATTAAATTAGATTTTACAATTTAAAATGTGTGTTTTCTCATGTTTTTACAGGTTTCAGGCTGCACAATGAAGCTTCTCCTCCTCACAACATTTGTAGCAACCGTCTGCTATGTGAGTACAGCCTGTCTGTCTGTCTGTCTGTCTGTCTGTCTGTCTTACACGCAAAGCAGCACATTTAACACCTGGTCTCTTTACTCACTGCAGGTTAATGCAGGCAAGGTAAGAAACATTCACACTGATGAAATATTAGTACAATAATGCAAAAAAATCATTGTTAATAACACATGTTCCTTCTCCCTCTTCATACAGAGACAGAGGATGCTGGCGGCTATGAATGCAATGAATGGAGGAATGATGGGAGGTATGGGAGGTCTAGGAGGGATGGGAGGTATGGGAGGTATGGGAGGTCTAGGAGGGATGGGAGGGATGGGAGGTATGATGGCAAACGGAGGAGTAAACCCTGGGATGATGGCTGGAGGCCTGAACCCACCCATGGTTGCTGGTGGTGGGGCTGGTTTCATCGGGCAGCCGCAGTTTGCTCAGGTGAGTCTGTCAGGTTGTAAAACAGGAAGGAAAATGACACAACAGATTTCAACAGTGTGTTTTTTCCTCTTACCTGCAGTGCTATTTAGCAATCTAGATTGTTTTGGTGTGTTTTACTGCACAGAAGGAAGTGTGCATCTACTCATGGAACAGCTCAGTGGTGCTACGTGAGCTAGCAACGGATGCACACTTCCTTTTGCACGGTGATACACTTGGCGGGTGTAGTGTGATAGAAAGGAAATAGTTCCCACATGAAACTGCTCACAACAAGGTCTTGGATTATCTTGAGTAACCAGGTTATGATTTCTGAAAAGAGACATTGCTGTTGAGTTTTTCAAATGCTCCCTGGGCACCACAAGCCGAGTGCCATCTAGTTCTATTATATGACGAGAAGGCAGACATCTCTACGGCCGATATCTCCAACACTGGGCAACTCACACCAAAACTATCTACAGTTATATATAGCAGTGCAGGTAAGAGGACAAATATGTGTTTTTGATTTTGGTGTGACCTGTCCCTTTAAACTGTTTAGTAACACAGCCTATATTTCCATTAACTTTGTGTGGACGGATTAAAACTGGGTGTAAAAACAAGCCTGTAAACAATTACAAAAACATTAATAATCCAAAAAAAAAATTGGCAGTAGTGCATGGCATCACAAAAAATTTAGTTGTTTTCATTGAACTCTATTTGCACCACAAGATGGCGCTCTCCTGTTGTCTCACTTGTAGGTTTCTGATGTTTTTATCAGAAATTGTGACGGCTGCTTAGCCAGTTAATTCATAATATGATTTATTATCTTTCTTATTAACACTTTTACAGTAAACAACAATAACCCTGACATAAACAAACACATCTGTTTACTCTTTCTCGGCCTCACAAAGTTTGTTCCTGGAGTTTCTGCTTATGCTGCACCGGCCCCCATTCCCCAAGTGTACGCTGTCCCTGCAGTCGGTGGGGTAAGTGTGCACATACTAGTTGTGTTAACAGCACAATTCAACATTATTTGATAATTATTTGAGTACCACACTTAAGCACTGATTTATCTTTTTGTTGTCTACTGGCAGTTTCCTTATATGGGAGCTCCTCAGGTGGCACAAATGGCTCCTCAGCAGCCTCTGATGGTAACCACTCACCTCTGACTCACCCTCTCAGTCCACAGCACCCTTTTATCTCAGGTTACATTGTAGAAATTTAACAAATCACTTAATCACTAAATCTTGCTGTTTTTTTAGGGGATCACGGGTGGTGCAGTGCAACAGCAGCCTCCTCTTCAGCCTGATCCACTCAGAAGATTCAGGGTAACTAAAGTGTATTTACAGCTACTGTTTGTGGACACTGATGAAAGCTACACTGGCTAACTGATGTTCTTTGACTCTGCAGCGTCAGATTATGAAACAGGACAACCCCTTGAAGACCACTGTGGATACTCAGGTAAGATTATTTAATTTACAAGCAAAGGAACAGATTTCAGTGGGTAACCTCATCAATGCTGTCAAATATGAGCGGGTTTTTTCGTCTAGCTGTGAATCGTCTATGTCTCATTTTCCTCAGATTCCAGCTCCTACTGGCACAACAACCACAACCCCTCCCTGCGACGATCATCATGACGATTATTAAGATGATAATCTCAACGAATGAATCAATCAAACATGCAATGATTACTGTGATAATAAAACTTGAATGATGTGATTTTGTCTCGCTAATCACCGATGACTGTGGAAGCTGTGTGTGTGTTATGTGTTCTTTTAAAACCAACTTCAGACTGAATCATAGTGATGTACTGTTCATGTCAACTATCCAATAAAAATAAATTACACTTGAAATTAAAGTTTGTTTCATCGAGCCTTCTGTATGTATATATCAGACAGTTCTCACCAGGAAACTGTGGTTATGGCTGCAATTTAAAGTGGATCTCTGCTGCCACCTAAAGGATAATAAGTATAAAACATGCACAATAAAACAACATGAAATCACTTTTATAAGGAGATAAAATAAAAGACTTAATTCTATAAAGGACTTACAGCACACAGTTAATTAAGATGCGAGCTGTGTTGCTGTGACATGAAAAACCTGTCACATGTAGGCCTCTTCGATAGAGGATGTGTTTTGACATCTCACAGCAGGAGCAGCACAGGTGTAAATTATTGTCACACTCAGGAAGGAGCCCCCCGGAGTTGATGTTATCAGTAACACCTGTGCTTTTCCTGCTACAAGTCGTAGTACCTGCTGTGAGAAAAGGCCTGTTGGTCACACTTCAGGTTCAAAAAGAGAGGCATGTGTTAGCCCCGCTTTAATTCTCATTTTAACCTGAATAAGAAGAACCAAGAACAAAAAACCTTAAAGACATTAAAAGTTAATTGGTACAAATTATTTGAACTAATGAACAAGCTGTCAAACTTCTATGGACGGACTCACAAAACAATTTTTCCTGTTTTTTTGCAGTGTTTCCACAACATGACTCAGTCATCTATCAAAGGAATACTTAACCCCGTGAATCAGTTACTCACCCCATAGTACCTTGAATACAATAACAAAACTTTTTTTTTCCCCACATGCCTCCACGGTGAATGGAGAATCGAAAAACCGCAAAAATCCTTGATGAATTGGAGAAAAAGGGGTCCACATTTAACAGCAGAACTCTCACACAACTTGTGCAGTATAATCCAAGTCCTATTCATCCAGTTGTTTGCTCAGTACTTCCCAAACACATGCATTTTTACTATAAACTTACTATTTAAAAAACTTCTTTATAAAGTCTCATGCACAGACGAGGAGCGTTGAAAGCACAAGCGGAGTTCAAGCACACACGCTTGCCAAGCTCACTACTTGTATGCAGGCGTGTTTTAAATATTGAGAAATGAGACTTGGATGATACTGCAGGAGCTGTGCGAGAGTTTGTAAACAGGTGTTTTGATATAGTTTTGCTGGAATTAAAGAGGTAATTCACTGCTAGAAAGATGGTCTTTTCATAAAATTGGGCCATCGATGCAGTAGAAAGAATAAAATACTTTTGAAATTGGTGCTACAAAAGAAAAGGAAGGCGGCATTTGCTTTTGCTCAAGAGTTAGAGAACCTACAACCACCAGAATGCACTGCACCTCACCAGACCAACAAATGCTCCAGCTGGTGGCTGACGTAATGTGAGCTTGGCTGTTTTTTCCACAGGAAACAATATGGCGGCCGACTGGTAACAAACAATCTTGACTACAGTTGATTTGTAAGCTAAAGTATGTTTCTGAAAAGAAAAGGCAAGAAATGGGCAACACAGTAGAAAATCTTGGTTCATATTTCATCTGCACTTCTTAGTTTTACTGTTTGATGTCACTGTGCATTCCAGTACTACCATGCTAGTATGCAAGAAAAAGATTTAGTATGTCCCAAAACATATGTTAAATGCAGCCAAAAACACCACAATGTTCTGCAACATCCGGTCCAATTTTGCAGTCTGCAAGCCAGCATGATTTTCTGGCTATTCCAACCCACAATCCTCTGTGCAGTGGACGATACCTCACGTTGACTGCCCAGCAGAGATGATAGCTTGACAGCTGATTGGCCAAGAGGGTCAAAGTACAGGGTGTAATGTTAAGAGATAGTGGTATGTCCCGATTGTGTGCGTACTGTATGCAACAGTACAGACTTTTTAAGGGCAGCTGCAGTACCTATTAAAAGTAAAAAGAAAAAGTAAGTATCCACTTCCTGTTTACAAACTCTTATATTACAGCGAAACAGTGCACTAAATTACATTTCTAGCAACATTTTAGGTGAGAAATCGGCAACGCAGTAACAGAATTTGATCAGCATCGTTCACTGCCGAGGCATGTGAGATAAACAAAATTTACCTCATGAATTCAACATAACATGGAGTGACTAACTGCTGATCATTTTGTGGATAAGTACTCCTTTAATACCCATGATTTACCAACACCAGTCAGCGCACGATGAACAACTTGTGACAAATGTCTGTTTGTAAGCTCCCAGCTCCTGTTTGTCTTTTTTTTCTCATGACATGCCAAAAAAATCCTGTTACTCTAAACGTGTGTAATTACAACCTGAAGCAAAACACTTGAACATAAACTTTACTTAAGAGATCATATAAGAAGTGTGTTATCTACACAGGTCACCTGAAGCTGAAAGTCACTGGCCTGTTGAAGCAAAACTGTCAGTCTAAAGCTGGTGTGTAATGTTTGTAGAAAACATGTTTAATTCAGATACTTTAGAGGATTGTTAACAACTTAACGCAGAGCATGTCACGCTGTTTAAAGACATGACTTACTCTTAATGACATACTTACCTGTCTTGTGTTGCAAGTGTCTGAGTCTGATGCCATGAGAAATGTCTGTCATACTGACCACATATTGTCTGGAGGGGTTGGCGGTGGACTATGACAGCAAACACGGACAGAATTTAAAAGGGATATGGACACACAGGGAGGCAGGCAAACAGAAAGGGAAAGCTGAGCCAGAGAAAAGGTGAGAAGAGTTTCTAACGCTCGATGTTCCAGTGAAAGCTCTCTGTCTGACATGTGATCTAAATGGATTTTTAAAAAAACATTTCTTATGTTTTTACAGACTGTAAGACACGATGAAGCTGCAGACTGCCCTTCTGTTGGTCTGTCTATTCAAGACAAGCTTTGCTCTTCCAGTGAGTAGAATCTCTTGCTACAGAATATATTTCTCATATCATTTTAAATGGCAGAGATAAAGAGCTATTTTTTGTGTATTTCAGGTACAGATTGGAATCATCGCAAGCAACAGCAATGAGGTAAATATATCTGCTAAAACTTTTATGTTTGTTGCTTGCTAAGTCAAAATCTGTTGTCATATAGGAATAATATTACCAAATTTAATACAACCTTTTATGTGTTCAGCTCCTACGACTGAATGGACTAACTTTTGCAACACTTGGACAAACACAGGTAATGGAAGCACATTTTTATCTTTTACATTTTATTATCTGTATCCCTTTGTCTGATTAAAAAGCTTGACATGTGTGTACCAAAAAAAAAATTTCTCAACTGACCCAAATCCCTTCATCTCCAGGCGTCTTCACTAATACCCCAGTATGTGCTGCAGCAGCAGCAGCCCGAGGTGCTGCTCACCCCACAGGTGGTGAACTTGAACCCGCAAGTGACCGGCCCCTTCGGTCCCCAGGGGCCTCAGCTGTTTCTCCCCAACCAGGGCAACCAGCTAACGCCTGTGATCCTCCCCAACGGCCAGCAAGAGCAGCTTGGACCTCCACAGGATCCCAACAATCCTACTATCCCTCAGCAGGTCCAAAACCCTGTTCAGGTATTAAGCAGCATGGAGAATACTGGTACCATGTAATGTGATTACTTTGTATTAACACTGAAGCTGCTGCCGCTCACAGTCATATGATGAAATCAGTAACTGTTTTAAATTTTCTTTAGATGTTTCCAAATTTCCAGTATCCATCTTATAGATATCCTCAATTTCCCAGACAGCAGGTATGAAGGAAAACATATTGACCCATCTGCAAACCTTATTCTGTTTATGAAGATGCCAACATCTGATTTAAACTGATTTTATCACCCACAGGGCTTCCCTTACTTTTTGCCTCCATACGGCTACCCCCAGCAGAGGAACACTGCCGTGCTGCAGCCGAACAACGGTCAGCAAAAGCTGGAGAGAACCACACAGAGACCACAGCTCCCTCTGCAGGTGAGACATACAAAATGACATGTACAGAAAAGAAGGCTTCTCTGTGCTTATGCATAAAACAGCAAATGTTAACATTAAAACAATACACTGTCTAAGTAAAGATGCCTTTATAAAACACCAGTGTAGAAGTGCTCAGTGCATATTGGCTGCACATTGACTAAACAATTAGAAATAAAGGGGAAAAAAGAGCCCAAATTCTTTACTGTGTCTGTCAGCTATCCTTCGCTAATTTGAATTATGGTTAAAAACAGATGCAGCAGACTCTGATGACTAAAGACTAGACTTAATGATAATAACATAGCTGCAGGTGTTGAGTCAGGTGCGGTGGCTGTGATGCAAAGTCGACTGTCTGCCCTGCTGACCACACACTGTTGAAATCATGTCACCGCAGTCACATTTTAGTGTTACATAAGTGTTGCATGATACCCCTCTGCTGCTTAAATGTTTCATTAATTAGTACTACTGACTGATTTATTTGGTCATTTGTTTATTTGTGGTGATATAATTTATTTCTTGTTAGTTTCGTGAAGATGATGCTTGTAGTTCAGTGTGGGTGTGGTTTACTTACATATATTATTATGTATTTTTGCTGTTGTTTTATATTAATTTGTTTGTTGTTTATTTTATGTCACGTATTAATGTCTATTAATGTAATAGTTTTGAATTTGAATGGGTTTTTACCTCAAAATATAAAATTTAAATAAAACACTTAATATATGTAGGCTGTATTTGATATTCAGGGACCGGTTGCACAAAACACCTTAAGTTTTCTATGTAAGTGTGAGATGTAGGACTTAATTTCCTCTTAGTTGAGGGACTTATTTAAGGGTGTTGCACAGTTCAGTTCAGGACTAGGTGTTAGAATCCCTTTAAACACATACTTGAGACTATGAGTGGGAGTGATGGTGCTGTCTGGGTGTTTCTGAGTGGGAGCCAAAGGGTTAAGGTTAGATGGATACAAAAGGAAAGCGCATAGTTAGATGGAAAAGGAGCATAGGAGAGACATGGACAAGGACTCAACTCTCCTCCGCTGGACTGGGCTGTACAACAGAATCCTTCATAGAATCCCTTAAAATGATTCTTAGTTAAGGAAAAAGCTTAAGGGATTATACAGTGATAAAATTCTGCAGTTTCCACAGGAACTGTTTATTTGCTTGCAGTCATGCTTGTGATACCTAAGGTCTTTTGTGCAACTGTTTAAGGATTCTGTACATATAACACCAAGATAAGGAGAAAACCTTAAGTATCAACATTTTGAGGAAACCTTAAGGAGAAGACTTTTGGTGCAGTTTTCTTGTTTGTAATCTAATTTTCCTGCACATCTTCCCATTTCAGCAGGCCTCCCAGCCTAAGGTACAAACAGAAAGAGTGAGTACACAACATAACTTCTTAATTTTTATAATTTCACCACTAAACAAAAGAGAGTTTGCACCAGTTGTGTCTAATTGTTTTTGTAACTTCCTATCTCCATCAGACCTGGCCACTGGGGACACAGAAAGAGACGACCACAATTCCTCCTGATCCTCGTGGCGACACATCTGGCCCAGGAGTTGATGAGGTATCATTTTATACAGTGACACTCAACCCTTAAATCTTCCATGCATTCATGTCCAAGCACGCACACATACAAAATACATGTCACTGTCATTTATCTGTGCAGGATTTCAACTGTTTTGTTTTATGTTTCTCCAGGGTCGCTCCAACTTCCCCTTCCTGTTTGAGCCTTAGATTTCACCTGGGAAGTCGCAACGAGGGGATCACTCAAAAATGCATTCATGTGTGTTTGGCCAAGTCGCTCATTCCTCTGCAAAATGTGCTGGCCGTTCTTCCAAATGCAATTTTTATTTGTACTCATTTCTTTTTATATGACACTGAAACGGTTGCTCCTCACTCTCACAACAGGTCAAATAAATAAACAACATAAAATGATTTGTTGAAGACTTTTATTGTGTCACACAGAAATTATGTTTTTACTCAGAAAATGCACAATGACATGAGTGATTTCTCTGAATGTATCACAGGAAATGACACCACAATCTACTTTAAAATGGTCGATTAACCTTGTAGTTGTTGGTGTCCTCCTGTGGGAAGTGTGAGATAAGAACAATTGTCAGCAGCAGTAATTAAATAGATAATAAGGTAATAAAACATAATCAGTATCACACCATTTACACTCACCTTTTACAGTTGTCAGTAGTCGTCTTCAAAAATGTCTTCGCCTCGAACAAGTTCCCCAGGTTTCACCTTGAAAATAAAATTCAAAATTAACCACACAAGCCAGATCTCAAATTAAAGAAACAACAGGACATATTTTTCCCAAATAATGTGCATAATATCCCGGTTGAATATACCATAAAGTAATAGGTCTATGACTTGCACATTTCCTGGTGATTAAATGGCTGCACATACCAACAAAAAAGCCTTGAATAACAGTTGCATGGTAGTGGAAATAGGAAGCTAGAACTTTGCTTTTGGAGACAAATATTGTAGAAAATGGATTCAGACATTTACATGGTGCCATATGCTTACAAATCACATGTACTTACGGGCTTCATAACCCCAAACTCGATGGATACCTTGTTCTTCAAATGTAAAAAGAGAAATAATGATCAGCATTGAAGACACGTCTATTAAAAAAATCATATCATGTGCAGTAAACAGTAAGGCGATTACCGGCTCCATGGCTTTGTAGATGAGCTTCACATATTGCTGCGATTGAGATGGAGAGAGACAAAAATCTAAATGCTGCTGTCTTAAAATTAAGTCAAAGATCCAACCAACAAACTATAAATCCCAAACAAACCAGCCAAAGCCCAAAATAAAGTTTTTTTAAAAAATATATTTGACTGAAATCAAAGTATACCCCAGGTCCGCGTCTTTCTCCCCTCCTCTTTTCCTCCGGACGAGGTCCTTCTTCACCCTCCCGTGGCTGTACATGTTAGTCATTAGCATTCAATAATTATGATTTATTTTAACTGTGATTAAACTTAATAGTGAAATCGATTCTTCAGTCACTTACCCTCACCATCCGAAACATGGTCTCCCCCTGCAAGATTTTGAGAGTCAGCGCACTGGTAATATTTCACAGGATGGTGTAATTCACAAAATAAAAATGAAATCAAGTCACTAAATCACATTGTTTACCTCCTGCAGGGGCACAGCAGAGGTGCTCTATGGGTAAAAGTCACGCGATAAGATGAAAATGTTAATATTCAGTGAGGTCTGTCATGTCAGACATACAGTACACTGTGTATGCCTTCTTATCTCACCTGAAACGTCACGCCGTCAACCTGAAAAGGAATTAATAACAAAAGAAAATCTGAGTTTCTGACAACTGTCCTGGTGAATTTGAATGTGTATAAATCACATTTGGAGATGACAGCAGGCCTACCTTGAACACAGGAGAAAGCTCCTACAACAAGAAAGAAATAATAATTGTCATGTTTTGTCATGAAGCAAAATAATGCTGATGTTTCAGTTCAGTAGTAAAGATTTTAAACCAGCCTTCAAATGCAGGCATCAAATTTTGCAGCAACAGACGTAAAAGTAAAGGAAATAGAAGGAGTTTTAGCAAACCCCAACTCCACAAACCCCAACATTTTTTTTCATCAGAGTACAGATATATTGTCATTGTGAACTTACCATTGGTCTCCTGTTGGGCCTCCTGTCCCCTGAAGGTCCTCTGAGTCTCCCAGGAGGAGGGACTCCACGCTCACCAGGCTTGAAATCAGGACCCTGTGTGAAGCACAGATAAAGTGCTGTGTAAAGTAAATGTCTAATAAACGGTCAGGTGTCGGTGCAGTATAGTATGTTGCAGTGTGGCTTGATAACCACTATTGTACACCGATCAGCCAAAACATTAAAACCACTGGTGGGTGAAGTGAAAAACATTGATCATCTTGTTACAATGCAATGTTCTGTTGGGAAACTTTGGGTTCTGACTTTCGTGTGGATGCCACCTGACACGCTCCACCCACTTAAACACCAGTGCAGACCAGGTACCCCCCAGTAGCAGTGGACCCCCAGCACGACAGTGTGTTATGCCACACCACAAAAACTGCTCAGGAGTGGCCCAAGGAACGTGACAAAGAGCTCAAGGCATCAACCTGGCCTCTGAATTCCCCAAATCCCAATCTGATCAAACATCTGTGGGACATGCTGGTACCCCACCTCACAACCCATGGGACCCAAAACTTCTGAAGCTAACGCCCTGGTGCCAGACACTATAGGACACCCTCCAGAGGTCCTGTGTTCATGTCTTAACAGATCAGAGCCAAGTCCGGTCCAAGGAGGACCCACTGTGGATCGGGGGTACCTCTGGGGTACCTGCACGTCCCTCCAATATTTGATCAGGTTGGGATGTGGGGTATTTGGAGGCCAGGTCAATGCCTTGAGCTTTTTGTCCTGTTCCTCGGGTCATTTCTAAGCAGTTTTTATGATGTGACATGGTGCATTGTCCTGCTGGGGGGCCACTGCCATCGACAAGTGCCATTGCCATAAGAAGATTTACTTGGTCTGCAACAGTGTTTGGATGGGTGGAGCACATCAGGTAGCATTTACATGAATGCCAGGACCCAAGGTTTCCTAGCAGAACATTGCACTGTAACAAGATGATCAATGTTATTCACTTCACCCACCAGTGGTTTCAGTGTTTTGGCTGACTGGTGTATATTGTTAATGTTAATGAAATAGCTTGACATTTTGGTTTCTCTTTAGCTTATTGTAACTGAGTCAAAGGTAAAATTCATATAATTCAAGGGGTTTCATGGGGTTTATTCTATATCCTTATCACAATGTAGTGCCTGCATTTTAGTTCCCACTATATTAAAGCTGTAAAGCATGAAAGCAAAATGTATTTATCTACAAGTACTTTTCTAAACAGAAACTACAAGACTGGAAGCAGAGAAAACAGGAAGTCTGGTGCTCTCTAAAGTTAAAAGATATACATTTCCAGCCTCCTAGAAATTTTGTTCACGTAAAACTATTCGGAAACTGCAAATAAGTTCTGAGAGAAATGTAATGCTGAGCAAATAATGTTGCTAATTAACGTACCTTGCAAGTCGCAAAAATGTTGACACTTAATATATTAACATTTAAGTGAAATCCTGATCTTTCTCTTTGTCAAGTCAAGGTCCTGCTCTTTGTGCGCTCGCAATTCTCCCCAACCACCTCCAACTGAAGACTGAGCAGTACAGCATTTCGTCACCAGTTAGAAACATTGTCTCTGAGCCTAATCCAAGCTGCTGCAGCGACATAATTTAAAAAGCAGTTTAGCAACATAGAAACTTACCTCCTAAGAGACGGGTTTCACATATCAACACCTGTAAAGTTAACTGGCAACCTTACTTAGGCAACAAGACTGGGAAGTCCCTATGCCTGGCTGTTGCAGCACATAATCTCCCATGAAACTGTAGAGTTCATACTATTGTTTGTGGAATAAAGAAACTAAACTCTCAGACACACAACAAATAAAAGTACAACTAGTTCAACTTGTCCTTTAATGAGACTCAATAACAAATGAGAGCTTCATGTAAATACTCTTTGAGAAGGACGCCCATCAGTCCCTTCCACAGGTCTGCGGGGATTTCCTGGTCTTCTAGCTTGCTGGTTTGGGAACCAAGGGGGCATCTCAAGAAGCTACCCCAAACACAAGAAGATACCACTGATTATCTCCCACCACCAAGTCACCACAACTACTTAACAACTATACGACTTGAAACAACACGTACCCATGGGTGGCCAGCGTCCCAGTCAGACCCGTGTTCTTGGGCTTCTGTCACCGGCTTCTTGCTGTCACCCAGCTACACAAACAGGTAATTCAATGAGAAAAACTTCACAGATGGTAAAAACACCTCTATACCTGTGTGTCTATGCATGTCTATTCCGTATTACCTTGGGTTCTGCATCCAGCTGAGCGGCGACAGCTGACAAAAGTAAAGCTGCAATACACAAGTGCTGCATTGTGTCTGAAGAACCTGCAAGAAAATATTAGATGTTAGTGCCTTAAAACAAACCAGACATTTCCCAGCAAGTTTTCTGTATAGTACACTCACCTGTGCTGTTTAGGTATATGTTTGGCCCTTTGTGCATTGATACTTATAGCAGTCATCAGACATTGAGAAACACCACATATTTCTCCAAACTTAGTCACGCCTAATTATGTGCAAACTGCCATTACCCCACACATTGTTTGTTAATAATTTCTTAATTGACTATGATCCCTTTTTGTAGCAACAGCGCATGACGATAGCACGTGATGACCGGCAGCGATGATTAATTATATTTAAATAGAACTGGAAATGGAAAACCTCTTTAGATTGCTTTAAATGCATCTTCTGTACATACTTCTATGTGTAGAGGCGAGAATAGCAGCAACTAATTTCCAAAAACAAAAGGAGCCAAGAATGCATGCTTCACTGGGTGTTGCCTGTTACCTGCCAAAGCCACTAAGTCAGCTGATTTGTAATTTTAAGACAAGGTGTTGGGTGTTCCCATGAGTGATATCTGTTTCCAGACTTACCAATGTAGAAGGGTGGAGAATAAAGAACCCACATAGCAGTGGTAATAAAAATGCTCTCTGACTAAAACTGATACTTAGAGCTCAATGTCAGGCAAATCCAATGGACTGTGGCATATTCTTTACGATGTGAGCTATTTAATGAACCATACAACCCATGTGTGGTTTCCCTCTCTGATCGTTAGCCACACCTCGGCATGTGAAGTGGAAGATTTCCTAACATCTGTAATTTCCCAGCAATGCTGTCTGCTAATGAGATGGCGTCCACTCCTATAACTGTATATAAGAAAAGCATAACATTCAGAGCAGCACTACAACAACCTCCTAAACCATCGGCAAGACTGTCTGCTGAAGCTGTGAAGACCTGAAGGTGATTATACGAATCTTCTGCTCCTGTCTCTCCTGTGTGAGGTTGGTGGTGATTTTGCTGATACCAATAAGGACTTTATTATTTCTTTTGAACAGGTGTAACCATGCTGAGGGTAGCACTTGTGCTTGGATGCCTCCTGAGCCTTGCTCTGGCTCTTCCTGTAAGTGTAACATACTCGATACCAGTGTTCTGACATCACTTTAACTGTGATAGCGTAACGCTGGTGATATACAACTTGTGGATTTTCCACAGATGGAGCGCAAACGACTTGCCCGATCTTACTCTGGTGATAGCTCTGACTCGAATTCCAATGAGGTAAGTGCTTTCTCTATCCTCTACAATTCAACATTCAACACATCTGAATGTCAGTAACTGTAAAAATCATTTTTAAAAAATCCTCTTATGTGTATTTGACAATGAATGTTTCCGATTTCCTTGAAGGTTTACAGGCCATGGTATCCCACCTACCACCAACAGCCTAGTGCTCAAGACTGGCTCAACATCTTGAAACTGTGGGCTAGATTCTTCAATCAACGAATTACTACTCCCACTAAAGCACCTACTACTGCTAAACCTACTACTGCCAAACCTACTACTGCTAAACCTACCACTGCTAAACCTACTACTGCCAAACCAACTACTGCTAAACCTACTACTGCTAAACCTACTACTGCCAAACCAACTACTGCTAAACCTACTACTGCTAAACCTACTACTGCCAAACCTACTACTGCCAAGCCAACTACAGCTAAACCTACCACTACACCTGCTCCACCTACTACTACTACTAAGTAACATCTGGAATTTACCCAGAGATCAATGAGTGAATGAAAACCAGCACTGAACATCTGGCTCAACATCTTGAAACTGTGGGCTAGATTCTTCAATCAACGAATTACTACTCCCACTAAAGCACCTACTACTGCTAAACCTACTACTGCCAAACCTACTACTGCTAAACCTACCACTGCTAAACCTACTACTGCCAAACCAACTACTGCTAAACCTACTACTGCTAAACCTACTACTGCCAAACCAACTACTGCTAAACCTACTACTGCTAAACCTACTACTGCCAAACCTACTACTGCTAAACCTACTACTGCCAAACCTACTACTGCCAAGCCAACTACAGCTAAACCTACCACTACACCTGCTCCACCTACTACTACTACTAAGTAACATCTGGAATTTACCCAGAGATCAATGAGTGAATGAAAACCAGCACTGAACATCGATCTGTTTTATATCCACTTTGTTTCGTGTCAGTTTGTCATGGCAACCATTTTTCACACATCACTGTAGTTCAGTCAAACCTGTGGATAAAAAACACTTCAGTCTCTGTAGTATCTGCCAAATAAACTCTGTGAATGTAAAACATGCACCAGATGTTTGTTTTTCTTAATGTTCATATGTTTGAGAAACTTTAATGAGGCTGTGCAGAAAGGTGTGTATCACATAAGTTATTAGATATCTATGTTATATTAATGGAGCTTAAAACAGAGCTCTTGCATCACATCAAGTCTCAACACGGTCACAGTTTCCCAACAGCTGTGAGTGTCTGACTCTTGTGGCGGCTGTGGTCAGAAGGAGCCACCACATTAACACGTTTCATCAGATAGCACGCCATTAATAGAAATACAAAATCACAGCCCACCTTGACAGCTGATTGGATGGCTGAGGGGTAAAAATGTCTTTAAAAAGTGGACCTGGACTGAAAGAGGACCACTGCAAAATTAGACACCCCTCTGTGACTGCTATTAAAACCCTTAATGTTTGACTCAAGGTAAGATCATTTCCTTGCTCTTGTTGTTTTTTTGTGTGTGTTAAATTAGTAGCTAAACTCGAGTCCTTTTTGCAATTTTCTCTACAAAGGATCACACCTGTCTCAGCTATGAAACTGCTGGTTCTGATTTTGTGCTTCACAGTATTGTGTTCCTCCACCCCTGTAAGTATCGTAAACCAACAGTGACAACAATCTTCAAATCTGTCTCTGAGTCACATGCTCTTTTAATTGCCGTGTGGGTGTTAGTGGTTTTGTTTTAAATACTTAATGTGGTTAATTGAGGCCTATCAATTTTTGATGTGCGGTTATTTGTATTTTAAGGTGTCTGAGGAGAGGATACGAGTTAAACGCTCAGATGACAGCGATGAGGTCAGTATATCTGAACGCATGCTCTGACCCACTGCCAAAATAATCACATACCCTCCAGAATGCATCTCTGTATGAATTCATTTCTTCACTGTATTTTTCCCCCAGATGAATCAGAACTACATGCAGCCTCAGTATCAGTACCAGCAAATTCAGATCCCCATTCCAGTGCCATATCCACGGCCTTTTACGTTCCCTATACCTGTCATTCCACCTATCCCTCCTGTCATCCCACCTGTTATCCCACCTGTCGTCCCACCTGTCGTCCCACCTGTCATCCCACCAATCCCACCTATCATCCCTCCAATCGGAAAATGACACAGACAACCTGCTGACTGGGGAAACCTGACTTTAGTGTGCATTATGAACATTGTCTTAAAATGTAATAAATGATTATTAAAGCAAAGTGTGAATAAATGAATGACTTCTATGTGTTTTGTTTTTAACTTCAGAAGATTTTTTTCATCCATTAAGAGAGCAACTGTGAAGAAAGTCCCAGCTGTTTGAGAATAAAATGTTCAAGTCAGCATATATGATGAGTTTATAGTTGCTGATAAAATAAGAGTGTTGAACTGTTTTGATATGTCATTGTCAGGAACTCTCCAGTTTTCACAAAGTGCACTGAAAACCTTGTAAGGGCCCCCAGTGTCAGTAACCAAAAGGGCCACATTACGCATTGGAGGGATATATTCGTCATTTTATTGTTGAGAAGGTCGATGAAAAGCTTAAATTACAAGCCAAAATTTACAGGTCACAGTGTACGCTTGTGAACCACATTTCGTTGCCGTCGCCATCAAAGACAACAAGTTAAAGTGCCACTGAAGGTTTTTGGCTCAGAACATGAGAAAAGGATAACAGCCTTTTTACCATCTTTACCAACAGTGTCTCTCCCTTAGTTTGGTGCTACAGTATTTACATTGAATCATTCAGCATAACATTTGCCAACCTTTGTTATCTCGATTACAGATAAGTTAAT
Organism: Epinephelus lanceolatus; assembly: GCF_041903045.1. Classification (NCBI taxonomy): domain Eukaryota; kingdom Metazoa; phylum Chordata; class Actinopteri; order Perciformes; family Serranidae; genus Epinephelus; species Epinephelus lanceolatus. Next base: position 31,517,399 of record NC_135736.1, read on the forward strand.
GAAGCTAAGCTCCAGAAGTTAACGTTAGCTTAACTAGAGCCCTATGGACAACAGATAACAATGATGTACGATCACCAAAGTACAAAACTGGAATAAAATAGGCTAATGAACTCCCAGCAAACAAGGTGACATGTTGAACAACGCAGGTAGGAGCTAACTTTAGCTAACGTTAGCTAGAGATGTTAAAGATAACTTTATATTTCTTTCCAGCAAAGTGACAATATGTTGCCTCAAACACAATGTTGACTTCCCTTAGAACAGATGTAGACATCATTGTTAATCTTATTCACATTGAGTTGATGTTGTGGTCTAAGTTACCACATAACTTTATCCAAAGGAGACACTTTTCTCAGTTGAGATGTGGTTTAAAGTGTAAAAAACACACCTCGTCGCCCAGCCTCTCAGGATACCTTGTGTTGGAGTAACATGTACCCCATGCACACTGTTTGACCATTTTTAAACTTCAAATCTCCGAAAAAGCTCAAAAAAACGAACAAAACTGACTTTCTGTAATGCATTTCAATGAACGTCCAGGCAGAGAATGTCCGAGTATATGGGAATGGCTATACGCGCTGTGATTGGCTCATCGCGTTTGAGGGCGGGACTTAGCCATAGGTCAATTGCTGCCCCTCCACGAAAATAATTGGAAACCGACATTACTGTCTTTGAGAGGCTGTGGCGCGCTAGTTATTTTTAAGCTAGCACAAAGGTGTTAGTGGTATCTTGTGAAACTAGCCAACCTAGACTATCCATTAGTACAAACAATGTAGGCCAACACATTCTCACTCTGACCTATGTGCAAGGTAGCCTGGGTGGGTCTGTTGTTGACGTTCTGGGATGCTGTTTCAGCTTCAGCCTGTTACATGCATTTTACCTTTTCAAAATACACTTCCATTTTCCCAGGAAAGGTACAGTACAGTTTGCATGCAGTCTCTTTCAAAATACATGTACTACATCGGTACAACACCGCCAGCCAACACCTTTTTTCTTCAACAACAAAAGCACATTGTTTGGTTTTGAAAAAAAGAACAAGGTTTGGATTTACAATCTTACGGGAAGTGAACACCTGCCTTGGATTGAAAGTTGGTGATTGTTGGACCACCCCTGCCACTCACCCTACTTGGACTTTTCACCCCTATAACCTAAGTTGTTGTCCTGCGACGTTTCCCCCTGACGCCATTAGGTGCTGTTACACACTGATGGTACCCAGTTGTGTATCACGGCAGTGTGAAAGGACGGCATTTTTTTGTTGGTGGCTGAGGTGGAAGTCACTGCCCACATGCTGGTATTCAACAATTTTGGAATGAGACCGGGTTGTGTAGGCATAGCTTGTCAGAAAGAGGCTATATAATGCTCTAAATCTGGGCTAAATTTTGGCAAGGGAACAACTGGCATGGCCATTTTCAGAGGGGTCCGTCTGATGGGTTCTGTGGGTACCCATGTGTCTACCCTAAACTTGAGAAGGCTTGTTCCCAGTAAATGTTTTGTTAGTTACAATTAATGTACTCTTTCTGCAGCTGTATATCTGTCTTTGTCTGAGAAACTATGAATCACCTAACATGTACAGATACATAACACATTAAAACAGGATTGTTGTGGAACTCAAAATGTTAACTGTACTAGTTTAGTCTACGCACATCAGATGATTAGTAATATTAAATGTACAATAAGAAACCAAATTATAGCAGTATGTGATTCCATAACTGTCCATAACGAAGTAGTTTCCAACTATCTATATACTTCAACAGCATGAAAGAGTTCCTGAAATTCAGTTAGTCAGTTGGTTTTGGTTGCCACCCCAAGATTTTCAGAGGCCCAGTGGTGAGTAAGAAAACACTTAAGAGCAAAACAGAGTTATGAGCAAGACTTCACCTTACACACTCACTCACACTTGCAGTTTTGTGCTTTCTTAGATAAGAAGAAACAGTTAAGGGACAATGACTATTCTTGTGGTACTACCACCTTGTAACGCCCATACTGGGCAAAACATGTTACGATTGTGATTCATATACAACAACTTCCTTACTTATTATCAATGAGCTGTAGGTTACTGACTATTGACTATTTTAGTTTAGTTGAGTGACTGACCTAGTAGTTGTAGAAAATGATCAAGCAGAATAAGGCATTAATAAGTGCTTTATAATGTCTAATAAAGAGTCAATACGCTACTAAGATGCATGCTGATAAGCAACTAGTCATTGGTGACGATGTGTACCTTAAAGGGCCAGTGTGTAAAATGGGTTGAAAACAGTGACATCAGTGGTCAAATTTTAGATTGCAGGGCTCACTCGCTCACCCCTCCCGTCGGGTAAATGATGGTGGCCTTGTAGGGACAAAATGCCTTGCGCACAAGTTTTTCAGGAGTTGGTCTATCTAGCGACGAGGTGAATGTTTATTTAGAAATTTAAACCATGTTATGATATTGTAATGAATCCCTCACGAGCAGGAGACCAGAGGAGCGTTTGGGAAAAAGGCCAGTTTATTTGAGCACTCCAGAAACTCCAGTAACACTCTAGGGGGTAAAAGACTCCGTCCCAAACTCTGACTCTTCTAGCGTAACACACACACACCATACACACATACTCGTTTACGGTACTAAGTGGGGACCCCCCTCCCCTCTCTGCTCCACCAATCTCCAGCCCGCACACTGACTGACAGCGTAGCCGGTAAACAGAGCTCAGCTGTTTATTTAGCCTAGCGATATCTCCGGACTATAGTAGCTGCAATGGACGACTTTGAACGCGATTTTGAAGATTCTCTTGTAGCGGACACAGACCCAGAGCCATACCTGTTTGAGCTGGAGCATACAGATGAGGAACTCCATGTGTTTGATGCTGAGCGGGCGAGAAGAGAGGCTGAATGCACAGAATGGGATTCGGTGCTACTGCTACCATCGTTGGGGAGATATATCACCAGGAGGAAAAGCGCCGCAGAGAGTGCATCACAAGGAGTGAAGTTGCGTCTTCTTTTCCTCGCAGATGACGGTTCGGGTTCATTCTCTCCTGTTGCATGGTAAGTGTGGTCCATTCGCAAACTTTATAACTAAAAAAACTTTTCACTACTCTCTATCGATGAACTACTAACACTCTCTGCTGTTTCCTCCTCTTTCTTCCTTCCTTCTGCTGTCTTCGTTGGTTCATTTATACACGCGAAACGCGTTGTCTGGCTGGCTGGATTGTCCGCTCGGACTGCCTTAGATACATGGCGGCACAAGATGGTGACCTCTCTAAAGCAAAGCCCTTGCTATATATATATATGTATATATATATATACATATATATATATATATATAAAAGCATAATTATAAGGCTACGAAAACCAAACGAATTTTATTTTATAGCGATTATACACTTGTATAAACATATTAATGGGTAGAATATTCAGATTCAGATTCAGATTGACAATAAACCATGCCAAATATTACACACTGGCCCTTTAATATACAACGTTAATGAAAATTAAAATGCATAAATTCCTAATTAGGACACTGAGCACCTTTTTTCATTTCGTAATGACTCCTATGGTATGAAAGACTTGTGCCAGGTTGTGAAAGGGAGCATTTTGTAATTGTATGGAACTCTGTGGTGTTTTTTTGTTCTGCGACAGAGTGGTTTACAGCCCATCCCAGGATGAAAAACAGGCCGACTTACGAGAGAACCGAGAGAGTACTGTTTACGCCACACGCTGAGCTACATGTTTTGTTACTTGCTCATGCCCCCCCATTGCCCTGAAAAAGGCGCATTCTGTATAAACACAAGTAGGTAGGCGGAATTTTGCTGCACTCCCCGATTTTGTTTTTATACTGCCAATGCTGAAAAAAGACTGATTGGGTTTTCCTACAAATTTGCACAACTCCTATCTAAAAGGAGTTCTAAAAAGGGCTATAAATAGATAGATAGATAGATAGATAGATAGATAGATAGATAGATAGATAGATAGATAGATCATTTCAACACCTTCAGTGTTTCCAAACACCTCTGAGTGTCTGTCTGAGCCTTGAGAGGACTGTGGTCAGAATGAGCCACCACTGTTTCATCATATTGTATTTGTACAGCACACACTGTATCTCAGGTTGCCACTTAGTCTGTGAATCAATATATTAGATGTCAGCTTGGCATTTTTTACTTGTCATTAATATTATTAGTGCAGTTTTAAAAATGACAAAAGTTTAAAAAGTGATGTTGTTGTTTTCTGGCAACTTTATATTTATTGTACATTTCTGACAAGAGAAGGTGTTGACATGGGCAACATTATACTGGTGCATGAAAAGGGTAATTGACATTCCAGTCTGAAAGATATGGCCGATTATGGAGGATTTTCCTTGGAAAAAACAAACAAACAAACAAGTAAAGTAAATCCCCCTGAATCATCACGAATTAATAAAATTAAAAAAACAAAAGAAAAACAAAACTTTTCCTAAATTTGAAAAGCTGAAGGAAAATACACATTTGCAGTCTTTTGTTTTCAGGAAGGACATTTTTGCTGGGTGCAGCTGTGACAACGTTTTGCTCTGTCTGCTGCACAGCATCAAACCACGACAGGAGTGTTTCAGAAAATCAGCGTTTCGCCTTCCCAATTTTGTAGACTTGCAGATTTTGTTGATTTGGTCATTTTTCCTTGATATTTCTGTTTTTACCAAAAGTAATTACGTTGGCTGTTTAGTTAAATTGTGCTGAGCCATTGTTAAAATAGCTCTGAAATGAATCATATCATTTGATCCAGGAGTGGTTTCCATCTCTGATCAGTAGCCACACCTTGAAATATGGAGAAAGAGGAATTCCCAACAATTCTGAATGCTAATGAGGTGACATGTGCTCCTGTAACTGTATATAAGAAAAGCCCAACATTCAGAGCAGCACTACAACAACCTCCTCGACCATCTGCGAGACACTCTGCTCAAGACTAAAAGGTGATTATATTAATATAATGATTATGTGTGAGGATGGTTGTGATTTTGCTGTTGTTAATGAAGTCTTTATTATTTCCTTTTCAACAGGTGTGATCACTGTAACCATGCTGAAGGTAGCACTTGTGCTTGGATGCCTCCTGAGCCTCGCTCTGGCTCATCCTGTAAGTGTAACACTGTCATACTCGATACCAGTGTTCTGACACCACTTTAACTGTGATAGTATAATGTTGGTAACATTAAACTTGTGGATTTACTACAGGTGGAGCACAAACGAGTTGCTCGGTCTAGCTCTAACCCTGGCTCGTATTCTCATGAGGTGAGTGCTCTCACTTTCCTCTTCAGTTCAACATTCAACACATCTGAATGCCAGTGACTGTAAAAATAATTTAAAATCCTCTGTAAATCCTGTGCATTTGACAATGAATGTTTCTGATTTTCTCAAAGGTTTTCAGACCATGGCCTAGGCCAGTGCCAGTGCCTAGGCCAGTGCCTAGGCCAGTGCCAATTCCAGTGCCAGTGCCTAGGCCAGTGCCAGTGCCAATACCTGTGCCAGTGCCAGTGCCGGCCCCGGCTCCCCCTGCCCCCCCTGCCCCTCCGGCCCTCCCGGCGTTTGTCAAGAACCTTCTTGATGCCCTCACCAAACTAGTAGCTCCCCCTGCCCCCCCAGCCCCTCCGGCACCACCGGCCCCTCCAGCACCCCCAGCACCCCCGGCACCCCCGGCACCCCCAGCCCCTCCGGCCCCCCCAGCCATCCCAGATTTGGTCAAGGACGTTCTTGATTTCTTTGCCACCCTACTGTAGCAGCTCCACCTACTCCTCCTAAAAAGTAAAAGTCAAAATGTAACCAGAGATTGAGGAGTACAGAAAAAACTGTTTTGTTTTCTCTTTTCAAATTGTAATGATGTTATCTTAACCATGATGTTGTTACACTCATCATTGTAGTTCACTCAAACATGCGGATCCAAATCACTTTATTCTCTGTACTATCTGCACAATAAACTTCATAAATAGAAAACGTGGACCAGATGTGTTTGTTCTTCTTAAAATCCATATGTATGAGAAACATTAATGAGTTGTATAGGAAGGTGTGCATCAAACAAATTATTAGATATGTACATCATAATAAAGCAGCATAAAACAGAGCTCAGGAATCACATCCAGTTTCAACACCTTCACTGTTTCCCAACACTTGTGAGTGTCTGACTCTTTGAAGGACTGTGGTCAGAAGGAGCCACCACATGAACAGGTTTCATCAGATTATATTTGTACAGCACATGTTAGGTTGTTGTTTACTCTCCATTAAAAAGATTAAAATCAAGTGTGGGAGGTACAGCTGACTTTTTTCAGTTATTAGTCCAAATAAAGGTCTGTCAATTAATGTCTTTTTATGAGCTGCAACTTGCTTTGAATAATAAAATCAAAAAAACATTTGAATCAGTAATTGGGATGTAAGATTATTCACTGATGTTTTATTACATGTCCCATGTAGTGTTCAGTGTCTACCACAAAACGTACAATTAATCACAGTAAGTGAAAGTACACTGCTGTCCCTTTTCCCTCCCTTGGAGGCCATTTACACGTTGCCGGCTATTTTCATAAACGGACATTTCACCATCTCTGTTTTCAAAAAGATCTTCGTTTACACTTACCCGTGTATATATACACAAGAGCATGCCAAACCTGTAGGTGGCAGTGTAACGCGAAGCTCAAGCCTTCCATGTATCCATTGTCACCATAGCAACATAGGTCGCACTTTTGACACAGGCGCAAGTTCCGGTGCATACTGTGACGTTGGTTGCCTATAACTCCGTTTATCTCTGTTTATCTCAGTTTACATGCAAACGTGCAACCGGAGTTTTCCAAAATCTCCACTCTGGCCGGAGTTTTTAGAAAGACTCATTTTCAGAGGAGAAATCTCCGTTTGTGTGTAAACGAAGGGCACAAACGAAGGAAGATGTCTCCGTTTATCAAAATCACCGTGTACATGTAAATGGCCTCTTGTAGATCTGCCCAGGTGTGCTGCATTACTTAACGAGGTGCAGTGCACCTGGCATGGAGGAGATGCTTAAGAGCTCCTGTGCCAGCAGCAGAGGAGAGAGGCCTCTGGTGTGGAGACTGCTGGTCCTGCTGCCTCTCAGCCTGGGATTTTTATTGTCTTGTTTGCTTGTTTCACTTGTAGCAAGTGTTTGAGTGTAGATGTCATCTGTTTGGTTAAATTATTCATGGTTTCAGCGAGGTTAGTTAGCTGTCTTGATATGCTGGTCAGGGTTGGGGTACCTCAGCAAGTTGTTTTTTCTATTTTTTGCGCTGTGCTCAGCAACTTGGTTGTGTTTTCTTTTTGTTTGAGATGACAAGGTTTTGTTTGGTCACAGTTTTGTGTAGGTGTGATAAATACATTAAATCACACCTACATCATTAAAGCCTGAGGCTGATCGCCCGCTGAGGGTGTAGCAGGAAGGTGAAACATGGCATGTCCCTTTCTGAATGAAGTCGTGGACGTGGAGGCACAAATAATTCAAAGGCTGTTGCATCAGGAGAGGGTGATAAAACCTCGTTTGGATGTCCTATCGTTCGCGGAGGAGTATCTCTATGAAAGATACCATTTTAGCTCACACTCCATCATTTATCTGAACAATCTCCTCCAACCATATCAAACATCACACATTGTGGATTTGCATTATCGTTGGAGCAAATTTTATGCATTGCCCTTTGATTCTTCGCCAGCGTCATTTTCCTTTATAACACTGGGGACACTGAACACATCAGTAAGGCAACAGTTTGTCAGGCCGTAAGAAAAGTGATGCTGGCTCTGAAAAGACTTTTGCTTGCTTTTGTGGTTTCCACTGAGCATCATCAAAGAGGAATTCCACAGAACTGCAGGTTTGTCAATGTTAATAAGAAATGAGTCTACGTGGATACATGATGCAATTATTTATAAGTACTTTTAATACATTTAAGGATTCCCTGGTGTAATTGGCTGCATTGATGGTACTCCCGTCCCCATCATAGCGCCATCTGAGAATGTAGACTATGTGAATCGTAAGTCAATTCACAGCATCAATGTGCAGGTAAGACGAGGCAGAGTATGTACTGTCTCTCAAAAGTTTCACTTCAAGACTGCAGATACATTACACAATTCAGTTAATTACAAGCAAAAACACAAGATGAATTAAAAGAGAAAATCTACATTTTACTCTCATGTATGAAATTAAGATACATTTGTCTTAAGAACATTTTTTTTTAACTTTTACATCTGGGCAAATGTACCTGTGTCTCTCTAGTGGGTTGATTAAGCCAGCTAACACATTTATCCATGAGTTTTCCTGGAAGTGTGTTTTAAAAGCAATGACTGCAGCCACAAACATTTTGACATCTTGCTCTATATGATCTCTTCAAGTCTCTTCAAGCCTGCTGTTGCGTAAAGTACTAATGATGGTTCTCATTCTGCACTGAAGGTGATATGTGATGCAGCCCACAGTGCTGAAGCCAAATGGCCAGGCTCTGTCCATGACTCACGGATTTATCGTGAGTCTACACTGAGCCATAAATTTGCACAGGGTAAGTTAAAATTTGATCTTCCCTCCTCCAATAATTATGGGAGAAAAATGTCAAAATTGTAACCTGTACCTCCACCACTCATACAGGACAGTTTAATGGCATCCTACTTGGTGACAGAGGATACCCCTGCCTGCCCTCTCTGATGACCCCTGACCCTGGACCACAGCAACGCTACAACCTGGCTCACTGCAGAACCAGAGCGAGGATTGATGTCCATTGCCATTCTCAAGACCCGCTTCCAGGATCACGCTAAAGTGAGCATGTGACATGCATGTGGCCTGTGTCACGCTCCACAATATTGCTATATTGAGAGGAGAGCATCAACCTGCCGTACAGAGACATGACCCAGAGGAAGATCATCTCTTCCACCCCACCGATGGGCAGGATGGACAAGCAGTGAGACACACTGTCTCGCAACCATTTTTCTTAGTAATCCCCTCGTTACCTCCCACCAGTCCCCTGTCAGATGCATTTTTGTTTAAGCATTCTTCACTGCTTTCAAGTGAACTGAGGACAGATCATTTCTTTCAGATGTGATTTTATTTGTCTGTGTTCTTCATTTCCTGCAAATAAAGAGCATGGTGCTTTAATATTAAAGCACAGTGTCCGTAAAGCAGTTACGGACACTGTGTCTCCATCATCCTCCTGTGGTAAAGAGGAACAAAAATGTTGATGTAGGCCACTCAAAACCATCACACAAACTCTGTGCAATATTCACTGACTTACAACCATGTGAAAATCTGCAGTGGCAGGAGGCTCCAGGAGGGTAATCGCTCCATCAGCAGGAACTGTTGCAATATAACAAAGGTGAAATGTCAACATCAGGGTTAAGTTGTGCAGAGTGGATAAAGGGACCCACAGTTTCTTGTGTACTCGCAAATAGTGAATATACCCTTTATATAAGCACTGGTATCCTGAGGGCTGATGGGCTCTGATGAGCTGTCCCCTGGGATGCCCTCAGCAACAGGCGGCCCACTATTTTGGCTAAGAGTCAGCTCCTCTGTGTGGGTGAATGGGGCTGATGGTGGCCCACCACCTGTTTTTTGGGCCTCAGCCTTCTTCCTGTTGGCTACAGTGACATTCAACAATTCAGTTAACCTCAGCCTAAGTTTTGTGCTTGATTTTGAGTTGCTGCCAAGTGCGTTTTGGCCCCATTGGATTACAGCTGAATAAGAGGATATTGCAAATTATATCAAAATATATGAACAGTTTTAAGATATAAAAATGTTTCTATATTTTCTGTATATCAGACACGCATTAACTTTTGTTAACTTTTCCTATGCCACCCGACACTGTTTGGCTGCAGCTGCTGCGTTAGACTGATGTCTAAAGACATGTTCTGATTCTGCACATGCAGTCATTAGCATGTCTAATTCAGTACGTCGCTCTGCCTTTAACTGTGCTTGAGAATCATTTCATCTCCACTCCACTGATGATGGCTTTATAAGCTCATTGTGGACGTGCTTCCCTCAGGCTGAACATACTCAGAGTTGATTGATTGGTGGTGTTAGGGCTATATGTGTTTTGTGCTGCTGTCCCTTTTCCCTCCCTTATAGATCTGCCCAGGTGTGCTGCATTACTTAACGAGGTGCGGTGCACCTGGCATGGAGGAGGTGCTTAAGGCCTTGCTCAGACTGCCAGCCAAATTCCGAGCTCCTGTGCCAGCAGCAGAGGAGAGAGGCCTCTGGTGGTCCTGCTGCCTCTCAGCATGGGATTTTTGTTGTCCTGTTTGCTTGTTCTACCTGTAAGTGCTTTTTGAGGGTGTTAATGTGGTTATTTTGGGTCAGTGTTGGAGTTTTGTTCGCCCCATAGGGCCGCCTAAGGGTGGGGCTCAACACTTCGGCAGTGACTTGCGGCATCAGACGGGGACGAAAAAAGCCTTGCTTTAACGTAAGCATAATACACTGCTGGTCATTGTCATAGTTTAAGGGCACTCAGCTCTCACCTGGGAGAGTGACGTTTGCGTCCCATAAGATCATAAAGCCAGACCCTGTTCTGTTTTCCTAAACCTAAGCATGTGCGTTAGTTGTTGGAGGAAAGAAAACATCAATTTGCGGTGTTGTACTGACGTAGTGTGTTTTTATTTTGACAGAGACAGTACGAGAACCTAACCTATGTAACTTTACTTTCCTTCCTATCCTTCCTAACTTCACTTGCCCAAACCTTAACTACTTTAACTACAAACTTTACGTTAAGTATGTAACATGAAAATATCCAACCATTATTCTATTCCTAAACCTAACCTACATTATTTTCTTTAGCTATGTTTGTATCTTTTTGTTAAGTATGTCATTTTTTAATTTTTTTTTTAATGTGCATTATGGTAGGATGTAATATTAACCATTGTTTGAGTGTAACCGGTGGACTCTAGTGATGTCTGCGTTGTGTAGATACAAAGAAGCCCAGACCGTGGATCTTCGGAGGCGATCTCCGTTCATTCCTCTCCTGACAACAGGTGGCAAAAACAAAATCCTCTGTCAAACACAACCATACAAACTCCAGCCTCTACACAAATTAAGCCACATAAGATTATGTCAGCATAATCTGCAACAGCAAAAGGGGAGAGGCAAGGCGGGAGACACCCCTTTATAGGTGGGGTACCCCCAAAGGTGAACGTAGGGGTACAAAAACTGGGTATCAAACGTTCCACATATTAGATAGGAGTTGTGCAAATTTGCAGGAAAGTCCAATCAGTCTTTTTTCAGCATTGGCACTATAAAAACAAAATCAGAGAGTATGGCAAAATGCCGCCTACCTACTTTTGTTTATACAGAATGCGCCTTTTCGGGGCAATGGGGGGCGTGAGCAAGTAACAAAACGTGTAGCTCAGCGTGTGACGTAAACAGTGATGTGGGAGGGAAGCCGCAGCTGGTCAGTCCTTCGGTGACTCTCTCGTAAGTTGGCACGTCCTTCCCTGTCCCCGTCATCTGACAGTTAATGGCCTTTTCGTTTGCAAGGACAAGGAGGGCACGCAATTCCTTGTCCCCCCAGTTGCTTATCTTTACAGTGTCTGTCAGAGTTGCGTTTTCCTCTTGCTACTAGCTGCTCGCTAATTCCTGCTATAAGCTGTTTCCTGTTTATCCACCGCCAGTGGGTCCTACGTGCGGCGTCATCAAAATCTCTACGCCGCACGTAGGACCCACTGGCGGTGGATAAACAGGAAACAGCTTATAGCAGGAAGGAGGAATTGCGTGCCCTCTCTATGACACTTGTATCTCGACCAGTAGCCTACTTTTGCTGCGTTTCCTGATCCTCTATGGTACACAAATACAGTATAGCCTAGTATAATCACATATCTGAACAACGGGACATCGGACTAATGGGATGTCGGACCAATGGGCTGTCGGACCAATGACATGGACCCCCCCTCGGAGCCTCCTAACGACACATAAACACGCTGATGTGACAATGTGTAAACATGATAGCAATTTTAGCTTACAATGCTAAAAATAAGGCTAACGTCTCCGTCGAACAAGTAAACAAGTGTTGACAATATTGCAGACAAAAAATGTTTCGACGCCGTCTAACCACACAAAAAACTAACGGCAGCTTTCACAGTCAAAAGCCAGCATTGGCATACAGTTATCTATGTCACAACATCTACAATATAAACGAAATACTACCTGCTCAGCAAAAACTCTGTTGTATCAGCATCACTTTTCAGGCCCAGGTCTTGCCGAGAGAGCTTTCTCCATCGGTCAAAGGATGACCCGATGTTTACTCTGCTACCCTCAATTTGTCACATTTCCTCTTCGTTTCTGCCTTTTCAGAGGCAGACTTACGCTTACTTTTGGGGCAAGCAGAGGCCGCTTGCTGCTGTCGCTCTCTTTATTTTCCATATCGAAACTTGTGTAGCTGAATCATAGCCTGGTTCCAGACCATAGACCCCGCCCACTCAACTGAGTAGGCTTGCATTACTGGTCTGACATACTTCAATGAATTTGCGATTTGTCTCGTCCAAACGATGGACAGACCAATGAACGCCGGGGGTGGGGGCGAGTCTAGCGATTAGCCGATCAGTGCCACGCTGATGTCAAGCTGTACGCTGGTGGGTAACTGGTTAGGATAGCAACAATGGCGACCGCTACAGATCCTACAGACCACATTAACGATGCTATCGAGGTATTTCGCCACTACTCGCGTTAATGGAGGACCAAATTAAGGAAGCTGCTAAACTGGATTTAACGGCAATGCAGCTGGGCGTGCACGACGACGGAGACATTTTAAACGGGCAATGCTCGCTTGTTTTCGGCACCCCCGAGGCACGGATACTAATGACGTCAGATTCTGGGTGAGTCGTTGATCTCTACTGATTGGTTAGGGAAAAAATCAAATTCCCTCCCCCTTGTAAATCGCCTTCAATGGAAGCCATGTCAGACTGAAGGTTCTGGGAGCTTCAGTCTGATACTCAGGCTAGCTGAATCATTCAGGGCCTTACAAATCGCTCGTACTTTCAAATGCGGAGGAGGGTTAGGACGAGGCGGGACGAGGAGCAGAGGAGTGTCAAAATGGAGCGAGGGGATTGGATGAAGGGTAAGAGAGAGAGAGTGCAAATTTGAGCAAGGAGTAACTCCCATGGGGACCGGATGGCTGTGATTGGTCAATTTCTTTGAATGGAATGGATTTTTTTGGTTCCTTTTGCTCTTCACATTGTGTCGCTAGCACTATTGGGCCATAACCACCATCTAAATGATGTTAATAATAGTGATCAATCTTTCTAAACGTAGACCATACCTTTAACTTTTGTTCTTGCCCAGCTGTGTTTCCCCCCGATGCCACCGAGCACTGTTAAACTACACTGAACAAAAATATAAACGCAACACTTTTGTTTTTGCTCCCATTTTTCATGGGCTGAACTCAAAGATCTAAAACTTTTTCTACATACACAAAAGACCATTTCCCTCAAATGTTGTTCACAAATCTGTCTAAATCTGTGTTAGTGAGCACTTCTCCTTTGCTGAGATAATCCATCCCACCTCACAGGTGTGGCATATCAAGATGCTGATTAGACAGCATGATTATTGCACAGGTGTGCCTTAGGCTGGCCACAATAAAAGGCCACTCTGAAATGTGCAGTTTTGCTTTACTGGGGGGGTCTGGGGGGGTCAGAAAACCAGTCAGTATCTGGTGTGACCACCATTTTCCTCACGTAGTGCAACACATCTCCTTCGCATAGAGTTGATCAGGTTGTTGATTGTGGCCTGTGGAATGTTGGTCCACTCTTCAATGGCTGTGCGAAGTTGCTGGATATTGGCAGGAACTGGAACACGCTGTCGTATACGCCGATCCAGAGCATCCCAAACATGCTCAATGGGTGACATGTCCGGTGAGTATGCTGGCCATGCAAGAACTGGGATGTTTTCAGCTTCCAGGAATTGTGTACAGATCCTTGCAACATGGGGCCGTGCATTATCATGCTGCAACATGAGGTGATGGTCATGGATGAATGGCACAACAATGGGCCTCAGGATCTTGTCACGGTATCTCTGTGTATTCAAAATGCCATCAATAAAATGCACCTGTGTTCATTGTCCATAACATACACCTGCCCATACCATAACCCTACCGCCACCATGGGCCACTCAATCCACAACGCTGACATCAGCAAACCGCTCACCCACACAACGCCACACACGCTGTCTGCCATCTGCCCTGAACAGTGAAAACCAGCATTCATCCGCGAAGAGAACACCTCTCCAACGTGCCAGACGCCATCAAATGTGAGCATTTGCCCACTCAAGCCGGTTACGATGATGAACTGCAGTCAGGTCCAGACCCCAGTGAGGATGACGAGCATGCAGAAGAGTTTCCCTGAGACGGTTTCTGACAGTTTGTGCAGAAATTCTTTGGTTATGGAAACCGATTGTTGCAGCAGCTGTCCGGGTGGCTGGTCTCAGACGATCTTGCAGGTCAACATGCTGGATGTGGAGGTCCTGGGCTGGTGTGGTTGCACATGGTCTGCAGTTGTGAGGCCGGTTGGATGAAATTGTCTGAAAACGCCTTTGGAGACAGCTTATGGTAGAGAAATGAACATTCAATTCACGGGCAACAGCTCTGGTGGACATTCCTGCAGTCAGCATGCCAATTGCACGCTCCCTCAAAACTTGCGACATCTGTGGCATTGTGCTGTGTGATAAAACTGAACATTTTAGAGTGGCCTTTTATTGTGGCCAGCCTAAGGCACACCTGTGCAATAATCATGCTGTCTAATCAACATCTTGATATGCCACACCACACCGGTGGGATGGATTATCTCGGCAAAGGAGAAGTGCTCACTAACACAGATTTAGACAGATTTGTGAACAATATTTAAGGGAAATGGTCTTTTGTGTATTTAGAAAATGTTTTAGATCTTTGAGTTCAGCTCATGAAAAATGGGAGCAAAAACAAAAGTGTTGCATTTATATTTTTGTTCAGTGTAATTACAATTCGACAATATAAAAAACTAAATGTAGATCAATTTATTAATGATATAACTGCAATTAACTGGGATAGGTATCAGTTAATACCAGATGTCCAGGATGTGTGGGATTTTTTACATTCTGAACTGAATACAGTTATTGACAAACATGCTCCTCTGAAAACTACCAAAGTAAAAGGCAGGCACCTTCCATGGATAAGTGCTGACTTAATTAGTCTTTTCAGGCAGAGAGATGCTGCACGGGCCACATTTCATTAGTCTAAGAATCATGCTGATTTGGATGAATACAGGAGGCTACGAAATCTAAGTAAAACCATGGCGAGAAATGCCAAATCTAATTATTACAAAGAATCTCTACTGAAAACTTCAAAAATCCTAAACAATTCTGGGCTAAGATCAAAACAATAACTAATGCATCTAACAAATCTGTACCTAAGCAAATTAAAGTTAATAATAAAATCTTACAAGAACCACTTTTAATGGCCCAAGCCTTTAATAAGCACTTCTCATCAGTTTCTTCTATAGTGCCTGAATCATCTTTTTGTGGTAATTTACAACCTAGTAATCGAAGCCAAATTTCTAAAACTATCAGCTCATGTACTTATGTATCCTCTATGTGATCTCTTCAATATGTCTCTGTCCACCTTTGAATTACCCAGTATCTGGAAATGTTCCCACATCACTCCCTTACATAAAGGTGGCGATGTATTAGATCTGAACAACTATAGACCAATTTCTGTCATCTGCTCTGTTGCTAAAGTGTTTGAAAAATTAATTTATAATCAACTGTCATGCTATCTTAATCAAAACAATATCCTGTCACCTTTTCAGTCTGCCTTTCATTCCAATGACTCTACAATTGCTGTACTGCTAAAACTAACTAACGGTATTCTCACTGCTTCGAACACTTCTGAACTAACTGGTGCAATTTTCATTGATTTGACAAAGGCTTGGCTTGACTTGGTTAATCATTACATTCTTCTGGATAAACTTCACGCTATTGGCCTTTCACGCACTGCATTACTCTGGTTCAACTCATACCTTCACAATAGAAAACAATGTGTTGTTATTAATGGAAACAAATCTGACATTTTAACTCAACAGTATGGTGTGTCTCAAGGATCAACGCTTGGTCCATTTCTTTTCTCCATATTTATTAATGATCTTCCCTCTATTTGTAAGTGTTCTGTTCAGCTTTATGCTGATGATACGGTTATATATACACATCACATACAAATATAGTACAGATTGAAGCAGACTTACAGTCTGATTTTAATAACTTACAACACTGGCTTGCAGTTAATAAGTTACTCCTCAATAAAACTAAATCACATACTATGATTTTTGGCACTCAACAGAACATCAAATCCAAATGCAAAACACATTCATGTCGTATTTCCTGTCTGGATAGCACTACATTGCAGAAAGTTGACCACACCAAATACCTGGGCCTATACCTTGATTCTGAGCTTTCTTTTAACTACCATATTAATCACATTGTACATAAAATGAATTATAGTCTTGGTCTCCTTTTCCATTCCAGAAACTGTTTCCCACTTATAGTCAGAAAAAAGATTGCTCTTCAACTTATATTGCCAATAATGGATTATGCTGATTCTGTGTATTGCATTGCTTCTAATACCTCTCTTGCTCCTCTTACTGTAGTTTATAATAGATTGTGTAGATTTATTCTTAACTGCTCATTCACAACTGATCACTGCACAGTGTATGAACTTCTTGACTTGCCCACACCTCATATAAGAAGACAGATTCACTGGTTGCAATTTATCTTCAGATGTGTTAATTTCAACTATCCTTTTTATTTGAAACAGCATTTGGTTCCTTTTCCCTCCACTCATCACTTAAGACATACTGTACAGCTTTTCTTTTCAGTACCTAATGTTTCAAAGTCCACATCAAAAAAAGCTTTTATGTTTAAAGCGCCTTCTGACTGGAATAATTTACCAGTAAATATTCGCTCCATTTCTTCTTTCAGACTGTTTAAACATGCCTTGGCAACTCATTTTCATACCAACTGTACATGTAGACTATAACACCTTTCCAATTTTATCTCATTTCTCATTCTTCTGTCTTTACTGAACCACTCAATTTCACTGACATTTTACATTTTACAGTAACACTTGGCTATATTTTTAATGATCATTATTCCCTGTTATTTATTATGTTGTAACTGTAGGCTCTGTGTGACTTTTTGTTGTTGTTGTTGTTTGTTTTGTGTTTTTTTTGTTTTGTTTGTTTGTTTGTTTCTGTTCTGTTGTGTTTATCTTGGCAGTATGAGTGTAATGTTTTTGTGGTATTTTGTTCAGGACCCCCTCGAAAACGAGATGGTACATCTCAAGGGGTTATCCTGATAAAAGAATTTCATGTAATCAACACAGCAGTTGATCTCACATCCAAAATGCACCAGTGCAACCAAAACACTACATATAAGTCTCAAGATCAGCTCTTGTACTCATTACACAACAAAGTTAAACAACACTAACAACAGATAGCAGTGCAATATATATCACTGCTGTCTTTAAAGGTATCTTTTATTTATCTATTTACTATGAAGATTCAGTCACACTCAAAATTAATGCACTCATTTATTGCATGGATGGCACAGCCTCACAGTTAATGTTGCAGAACAATGTGTCCTCATGTAACAGGGTCAAATATACAGCTGTAATGTGTGTGACAAGTCAAATGTACAATTGTAATGTTGAGTATTACAATTAAACAAAATGTGATTCAGTTGGTGTTACCTGACATGCTTAGGCCTCCGTGCTCAATAGCCCCTTTTACACTGCCCGATTTTCCGCAAATGTTGGGGCGTTTTGCCGGCAAGCTGCAAGCGTTTAGACACACAGAGCCGGATTGGTGAGTTGATCTGAGGTGCCCAATTTTCCGCCTTGTAGGGTAGACATATTGGCAGAACCCTTTTAGTTTAAAAAGACTGAGGAGGCCTTCCGCAACGGGAGGGGCTGTTGATGACTTGTGGGAGGAGCTGTTGATGACGCCGCACGTAGGACCCACTGGTGGTGGATAAACAGGAAACAGCTGATAGCAGGAATTAGCGAGCAGCTAGTAGCAAGAGGGAAACGCAACCCTGACAGACACTGTAAAGATGAGCAACTGTGGAGACAAAGAATTGTGCACCCTCCTTGTCCTCGCAAACGAAGAGTCCATTAACCGTCAGATGATGGGAACGGTGAAAGACAGGCCAACTTACGAGAGAATCACCGAAGGACTGACCAGCCGCAGTTTTCCCACATCACTGTTTACGTCACACGCTGAGCTACACGTTTTGTTACTTGCTCACGCCCCCCATTGCCCCAAAAAAGGCGCATTCTGTATAAACAAAAGTAGGTAGGCGGCATTTTGCCATACTCTCCGATTTTGTTTTTATAGTGCCAATGCTGAAAAAAGACTGATTGGGCTTTCCTGCAAATTTACACATCTAATATGTGGAACGTTTGATACCCAGTTTTTGTACCCCTACATTCACCTTTGGGGGTACCCCACCTATAAAGGGGTGTCTCCCGCCTTGCCTCTCCCCTTTTGCTGTTGCAGATTATGCTGACATAATCTTATGTGGCTTAATTTGTGTAGAGGCTGGAGTTTGTATGGTTGTGTTTGACAGAGGATTTTGTTTTTGCCACCTGTTGTCAGGAGAGGAATGAACGGAGATCGCCTCCGAAGATCCACGGTCTGGGTTTCTTTGTATCTACACAACGCAGACATCACTAGAGTCCACCGGTTACACTCAAACAATGGTTAATATTACATCCTACCATAATGCACATTAAAAAAAAATTTAAAAAATGACATACTTAACAAAAAGATACAAACATAGCTAAAGAAAATAATGTAGGTTAGGTTTAGGAATAGAATAATGGTTGGATGTTTTCATGTTACATACTTAACGTAAAGTTTGGTAGTTAGAGTTTGGGCAAGAAAAGTTACATAGGTTAGGTTCTCGTACTGTCTCTTTCAAAATAAAAACACACTACGTCAGTACAACACCGCAAATTGATGTTTTCTTTCCTCCAACAACTAACATGCGTGGTTAGGTTTAGGAAAACAGAACAGGGTCTGGCTTTGTGATCTTACGGGACGCAAACACCGCTCGCCCAGGTGAGAGCTGAGTGCCCTTAAACTATAACAATGACCAGCAGTGTATTATGCTTACGTTAAAGCAAGGCTTTTTTCGTCCCCGTCTGATGCCGCAAGTCACTGCCGAAGTGTTGAGCCCCACCCGGCGGCCCTATGGGGCGAACAAAACTCCAACACTGACCCAAAATAACCACATTAACACTTCAAAAAGCACTTACAGGTAGAACAAGCAAACAAGACAACAAAAATCCCATGCTGGGAGGCAGCAGGACCAGCAGTCCCCACACCGGAGGCCTCTCTCCTCTGCTGCTGGCACAGGAGCTCTGAAGCACCTCCTCCATGCCAGGTGCACTGCACCTTGTTAAGTAATGCAGCACACCTGGGCAGATCTACAAGGGAGGGAAAAGGGACAGCAGTGTACTCTCAGTTACTGTGATTAATTGTACGTTTTGTGGTAGACACTGAACACTACATGGGACATGTAATAAAACATCAGTGAATAATCTTACATCCCAATTACTGATTCAAACGTTTTTTTGATTTTATTATTCAAAGCAAGTTGCAGCTCATAAAAAGACATTAATTGACAGACCTTTATTTGGACTAATAACTGAAAAAAGTCAGCTGTACCTCCCACACTTGATTTTAATCTTTTTAATGGAGAGTAAAC
The DNA here is from genome assembly GCF_041903045.1 of Epinephelus lanceolatus. Lineage (NCBI taxonomy): Eukaryota > Metazoa > Chordata > Actinopteri > Perciformes > Serranidae > Epinephelus > Epinephelus lanceolatus. The sequence continues at coordinate 31,537,073 of NC_135736.1, forward strand.
AACAACCTAACATGTGCTGTACAAATATAATCTGATGAAACCTGTTCATGTGGTGGCTCCTTCTGACCACAGTCCTTCAAAGAGTCAGACACTCGCAGGTGTTGGGAAACAGTGAAGGTGTTGAAACTGGATGTGATTCCTGAGCTCTGTTTTATGCTGCTTTATTATGATGTACATATCTAATCATTTGTATGATACACACCTTCCTATACAACTTCATTAATGTTTGAGAAACAAACACAAACACATCTGGTCCACGTTTTCTATTTATGAAGTTTATTGTGCAGATAGTACAGAGAATAAAGTGATTTGGATCTGCATGTTTGAGTGAACTACAATGATGAGTGTAACAACATCATGGTTAAGATAATGTCATTACAATTTGAATAGAGAAAACAAAACAGTTGACATGACAAACTGACACAAAACAAAGCTCATGTCAAACATCTGTCTCATTAAATACTGTTTTTTTTCTGTACTCATCAATCTCTGGTTACATTTCAGATTTTACTTTTTAGGAGGAGTAGGTGGAGTTGCCATTTTGGAAAGCAAATCAAAAAAGTTCTTGACAAAATCCAGGAGGGCCGGGGCAACCGGGGCAGCCGGAGCAGCTGGAGCTGGGGCCGGCACTGGCACTGGCACAGGTACTGGCACTGGCACTGGCACAGGTGCAGGTGCTGGCACAGGCTTTGGCCTGGCCTTTGAGAAAATCAGAAACATTCATTGTCAAATACACAAAAGAGGATGGTTTTTACAGTCATTGACATTCAGGTGTGTTGTATGTTGAGGGATAGTGAGAGCACTCACCTCATTGGACCTCGAGTCAGAGTCGGACTCAGACCGAGCAAGTCGTTTGTGCTCCACCTGTAGTAAATCCACAAGTTTAATGTTACCAACATTATACTATCACAGTGGTAAAGTGGTGTCAGAACACTGGTATCGAGTATGACAGTGTTACACTTACAGGATGAGCCAGAGTGAGGCTCAGGAGGCATCCAAGCACAAGTGCTACCTTCAGCATGGTTACAGTGATCACACCTGTTGAAAAGGAAATAATAAAGACTTCATTAACAACAGCAAAATCACAACCATCCTCACACAGAAAATACAGAAACCATATATATATATATATATATATATATATATATATATATATATATACATATATATGTAAATGTTCACCTTTTAGTCTTGAGCAGAGTGTCTCGCAGATGGTCGAGGAGGTTGTTGTAGTGCTGCTCTGAATGTTGGGATTTTCTTATATACACTTACAGGAGCACATGTCACCTCATTAGCATTCAGAATTGTTGGGAAATCCTCTTTCTCTATATTTCAGGGTGTGGCTACTGATCAGAGATGGAAACCACTCCTGGATCAAATGATATGATTCATTTCAGAGCTATTTTAACAATGGCTCATAACAGAAATCATATAGTCCATTGGATTGGATTGTTTACACCAATCTTATTATCAGTTTTAGTTTTGTCAGAACGTTTATATCACTGCTGTTGTGTAGGTTTAGTCTCTATCTCCGCCCTTCAGTAACGGCAAATCAGAAAACAGATGCAGTTCCAGCAGATGTGTTGCAGCGTGTTTCAGAGGTGTCCCATAAGATAATAACAATACATGCCTTGCCTAATTTTGATGGAGGCTCGTTCACAACTGGACTTTTATGGTATTAATTTTGTCTGTAGGCTGCAGCACAACAAAGTAGGAACAATTAAAACAGACAAGACATGTTATAAAACATTATTAAACAATCTTACATCCCAATTACTTATTCAAACTTTATTTTCCTTCTATGCTGCAGGAGGATATAAGACAAAAGATATGAAACATCTAATATCACAAACATACAATAGAAAACAAAACCCCGAAAACTGCACTACTGTCTTTGTCAGATGGATACAGTCATTTAACTGATTTTATCATTCAAAACAAGTTGCAGCTAATGAATAGACATTAATTTACAGACTTTTATATGGACTAATGACTGAAGCTTTACCTCCCACACATGATTTTAATCTTTTTAATGGAGAGTAAACAACAACCTAACATGTGCTGTACAAATATAATCTGATGAAACCTGTTCATGTGGTGGCTCCTTCTGACCACAGTCCTTCAAAGAGTCAGACACTCACAGGTGTTGGGAAACAGTGAAGGTGTTGAAACTGGATGTGATTCCTGAGCTCTGTTTTATGCTGCTTTATTATGATGTACATATCTAATCATTTGTATGATACACACCTTCCTATACAACTTCATTAATGTTTGAGAAACAAACACAAACACATCTGGTCCACGTTTTCTATTTATGAAGTTTATTGTGCAGATAGTACAGAGAATAAAGTGATTTGGATCTGCATGTTTGAGTGAACTACAATGATGAGTGTAACAACATCATGGTTAAGATAACGTCATTACAATTTGAATAGAGAAAACGAAACAGTTGACATGACAAACTGACACAAAACAAAGCTCATGTCAAACATCTGTCTCATTAAATACTGGTTTTTTTTTCTGTACTCATCAATCTCTGGTTACATTTCAGATTTTACTTTTTAGGAGGAGTAGGTGGAGTTGCCAGTTTGGAAAGCACATCAAAAAAGTTCTTGACAAAATCCGGGAGGGCCGGGGCAGCCGGGGCAGCCGGGGCTGGGGCTGGGGCCGGCACTGGCGCTGGCACAGGTACTGGCACAGGCTTTGGCCTGGCCTTTGAGAAAATCAGAAACATTCATTGTCAAATACAAAAGAGGATGTTAAATGGTTTTTACAGTCACTGACATTCAGGTATGTTGTATGTTGAGGGATAGTGAGAGCACTCACCTCATTGGACCCCGAGTCAGAGTCGGACTCAGACCGAGCAAGTCGTTTGTGCTCCACCTGTAGTAAATCCACAAGTTTAATGTTACCAACATTATACTATCACAGTTAAAGTGGTGTCAGAACACTGGTATCGAGTATGACAGTGTTACACTTACAGGATGAGCCAGAGCGAGGCTCAGGAGGCATCCAAGCACAAGTGCTACCTTCAGCATGGTTACAGTGATCACACCTGTTGAAAAGGAAATAATAAAGACTTCATTAACAACAGCAAAATCACCACCATCCTCACACATAATCATTATATTCATATAATTACCTTTTAGTCTTGAGCAGAGTGTCTCGCAGATGGTCGAGGAGGTTGTTGTAGTGCTGCTCTGAATGTTGGGCTTTTCTTATATACAGTTACAGGAGCACATGTCACCTCATTAGCATTCAGAATTGTTGGGAATTCCTCTTTCTCCATATTTCAAGGTGTGGCTACTGATCAGAGATGGAAACCACACCTGGATCAAATGATGTGATTCATTTCAGAGCTATTTTAACAATGGCTCAGCACAATTCAACTAAACAGCCAACATAATTACTTTTGGTAAAAGCAGAAATATCAAGGAAAAATGACCAAATCAACAAAATCTGCAAGTCTACAAAATTGGGAAGGCGAAACGCTGATGCAAAAATGTCCTTCCTGAAAACAAAAGACTGCAAATGTGTATTTTCCTTCAGCTTTTCAAATTTAAGAAAAGTTTTGTTTTTCTTTTGTTTTTTTAATTTTATTAATTTGTGATGATGGAATTTACTTTACTTGTTTGTTTGTTTTTTTCCAAGGAAAATCCTCCATAATCGGCCATATCTTTCAGACTGGAATGCCAATTACCCTTTTCACGCACAAGTAATTAAAAATATTAATAACACTTAAAAATGCCAAGCTGACATCTGATATATTGATTCACAGAGGAAGTGGCAACCTGAGATACAGTGTGTGCTGTACAAATACAATATCTATCTATCTATCTATCTATCTATCTATCTATCTATCTATCTATCCATCCATCCATCTATCTATCTATCTATTTCTAACCCTTTTTAGATAGGAATTGTGCAAATTTGTAGGAAAACCCAATCAGTCTTTTTTCAGCATTGGCAGTATAAAAACAAAATCGGGGAGTGCAGCAAAATTCCGCCTGCCTACTTGTGTTTATACAGAATGCGCCTTTTTCAGGGCAATGGGGGGGCGTGAGCAAGTAAAATGTGTAGCTCAGCGTGTGGCGTAAACAGTACTCTCTCGGTTCTCTCATAAGTCGGCCTGTTCTTCACCATCCCCGTCATCTGACAGTTAACGGCCTCTTCGTTTGCGAGGGCAAGGAGGGTGCACAATTCCTTGTCCCCCCAGTTGCTCATCTTTACAGTGTCCGTCATGTTTGCATTTCCCTCTTGCTACTAGCTGCTCATTCCTGCTATCAGCTGTTTCCTGTTCATCCACCGCCAGTGGCTCGCACGTGCAGCTTCATCAACAGCTCCTCCCACAAGTCATCAACAGCCCCTCCCGTTGCGGAAGGTGGCCTCGGTCTGTTTAAACTAAAAGGGTTCCGCCAATATGACTACCCTACGAAGTGGAAAATTGGGCACCTCGGAACAACTTGCCAATCCGGCCCTATGTGTCTAAATGCTTGCAGCTTGCCGGCAACACAGCCCAACATTCATGGAAAATCTGGCAGTGTAAAAGGGGCTTATCTATCCACCTACCTACCTACCTTACCTACCTACCTAAGAATACAGATACACATCTTTCTACACATCTCCATTAATGTTTCTTACATTTGAATTTGAAGAAAACCCAACATTTTTCTTCCTTGTTTTCCATTTTGAAGTGTATTTAAAGTGTCTTTGATCCACATGTTAGATTCAATTAGAATGAAACCTATGACGTGCAATACTGGTTTTCATTTAGCCTACTTATTACATTTTAGATTTTATTGTGTAGCAGAAGCTGCACTAGTATTTGTAGCATGTCACTTTTCAGGTTGTTAAGAAAGTCTGTGAGACATTGTAGGAAATCCACTGCAGCCGTGGTAGTAGTCACCGTGGTTGGCTTGGTTGTGGGACTCTTAAAGAAAAACAAAGGCATCCAATGTCAGCTGTACAGCAGAGGAGTCTCTAAGGAATTTAGCAGTGACTGACTTTCAGGCGTGCTGAATGCTGAATTGTAGAGGAGAGAGAAAGCACTCACCTCATTGGACTTTGAGTCAGATCTCTGATTACATTTCAGATTTTACTTTTTAGTAGTAGCAGGAGGTGGAGTTATTAGTTTACTGAGGATGCCAATAAGATCTTGCCAAAATTTTGGCACCGTCACCGTCTGTGGCCCAGCAGCCTTCAAGAAAATCAGAAACATTCATTGTCAAATACGCATAAGAGGATGTTAAATGATTTTTACAGTTATTAACATTCAGGTGTGCTGAATGCTGAATTGTAGAGGAGAGAGAAAGCACTCACCTCATTGGACTCCGAGTTAGAGTTGGAGCTAGACCGAGCAAGTCGTTTGTGCTCCACCTGTAGTAAATCCACAAGTTTAATGTTACCAACATTATACTATCACAGTTAAAGTGGTGTCAGAACACTGGTATCGAGTATGACAGTGTTACACTTACAGGATGAGCCAGAGCGAGGCTCAGGAGGCATCCAAGCACAAGTGCTACCTTCAGCATGGTTACAGTGATCACACCTGTTGAAAAGGAAATAATAAAGACTTCATTAACAACAGCAAAATCACCATCCATACGTTTTCGTTGATTATAGTGTCCCCTTTGGTCAAAGCGGTATGACACCCACAGCCTGGTGTTGTAAAATTCTGACTGCAGTCGGCATTCGGCTTCATTCATAAAATCTCGACTGCAACCGGCAATTACCGCATGCATTTGTTTTGGAGAGCGAGAGGAAAATCATAAATGTTCTGGTGTAGCTCTGAATTTCTTATAAACTGAGAACAACTGCCTGCTGTATATTTGTGTTCATGGTCACAGTCACAGATAATTTTGTGGCGTTTGTTGTAACGTTACTAGACAAAAGCGGTTCACATCAGCTAACGTTACATTTAGCTTGCTTATAACTTCCATGTTGTCATATATTGAAGTGAAACGACGTCTAACAAGTTGCGGTATATTCTCTAAATAAAAACAAAAATTACATACCTGTCGATTAGGAAAAGGGCCAACTCGGGATCAGTTTTAAAACCTTTCAAATCTCTCAGCTCTCTCCACTTCCAGGTGCATACCACCATCTACTGTACAAGAGTGTGCAATGTGTCCGAAATCATTCACTACTCCCTACTACATGTCATTTAGCCTGTTTCTTAAATCCTACTCGTAAACACGGCTCCTTCTTCTTCTGTGGTTTAATGGCTGCTCCAACAACTAACGCACATGGTTAGGTTTAGGAAAAAAGAACAGGGTCTGGCTTTTAATCTTACGGGGATGCAAACACCGCTCTCCCAGGTGAGAGCTGGTGTTTGCTGGACCCATCTCCCACTACTCCCACCGCCTTAAAGCTATGGTCTATGTTTAGAAAGACGATGAGAATGATTTGAAAAAAGCATTCCTCCCTACACACACACACCTCTGTGCTCCATGATCCCTCCCCTCCGATCTCGTGTCCCCCACCCCTCGGAGCCTCCTAACGACACATAAACATGCTGATGTGACAATGTGTAAACATGATAGCAATTGTAGCTTACAATGCCAAAAATAAGGCTAACGTCTCCGTCGAACAAGTAAACAAGTGTTGACAATATTGCAGACAAAAAATGTTTCGACGCCGTCTAACCACACAAAAAACTAACAGCAGCTTTCACAGTCAAAAGCCAGCATTGGCATACAGTTATCTATGTCACAACATCCACAATAAAAACGAAATATTATCTGTTCAACAAAAACTCCGTTGTATCAGCATCACTTTTCAGGCCCAGGTCTTGCCGGAGCTTTCTCCATTGGTCAAAGGATGACCCGATGTTTACTCTGCTTTGAGCCCTCAATTTGTCGCATTTCCTCTTCATTTCTGCCTTTTCAGGGGCAGACTTACGCTTCCTTTCGGCCTTTGCCGGTGGGGCAAGCAGAGGCCACTTGCTGCTGTCGCTCTCTGTATTTTCCATATCGAAGCTCGTGTAGCTGAATCGCTCAGGGCCTTACAAACCGCTCTAACTTTCAAATGCGGAGGGGGGTTGGGACGAGGCGGGACGAGGAGCAGAGGAGTGTCAAAATGGAGCGAGGGGATTGGATGCAGGGTAAGAGAGAGAGAGTGCAAATTTGAGCAAGGAGTAACTCCCATGCGGACCGGATGGCTGTGATTGGTCAATTTCTTTGCAGGCCTGCAGCCGCCAGAGAGAATGGATTTTTTTGGTTCCTTTTGCTCTTCACATTGTGTCGCTAGCACTATTGGGCCATAACCACCATCTAAATGATGTTAATAATAGTGATCAATCTTTCTAAACGTAGACCATAGCTTTAACTTTTGTTCTTGCCCAGCTGTGTTTCCCCCCGATGCCACCGAGCACTGTTAAACTACACTGAACAAAAATATAAATGCAACACTTTTGTTTTTGCTCCCATTTTTCATGGGCTGAACTCAAAGATCTAAAACTTTTTCTACATACACAAAAGACCATTTCCCTCAAATGTTGTTCACAAATCTGTCTAAATCTGTGTTAGTGAGCACTTTTCCTTTGCCGAGATAATCCATCCCACCGGTGTGGTGTGGCATATCAAGATGCTGATTAGACAGCATGATTATTGCACAGGTGTGCCTTAGGCTGGCCACAATAAAAGGCCACTCTGAAATGTGCAGTTTTGCTTTATTGCGGGGGTCTGGGGGGGTCAGAAAACCAGTCCGTATCTGGTGTGACCACCATTTACCTCACGCAGTGCAACACATCTCCTTTGCATAGAGTTGATCACATTGTTGATTGTGGCCTGTGGAATGTTGGTCCACTCCTCTTCAATGGCTGTGTGAAGTTGCTGGATATTGGCAGGAACTGGAACACGCTGTCGTATACGCCGATCCAGAGCATCCCAAACATGCTCAATGGGTGACATGTCCGGTGAGTATGCTGGCCATGCAAGAACTGGGATGTTTTCAGCTTCCAGGAATTGTGTACAGATCCTTGCAACATGGGGCCGTGCATTATCATGCTGCAACATGAGGTAATGGTTGTGGATGAATGGCACAACAATGGGCATCAGTAGGCTATACAGGAGAGTTCATGGAGGAGTTCATGGATGTTATGAAGGCAGCTTCAGCAGCTTTGTGGTCGCTGAAAAATCGTTTTTCTCCATCAACTACAACACTCAGAGTGCAAGGATAACAAAGGGAATACTCGAGACCCATTTCCCGGAGCCTCCGTTTAATCGTTTCCTCGTCAAGTTAGTGCTATAGTCCGGGTAGATGAAGATGCGGCTGCCGATAAAAGTCAGATCTATTTTTCCACGAGCTAGGCGAAGGATCTTTAATTTATCTTGAAAGTGGAGCAACTTGATCAGGATAGGCCTAGGACTGGGTCTCTCGTTTGAGTGGACTTTGTGGACAGGAGTGCGGTGTGCCCTCTCGATAGCCGGCGGTGTGGGAAAGTCGTCTTTGCCCAGGAGTTGAGGGATCAGACCAGCCATAAATCCAAGAATGTTGTACCAGAGGCCCTCTGCGGCCTCTGGTATCCAGAGAAAGCGCAGATTTGCAGATCTGCTCCGATTGTCAAGATCCTCGACCTTATCAACCAGGTATTTATTATCATTTTCGAGTTGTTTGACCCGGGTAGGTTGTCTTCATTTACTCCGACACGTTGTTCCAGTAGCGACACATGATCCCCTAATGTGGATAGGGATCTCTCCATACCACTCAAGGTGCCAAAGATCGGATCAACTTTAGTGTCAAACTAAGTCATTGAATCCTGTTTAACTTGATGGATGGTATCGTGCAGAGACTTCATTTGGATTGGATCCATTGTTTGATCAGTTGTTGGCGATTTGATTTCCTTAAAGATATGAGGAGTAAATCTGTCACTTAGTCAAGCCAGTCACGCGCCTTGTTAGGTTAGTCCTACTAATTTGTTAAATGTAATTTAATATCAAGCAATGCATGGCCACAGGTTTAAGATGAAAAAAATAGCAAGCAGACCATGACTCAGACTGGCTCACTCACACTGCGGCCATCTTGATAATTAAACGTAATTGAAACTGAAACTGTAATTGAATGCCACATACCATATAATCCAGGTTTGGTTTTTAATCCCTGATCATTAATCAAAGCTTGACATGTGGAAGTAGAAGATTTCCTAATATTTACAGTTTCCCAACAATGCTGTATGTCAATGAGGTGACAGCCGCTCCTGTAAGCATATAAAAGAAAGGCCCAACATTCAGAGCACAACAATCTCCTCGACCATCTGTGAGACAGTCGGCTCAAGACTCAAAGGTGATGATATTTATATATATATATGGTTTCTGTATTTTCTGTGTTAGGATGGTGGTGATTTTGCTGTTGTTAATGAAGTCTTTATTATTTCCTTTTCAACAGGTGTGATCACTGTAACCATGCTGAAGGTAGCACTTGTGCTTGGATGCCTCCTGAGCATCGCTCTGGCTCATCCTGTAAGTGTAACACTGTCATACTCGATACCAGTGTTCTGACACCACTTTAACTGTGATAGTATAATGTTGGTAATATCAAACTTGTGGATTTTCCACAGATGGAGCACACACAAGTTCCTCGGTCTGACTCCAACTCTAACTCGGGGTCCAATGAGGTGAGTGCTTTCTCTCTCCTCTACAATTCAGCATTCAGCACACCTGAATGTTAATAACTGTAAAAATCATTTAACATCCTCTTATGCGTATTTGACAGTGAATGTTTCTGATTTTCTTGAAGGCTGCTGGGCCACAGACGGTGACGGTGCCAAAATTTTGGCAAGATCTTATTGGCATCCTCAGTAAACTAATAACTCCACCTCCTGCTACTACTAAAAAGTAAAATCTGAAATGTAATCAGAGATCTGACTCAAAGTCCAATGAGGTGAGTGCTTTCTCTCTCCTCTACAATTCAACATTCAGCACACCTGAAAGTCAGTCACTGTTAAATTCCTTAGAGACTCCTCTGCTGTACAGCTGACATTGGATGCCTTTGTTTTTCTTTAAGAGTCCCACAACCAAGCCAACCACGGTGACTACTACCACGGCTGCAGTGGATTTCCTACAATGTCTCAGACTTTCTTACCATGCTGAAAAGTGACCTGCTACAACTACTGGTGCAGCTTCTGCTACACAATACAATCTAAATGTAATTAATTAATAAGTGATTGAAAACCAGTTTTGCATGACACAGCTTTTGTTTTGTGTCAATGTATTACGAAGAACCAACAATTGTTTCTTTTGTTTCATTCTAATTGAATCCAACATGTGGATCAAAGACACTTTATTCTGAATAAACTTTAAAATTGGAAAACACAGAGCAAAGATTTGGGTTTTCTTAAAATGCATATGTAAGAAACATTAATGGAGATGTGTAGAAAAGTGTGTATCTGTATTCTTAGGTAGGTAGATAGATAGTTGGATAGACGGATTGTTTCAGCACCTTCAGTGTTTCCAAACACCTCTGAGTGTCTGTCTGAGCTTTGAGAGGACTGTGGTCAGAATGAGCCACCACTGTTTCATCATATTGTATTTGTACAGCACACACTGTATCTCAGGTTGCCACTTAGTCTGTGAATCAATATATATTTATTAACTGCTGCTTGTTTTAAATAATAACATTAGTTAAATGTAATGGGAAGTGTTTAATTAGTTGCTGGATATCAGCTGATCATTTTTACTATGTTGTTAATATTATTGGTGCTACATTACAAATGACAAATGATGGTCATTGCGTATTATAAATTTATGTTGTCGCAACTTTATATTTTCCTAAATTTGAAAAGCTGAAGGAAAATACACATTGGCAGCCTTTTGTTTTCAGGAAGGACATTTTTGCTGGGTGCAACTATGACAAGGTTTTGTTCTGTCTGCTGCACAGCATCAAACCACGACAGGAGTGTTTCAGAAAAAGGAGCACCTTGCTTGCCCAATTTTGTTGTTAGTTTCCACTTTGTTTTCCTGTAGCCTACAAAGTTAACACCATACAAGTCCAGTTATGAACAAGCGTCCATCAAAATTAGGCAAGGCATGTGTTTCTCTTAGCTTATGGGACACCTCTGAAACACGCTGCAGCACATCCGCTGGAATTACAGGAATTATCCTGAGTGGCCGCAACGACCTGGCAGAGATCTGCGCTCTACTGAGTGCACTTTTCTAGTTCCATCTGTTTTCTGATTTGCCGTTACTGAAGGGCGGAGATAGAGACTAAACCTACACAACAGCAGTGATATAAAATGTTATCTGACAAAACTAAAACTGATAATAAGATTGGTGTAAACAATCCAATGCAGTGGACTATATGATTTCTGTTATGAGCCATTGTTAAAATAGTTCTGAAATGAATCATATCATTTGATCCAGGAGTGGTTTCCATCTCTGATCAGTAGTCACACCTTGAAATGTGGGGAAAGAGGATTTCCCAAGAATTCTGAATGCTAATGAGGTGACATGTGCTCCTGTAAGTGTATATAAGAAAAGCCCAACATTCAGAGCAGCACTACAACAACCTCCTCGACCATCTGCGAGACACTCTGCTCAAGACTAAAAGGTGATTATATGGTTTCTGTATTTTCTGTGTGAGGATGGTGGCAATTTTGCTGTTGTTAATGAAGTCTTTATTATTTCCTTTTCAACAGGTGTGATCACTGTAACCATACTGAAGGTAGCACTTGTGCTTGGATGCCTCCTGAGCCTCGCTCCGGCTCATCCTGTAAGTGTAACACTGTCATACTCGATACCAGTGTTCTGACACCACTTTAACTGTGATAGTATAATGTTGGTAACATTAAACTTGTGGAATTTCCACAGATGGAGCGCAAACGAGTTGCTCGGTCTGAGTCCGACTCTGACTCGAGGTCCAATGAGGTGAGTGCTCTCACTATCCCTCAACAATCAACACACCTGAATGTCAGTGACTGTAAAAACCATTTAACATCCTCTTTTGTGTGTTTGACAATGAATGTTTCTGATTTTCTCCAAGGTTTATAGACCACAGCCTAGGCCATTGCCAGTGCCTGCACCAGTGCCAGTGCCTGCGCCAATTCCAATTCCACTGCCAGTGCCAGTGCCTGCACCAGTGCCAGTGCCAGTGCCTGCGGTTGTCCAGAACATCATTGATTACTTCGCCAATCTATTAGCTCCGCTTATTCCTTCTAAAAAGTAAAATCTGAGCAGAGATTGATGAGTACAGAAAAAACAGTATTAAATGAGACAGATGTTTGACATCAGTTTTGTTTTGTGTCAGTTTATCATGTCAACTGTTTTTTTTTTCTTTTCAAATTGTAATGACGTTATCTTAACCATGATGTTGCTACACTCATCATTGTAGTTCACTCAAACATGCAGATCCAAATCACTTTATTCTCTGTACTATCTGCACAATAAACTTCATAAACAGAAAACGTGGACCAGATGTGTTTGTTTTTCTTTAAATCCATGTGTATGAGAAGTATTTCTGAATGCACCACTCGCATCATCTTTCTCCATTGTCTAAAACAAACCAACAGAACTTGCTAGCTCATACTAGCTAATGTCTATGGAGAACTGATTTGCCTGCAGCTAAGTCCAGCCCATCAAAAAACATCATACTGATTACTAACAGTAAAAGTGTCTATAATTGTGAAGGATTTTGTTACAGCCTTTGGTCATGGTCAGTAAAGGAAATGGATGATAGTTATGCTTAAGGTCAGCAGAATGCCTGAAAGAGGCCTCGAGGTCAGGCCACTTGACCTTCAGTTATCTTCCAGCTGTGGAAGACGGAGTACCAACATTTCTGTCTAGATTAGGCGATTGTGGAGTCATAAAATCATGACTTGGCCGACAGATATGACACACACGATGGTGCACACCAATTACTCCCATCGTCTCATCTTTCATGACGTGTGTGATGTCATCGGGTTATTCTTGTCCTATTTTTATGACTATTACTATTATTTCAGTCACTGTGTGTGTTCATGTGCCAGCTGAAATGTTCTTGTAGTAACATAAAAAGTGCCACTAGATGGCAGGAGCTACATTTGAAGTGCCACATGCATACTATGACATAAACTGAATCCTCCACAACAAGTTCCTGCAAATGTTTCACAATAAAAGCCTGTTTAGAAAATGGAGGCATTCTCTCAACCGAAGTTATCAGGAGCTTTTAATTTGAAACAGATAAAGGAAGTGTTGAGTTTGAAATGATGGCATGATGCATTAACTTTATCAAGGCAAAGTGGAGATGGGATGAAAAGTGAAAATATAAAGATATGTAAGTAAAAATAAATAACGGCCTGTTTCTAATGTAGTCTGTTTCAAATGAAGCTGGTAGCCTACAGTTGTGGTGAGTAAAAGCCCCGCCTCTGTTTTTAAAATTTTATTACTTTATATTGTCCCTTATGAAGAAGTAACATACTTTGCTAGCTTGATGCTAATGGCAGTACTCACCGGGTTGCTTATGAACGTCTGCTGTTTCACACCAGCATTTTTCCTTCTTTACTCTGTGTGGTACCATTCCTAGAGGAAATATCAAAAACCCTGGGTTGTTGTTACCGTACAGTTGTCTATGGCAGCAGATCGCTCGACGGGAGAAGTCCTGAATGACAAAAAGAAAATCAAACATGCCAGACTTTCTGTCGGGATGTCGTGAGGTGTACCAGACATGGCGTTGTTTGTCGTCAACTATGACACACTACACTAGATGAAACAATGGGTTGTTGTGCATGATAATCCATCGTTTAATTTCCAAGCCAACACCATACGACGCTGCGTTGGGCTATAATTGGGCTGATATCGTGTAGTGTGTACCTGGCATAAGGATAACTAGTTGGCTCCGTTGCCATAGCTCCCAAGGTTAAGGGGAAGGGAGACTGCCCTGTGCTCCAGGCTCAACAGACCAGAGTCTCTTTTTAGATATGTGCATTTTGAAGAAACGGTTGTTTCGGTTTAGAGAACCAGTTTGAGCGTGCTTGTTGTTTAAAGTTAGTAACCAACTAGTCCATACCCATTGAGTGCACAGTTGCCCATGTATAGTTTCACAGGTGTGTGTTTGGGATACAGGTCATAGGAAATTGCAGATTAAATAGTCAACTGAACCCATTAAGAAGAGCAATGTATTCAGACAGAGTTTTTGTGAACTTGATAGTACAACTGCTTTATTGAAAGTACAGTAGTACCATTGCCAATAGTGGGATAGTTAGTGGGCTAAAACTGTACATTAGTAGTTGAGGTAGCACGTTGAAAGGCAGATAGTTAAAGTGTTAATATGTTGTATTGACTTAAAAGTGGGGCGCACTGGTAGAAGACTGACTGACTGACAGAATGACACACTGACAGTTTCCATGATTATGTACAGCATACCATACCATGACTTAGTCATACCAAAAATTAGAAAAAAAACAACAACATTCGGCCACAGGGGGAGCCACAGTGATCGGTCACATTTGAGCCATTTTTATAAAGGGCCAGTGTGTAAAATGGGTTGAAAACAGTGACATCAGTGGTCAAATTTTAGATTGCAGGGCTCACTCGCTCACCCCTCCCGTCGGGTAAATGACGGTGGCCTCATAGGGACAAAAAGCCTTGCGCACGACTTTTTCAGGAGTAGGTCTATCTAGCGACGAGGTGAATGTTTATTTAGAAATCTAAACCATGTTACGATATTGTAATGAATCCCTCACGAGCAGGAGACCAGAGGAGCGTTTGGGAAAAAGGCCAGTTTATTTGAGCACTCCAGAAACTCCGGTAACACTCCAGGGGGTAAAAGACTCCGTCCCAAACTCTGACTCTTCTAGCGTAACAGACACACTTCATAACTTTACACACATACTCGTTTACCATACTAAGTGGGGACCCCCCTCCCCTCTCTGCTCCACCAATCTCCAGCCCGCACACTGACTGACAGCGTAGCCGGTAAACAGAGCTCAGCTGTTTATTTAGCCTAGCAATATCTCCGGACTATAGTAGCTGCAATGGATGACTTTGAACGCGATTTTGAAGAGTTTCTTGTAGCGGACACAGACCCAGAGCCATACCTGTTTGAGCCGGAGCATACAGATGAGGAACTCCATGTGTTTGATGCTGAGCGGGTGAGAAGAGAGGCTGAATGCACAGAATGGGATTCGGTGCTACTGCTACCATCGTTGGGGAGACATATCATCAGGAGGAAAAGCGCCGCAGAGAGTGCATCACAAGGAGTGAAGTTGCGTCTTCTTTTCCTCGCAGATGACGGTTCGGGTTCATTCCCTCCTGCTGCGTGGTAAGTGTGGTCCATTCGCAAACTTTATAACTAAAAAAACTTTTCACTACTCTCTATCGACGAACTACTAACATTCTCTGCTGTTTCCTCCTCCTTCCTTCCTTCCTTCCGCTGTCTTTGTTGGTTCATTTATACACACGAAACGCGTTGTCTGGCTGGCTGGATTGTCGGTCTGCCGTACATACATGGCGGCGCAAGATGGCGACCTCTCTAAAGCAAGGCCCTTGATATATATATATATATAAAAGCATAATTATAAGGCTACGAAAACCAAACGAATTTTATTTTATAGCGATCATACACTTGTATAAACATATTAATGAGTAGAATATTCAGATTCAGATTCAGATTGACAATAAACCATGCCAAATATTACACACTGGCCCTTTAAGCTTTTTTCTGTTGTTATAGCGCCACCCAGTTGCCAATTAGAGTTAAATTCCTCCAGTCACCTTGAGGCGTCCTGTTCTACATATCTACCAAGTTTAGTAAAAATCGATATGGCAGTTAGGCATAGATAAGAAATTAGCTCTCTAGCGCCCCCATTTTGTTTGATGGGGTCAATAATGGAGGGGTCCCCTCAGATTATGTGTGGTCATATACCTACAAAGTTGCGTGGTGATCGGTGAAACCCTTGAGATGTTATACACCTTTATGTGATGAACCACACCCTCTGCAATATTCATTGCCTTATAGAAGCTCAGTTTTAGTAAGTTTTCCAACTTTTGCCAAGAGGGAACTTTAGATATTGGTCCCTAGATTATGTTCACCGAGTTTCATGCAGATCGGTCAAACTTCCTAGGAAGAGATCGATTTTAAGTGTTTTTCAAAAAATTAAAAATGGCGGAAAATCTATATAACCGGGAGTTATGGGTTCTTGAGGCAAATTTGTTCCTCGAGGAGAGGCAGCTCTGTGCAAAGTTTCATGTCTCTACAACATACAGGGCATGAGATATGCCCATTCAAAGTTTGCAATTCCAATCAGTTGCTATAGCGCCCCCCTTTGGCCAATTGATGTAATATTGCTTCATTTGCATCCTCCCATGACCCTCTACCACTGTGCCAAATTTCACATGGATTGACCAAGTCAGTGAGGAGAAAAACGTGGAACAGACACAGACACAGACACACACAAACCCACAGACAGAGTTTTAGTCATTATATAGTAAGATAGAAACTTCACAGAGCCATAGATCGGGACAGAATAACCTTTTTTGGGAACGTGGAGTAGCTCACGAGGGAATACTGTCTGGGTTAAATGCAAGAACTGGGCAAGGACACCCTCAGTATCTGTGGACGGCATACACAGTGTTACATACAGTGTATGTTGAGCTGCCATTGTCCTCAATCGAGTCTTCATTAAAAACTATGTGTGATCCATCAACGTCATCAAGGTCTACTTTAGCTATTAAATCATCCGCCCTGAAAATTCTTCAACAATAATATGTATTTAAAATATGTTTAAAAGACTCTAAGTCATTACCATTAATCATAGTGCAATATATACTTATATTATAGTTCTAATTGTAAGATGGTACATCTTAATGTGCCCATTGTCTAAACTGCATATCAAGACCAAGGAGCTTAAACTCCCTACATGCCTCTCAAGGTGTAAGCTTTTGCAGGTTTTTATCACACCCTCACCTTCGTCCACTGAAGGGGATTGTCCAGATGATAACTCTGGTGTAAATTGACTATATCCTTTTTGCCGGTGTGCAGTCAATTGTTTTTAGGAAGTGTGGACAAACAACATAAAGCTGTGTACATGAATCACGTCCAGTGAAAACCACTTCATTGTTTCCCAACAGCTGTGGGATTAGTGTTAAATCCTGCATGGACAGTGGACAGCAAGTTTTTAGGATTATCCTTCCGCATTTCATTTCATCACGTTTTGTACCTTTGGGACAAACATAAAATCAAAACAGCTTTGACAGCTGATTGGACGACTGGTGGCAGGGTCTTTTCTTTAAAAAGTGCACTTGGAGATGACAAGACCTCAAACCAAAACTCACCACTGGACTCTGTGTTTGGCCTTTGTTGTCAACTTCACTTTCAGATTTGAAGGTAAGATCTTCCTCTCTGGAGACTATTCGTAGCTCCTATGACTGAATTTACAATTTAGTTTTCTACCTTTCTGTTTCTGCTCTAGGAAGGACTCTCGTGTTTTTCAGCTATGAAACTGCTGGTCCTCGCTCTGTGCCTCATTGCCTTAAGTTATGCCTTTCCTGTAAGTGCTCAGCTGTGACACATTTAGTTTAAGGTTTTTATCATCCTTTCAATTCAGACAAGAAAAAGCAAGTAACTTGAATTCATGCAACAGCTGGTGACATAAGATTCTTCTCTCTTAAAGGTCTCTGAAGAAGAGAACGATCGAGTCAAACGCTCAGGGAGTAATGAGGTGCAAAAGATTTTCTTACCCATGAATTAATTCATTCATATAAACTTATTACTTTTCACAAAATGCTTAATATTTGTATGTGTTTGTGTTTTTCCCCCAGATGGGCCATTTCATGCTTCAGTATTTGTCTCAGTATCAGTCTCAGTATCCAGCAGTTTACCCCGGCTATCAACCCAGCAATCCCATTTCTGCATTCCTGCAGTTTCTGTTGTCAAGTCTTGCCAGTTTAATTCCTCTCCCTCCGATAGCAGGAAAGTGAGGCAACAGATTGGAAGACAGACAAAAGCTGGATTTAAGATAATGCTATTGGTAGTTTTCTCATGTTTGGCTTTTTTTTTTCTTGAGTGACTAAAATACAATAAACAAATCATTGAAAATAAATGAAGGAATGATCAAATTACGATATCTGTCTTTTGCTCTTGTTTATTTTTCTGAGGCATAACTCTAACTCTACTTTGACAGGCATGCAGAAATTATAACACAATAGAAGGATCTCTCTCTGTTTGTGCTTGCAAGTTATTGATCATCATATTTTCATTGTGTGTAGTTTTTACAATAAGCAGGATGTAGCTCGTACTGTTTCATATAAGACGCACAATAGGAGAATCAACAACAGCTGCTTACCCAACTAAGCTGTCCACCACTCAGCTCACAGTGTCTAGACAAGTTTACCATTTAAAAACTGACTCACTCCGACCTCGTCACATATCCACGTTTGGTCATGGACTTTCCACGTCCACATACAACGTGCAAGGTACCCTGGGTGCGTTGGTTGTTGATGTTCTGGGACACTGTGTCAAGTTCTGCCTGTTACATGCATTGTCTTCTTTCAAAATACACTTCTGTTTTCACAGGAAATTTATCGTTTACTTACAGTCTCAACGCACTATAAACGCACTATGTCAATACAACAACACAAACTGACATTTTTTTCCTTCAACAACAAACACATGGTTAGGTTTAGGAAAGAAAAAAAAACAGGGCTTGGCTTTATAATGTTACGGGACACGAAAATGGCTCTCTCGGGTGAAAGTCAATGTTTGTTGGACCCATCCACCACCCCTGCTTCCTGCCCCAGACATTCGGCACCTTAACGTTCGTCCTTGTCTTGCCGTGTTTCCCCCTGACGCCGCCGGGCGCCGTTGAACTACAAAGGCAACTGGCTACGTATCATGCCGACGTTAAAGGATGCCTTTTTTTGTTGGTTTCTGACGCCACAGGTCACTGCCCAGGCGTCGGATTTCAGCAAGTTTGGAGTAAGACTGGGCTCGCAGCTCCTGGGGTCCGTTTCACAAAGCAGGTTTAGTGAAAACTCTGTCTGTTAACCCTGAAATGAGGGAAACTCTGAGTTTTCCATTTCAGAAAGGGGGGTAACTCAAACCAGAGAAAGAGGGGTAACTCTAGCCTGTTTCAGAGAGAGAGGTAACTTAAGCTCTCGGTCAGTTACCGTAGTAACAGACTCTATGAACCTAACCTGGTCGGGACCAGATTTTTCTCAATGAACCTCGAGTTTCTCTCTGTCTCCGCCCTCTTTCAGAGCCACACACTCCATTTGATTTCCTCATTCATTCAGTCAGCAGGCGAGTTTTGGCGTAGCCTAGTTCTGCTGTCTGTCATTTAAAAAAAATCATTTAAAAAAATCAGAGTCAGTATATTAGAAGTCTATTAGGCACAGTAGGTGGCGACTTTTTTCACTAACATGGCATGTCCTTTTGATAACGATCCCGTGGATGAAGGTGCAGCATTACTGCGCAGAGAATTAAATATTCGTCGGGAGATGGTTATCAGACCACGCATAGATGTTCTAGCATTTCCACAAAATTATCTTTTTGAGCTGTACCGTTTCACATCACAGTCCATTGTCTACATACACAACCTAATCCGTCCTTACATTTGCAACATTACCAATCGTAGTCATGCTCTCACACCCCAGCAGATATTGTGTGTTGCGCTCATAGACTGTATAAAAATGCGCTGCGTTTCTTTGCAAATGGAAGTTTTTGGACAATGTCGGAGATGCTGAGCACTTGAGTAAGGCAACTGTACGCAGGGCGGTCAGAAAAGTGTGCTCGTTTTACAGGCATCTGCCTTCTTTCTGTTGGCTGAGTAGAAGTCTGTGTTAGTTTAAATGGGCTTAATTATTGAACAGAACATGATATAGATGAGAAGACATTTATGTGTGAAAACAGCATTATGTTGGGGATAAAAACAACTGCACAGTCAAACAGCCACTTAATATTTACTTTACAATGTAAAACATGATCAAAATGAGGTACCCCCATGAGATTATGCCGAGGTCTTACCTGTTTGAACAATGTTTTTATATTTCATCCTAAACTGCTACCAAGTGCACTTCTCCCCTGCGGGATTGCACCTAAATGAAATAAATTAATAGGCTACCATTCAATATAAACTGAAATAGAAATAGCAATAGAAACGGAGGGCATACACTCCCTGATTTTGTTGTGTCCCCACCAAATCCCTAAATGTGCAACGGTGAGCTGGCAGAAATAAAAACCACCCTCTGACATTGGAGCTGAATGCTACTCAGATGACTCACACACAGAAACAGGAACAACACAATTCATCAATACATAAATGTCAAGTACAATAATCCTTTAATCCCTAACCATCTATTGTACAATTATAATTACAGTTAGTCATCAGTCATTATTACATGTATAATTATAATCATGATCATATGAATCATGACAGTTTAATATCATATCTATTATTATTATTATTATTAAAGGATGTCTGTTATCAAGACACTTGCAGATAAAAACAGGTAATTAATATATTTGTAATTTTTTTTTTAAATAATAGTTTTATGTCAACAATATGACAATATTAGTTTAAGAAAATCATTCAGAAATAGGGAGTTGGGTGTCTGAAACACTCCTGCACTTTTCTCACACTCTTCTGCATTTTGCTGAATTGTTATGCACCAGTTTTTGCCTTTTCTGTATCATTTTGTGGCATGTAAATGTCCTTAAATTTGTCAAAATAAAAGTCCACATGCACATCTTCGAAATATTAAGAGAAACTCGTCCCCTGTGTCCCCATACAAAAATCTACACGTTGTTTGTGTACAATAACTAATAGAGCCGAACATTCAGAAAGGTAAGGATAGACTTAACATGTAGTAGTAATACAGACATGTCAAGATGAGATCTTTGCATTTATCTGCTGCAGTAATTTGCAGTAATGTCCACTGTTTCTCTTAAGATGTTATATTTAATGTTGTCAGCCATTGTAACATTACACACAGTTTGAACAGTAACACTGTGCTTAAATATAGGAAAATAAAAAACTGTATTTAAATAATGAATCAAATAAAATGTATTGCACATAAAAGTTAAATAAATATCGTACTAAACTAAATGTTTAAAAAAAACAGTTCTGAAAGATTAAATGAAAATGTACTTAAAAGTGAAATAAAACTGTATTAAAATGTACTGTTGATAAAAAAAATCAAAACAGGCTATGCATAGCTGCAGTTCTTGCAGTTTCTCAACTTCAGTGACTGCTTTCTGAAACAGAAACACACACAAACACAGAGAAAGAACAATAAGATTAAGAATAAAACAAAAGTGAGGAAAAGCATTAAGAATAACAGCTGTAATTAAGCATACACATTGATGACAACTTACATGAGCTTAATGTGATGGGTGTGCATGCCTCTGTGAACACAGTCCCGCAATGTCTGGGTCAGTGGAGGTCAGCTTCAGTCTCAGGTTTGGCTCAGCATCCACCCTGCTTCTGTACTTTGTTTTTATGACAACAAGTGAAGAGAAGCCTTTCTCACACAGGTAGGTGGTCGCAAAAGGAAGAGGAAAGCGTACGGCCTTGTCAGAAAGCACAGGGTATTCACTGTACAGCTTTATCCAAAACTCCAACAAAGTGTGCTTTCTGAAAGCCTTCAGTGTTTCGTCACAAGACAGCTCTATTAAACTCTCCTGCTCAACAACAGTTAAGTCCACTGAGGCCACGTGAGAGGTGTCGATGTTGAAAGGGTTTCTCATCCAGCTGCTAGCTTCATCTTTAGGCATCACTGGGAAATAATTGCAGAACTGTTGTCTGAGTGATGCGAGGTGTGCAGCGATGTTCTCCCTGACTCCATCATCAAGCATCAGGTCACTGTCAGACAGAAAACTCTCCAAAGCAGGGAAAGCTGAAACATCACCTGTCTTGACTTTGATTTCAAATAACGCCAACTTTTTCAGCAGTGCATTGATTTTGTCTTGCACATCAAAAACACTGATGGAGAGTCCCTGTAGTCCCAAATTCAGTTCGTTTAAACGTGAAAAAATGTCAGACAAATATGCCAACTGACTGAGCCACACAGCATCCTCAAAAATGTCTGACAAGGGGAAATTTGTGTCCTGCAAGAACATCTGGACCTCCTTGTGCAATTCGAAAAGCCTTGAAAGCACCTTTCCTCTTGAAAGCCACCTTACTTCAGCATGAAGCAAGAGTTGGACATGCTCACTGCCCATCTCCTCGCAGAGCACATGAAAAAAGTGAGCATTCATCGGTCTGGCCTTGATGAAGTTCACAGTTTTTACAGCAGAGTCCAGCACAGACTTCAGGTCATCAGGCATCTTCTTCACTGCCAGTGCCTCACGATGGATGCTGCAGTGAGTCCAGCGCATTTCAGGTGCCACCTCTCGGATGCGAGCTGCTACCCCGCTGTTACGACCTGTCATAGCCCTCGCACCGTCTGTCATAGCCCTCACGCCGTCACACCCCCACACACTTTTTCCAGTCCAGTCCTTTCTCTTGGATAACACGTTCAGTACCTGGAATATGTGCTCTGCTGTAGTTCTCGTCTCAAGTGACTGACAGAACATAAAATCCTCCTGAGCTGCACCATCATATTCATATCTCACATAAACCAATAAATTGGCCAAATTTGCAACATCTGTAGTCTCGTCAAGCTGTATGGCAAAATATCGACTGTTCTTAATGCGCTCAATCAGTGTCTTTTTAACATCGTCAGCCATGTCTTTTATTCTCCTTGACACGGTGTCATTTGAAAGCAGCACCAAGTTCAACTCTCTGGCAGCTTTCTCTCCACACATGATCCGTGTCATCTCTTTGGCTAAAGGTAAACACAGCTGTTCCCCGATTGTGTGCAGCTTACCGGCTCTGGCGATCCGGAGGCTGGCACGATATGATGCTACCTGTGCTTTGGCTATGGGTGTACCATAGGACTGAATGGCGGACTTTGACTGCTTCAGTTCATCACGTTTTCGTAAAAAAAAAAATTCCACTGGTTTGTGCGTAAGTGCCGTGTGTTTGGTTGTAAGATGCCGTTTGAGATGCGATGGTTTCATGGATTCATTGCTCAAAACGTCGCCACATACCACACACTGCGGCCTGGGCTCTTCCTCTCTCCCGCTCCAAATGAATCCATGTTTAATGTAGTTTTCGTCATATCTATTGCTAGCAGATGTTCTGGGGCTGGCTTCACCGGCTCTAAAGTAGCCACTGTTAGCACCTGCGCCTGCACTCGGTTCACGCACGCCCTCTTCAGTTCTCGCTCTCTCCTGATCCACACTTCCCTTCGCAGATTTAAGCCAGGACAGTAGTTTCGTCGTACTCTTCATTATTAACCACCTCCACCTCTTCCCATCACAGCCTGTAGGCTACCAACGGCGGATAACCGTCGATATCAGCAGGAACGCTACGTACGGCTACCTAGAAGCACTTGCAATCTTTTTTGCAAAGTATTAACTTAATTTGTATCTCCTTTCGTTTTCTTGTCATCGGTTGATAAGATATTTTCATCTGTTCTAATATGTTGGATAGTATTTCACGTTTTAAATCTATTTTATTTTATTTATATTTTAGGCTGACCAAACGTCCTCTTTTGCCCGGACATGTCCACTTTTCATGTCCCGTCCCCTATAGGGGCCTATCTGAATTTCTGTCTTTGAGAGATATTATTTTGTAATATAACTGAATTTTCTATCCATACATATAAATTTTAAATATATTAAAATGATAAGGCATCTTTGACTAAACTGCGAGTATCATTTAAGAAGGCTATGTCGTGGCCGGCCGAGTGTCCTCTTTTTTGGAAATCAAAATATGGTCACCCTATTATATTTAATCAAATAATTCTTTTGCGTACCACTAGAGGGAGCCCACGTACCACACAGGATCAGCAAACGCAACAAAAGGCTACTGGTCGAGATACAAGTGTCATAGAGAGGAGAGAATGAAACACCATAACCTCCTGTTATTAACTCTGGGGTCTGGGTTGTGTGGGGAGCTCTCCGCGGTGCTGTACGGCTCCCGGCGGGCGTATTTCTGCCTTGATGGTGCGCCGCGACCGGCTCTGGGTCAGCTGGGAAAGGCTTGAGGAGAAACAGGCTCACGGCTTATGTGTTTGCCACTTTTTTTTTCATTTTAACCCACACCATGATCTTTTCCTGACCCTAACCAAGTGGTTTTTGTGCCTAAACCTAACCAGACCTTAACCACAGGGCATCATGATGATTTTGGAACAACGGGACTTCTGAAAAATGGGTTTAATATGGTCGGAACAATGGGCTGTCGGACCAATGGGCTGTTGGAATAATGGGCAGACCCCATGATATTCGTCTCTGGCTCTTTGGTAGGTCAGTCTGTACTCTACAAAAGTTTATGTCAAGGACAAACTCTGGAAGTCTTACTATGTTTTAAAATGTTTTGCTCAATTTTAAATGCCGAAGCTACCCACATGATGGAGAAGTTCCCAAATGAGGAGCTCAGTATTTAGTTTGGTTGCAATGAGTCAGGCCTGAATCACTTGTACTCCATCAATTTTTAACTGCCATTTTTAACCAACCTTAGATGGGATAAATAGAGATTGAAACAAATAAATATGGACATAAAAGATAAGTTCTTGTACACCTTCTTTATCCCCCCCAACCTGTAGACCAACAACGACCACCCATCCTTGGCCCAGGTTACTGACGTGCTCAAGATCCTAAAGTTCCTCAAGGACTTGATTTATCAGTCTACCACAACTACAAAACCATGATGTGATGATGCGCTGAATAAATTACTTACTGCTTTAATTCAAATGAAAGCCACAGAGAACCTTTACAATGCACTTCATTTCCTCTTGGTCTTTATTTCGGAAGATAGTCTGAATATTAAGTTGGACAAAAAGTGGGAGAAACATTAACATACTGTGGTGCAGCTTTAGTCTGACAAAACATTTTTGTAACAACAGTTAAAACACCAGATAAAAAAAGACAAACCATGGATGTAATGTATTGGTGTTCTGTAACTGCACATTGTTCTGATCACCATACAGCTGCATGGAGGAAACAATATCGCCTCTATGCAGGTGTTAAAGTCGGCTGCTACCACACCGGGTTCAGGCACAGACAAGCACAGTCACAGCAACCTGACTGCAGGAAATAAATATATTTCACAAATGTGCAATGTCACAATAATGACTCAGGCGTGTTGTCTGACCCTGTGAGATTCTACCTGGAAATTCACTGAGCACAAAAATGTGAAAACGCCCTGAGAATCAGCAGGTGATGTCGGATGTGTTAACCTCCAGACCGGTTTGGTTCTATTTGAATTCAGGTCTACATGTGCACTGCTTTTGCACATATACACTTAATTTTTCACAGTGAAAATCTATGAAAAATAAAATCTTTGATACTCTCTGTTGAGGTATTAACTGAATCTGTCCCCTGCTTCACGTTCACTCTTCCAAACTGTGTAAGCAGCTGTTCCTGAGGTTGCACTGAAATTAGTTTCTTGTAGAACTGGGTTTTTAGAATTCTTCACCTCGATTTCACAGCAGGGATGGCAACAACATCATTTGAATTTTTATTGTTTGTTTTATCAAAGGAGCACAATTGAGTCGGTTTCCTAATGACAAGAGATGAGTTTCCTCTGATAGGCGACGTGAAGCTGCACATTGTTTGTCATGTAAGTTAACAAAGTCATTTCCTCGCTGAGAGACGCATTTGATATTTGATAGAATGCTTCTTCTGGAATAATAGAGGCAGACCTGGGTAGTGGTTCCAACAGACGTGTTCAGAGTAGACGAACAGAACATTATTTAGTTACATTTTATGAACAAAAAGAGAAACAAATAGGAAAATATGCACATTGTTTGAGTTGTACATGATTTCTCAAAACATATCAGCAATTAAAATCTTCTGAACACAGATTAAAATCCCTTTAACCAGATTTATAAAATTAACTGAATTAAATTTAAACACCCAGTGTTATTTAATCACACCAAATGGAAAATTGTAAATGTCTTTTGAATAATTGCCGCATACATTTTAAACATATCTTTGTAATCTTTGGGCTTTGCACAAACATTTAAATTCTAGCTCAGTTAGCTTGTGCAAAGCTCATGGGTCATGACTGTGTAGGCAATGGAATTCCTTGATTTATCATCATCGTCGACAAAAACAACAACATTGATGATAAACATTGTGTGACTTCTGCACGGGTAAACATGTAGCATGTCAGGACACATCAGGAGCTGCTTGTCAATGATGTGTAGATCATATTGTTTTTCCTTTTATTTTGCTTTTGTCCTGAGGGAAAACTGTTTTATGATGTACTCCAAAGTGTCGTTTTTTTAATTCGATTTTGTTTCCAGTGGAAAATCAAAAAACAAAAATCTATTGTGAATTTGAAATGTTGCCATCACTGTCTTTGCTCCTGTTATCAAGCATATGCCTTTGATATGCTGTAATGCCATCGTCACATCATCATGGAAAAACAACTTTTGCACAGCGGTGAGTTAAAAACTGGTTGTGCTTTCATTCAAAGCTTGTGCTTATTTAAAGATGCTTTCAGACCAGGAAGTAAACAAAACGTTGAAGAAGAGTACACTTGCAAGATAAATGTGACACTTTCTAATGTCACAATGGAGGGACAACTACGCAGGTTGATTTTAGCGCTGCTCATCGTGGACTATATTGCTGTCATTGTTAATTTTAGTCAAACCATACAGTTTGAAAACGAGGCGCGGCTCCAACTAGAAAACAATGTTTTGATGCATTGGATGTGCTGAATGTGCATATTAAGGCAGTACAGGAGGAGGTGCACATTAATAATCCTCCAGGACTGTAACATGCTCATGTTTAACCCAAACAATGTGTCATGTGACTGCAGTTGGTTCAGATCGAGGTCGGAAGACCTTCTCACCACAAACGAACCGCACCAGAGTTTGTTTTTAACAGGGCCAGACCACCTCTTGAAGAAGCTCTCGGTGTGGTTGTTTTGGTGGTGGTACCCAGGTGCGATTGTTTTTTTTCACACCTGCACAAATGAACCGCACGTAGGGGGCAAACGAACTTGAGTTCGATTGAAACGAACCAAACAGGGCAGGTGTGAAAGCACCCTTAATGTAGCTATAATAAGGGCCCTAACACAGCAAGCCGTCACGCGGCCATTAGTCGATGTCAGGCTGTTGGTGAGCGTCTGTTGTAAAGAGCCCCTGCTGTGTATCCCACACTGTTGGCACTCGACGGCCCTCGTCACCTGTTTTTTGAGACATGTAGAGCTGCAGCCACATTCTGTATGGAGCCTACATGACACCTACAAACTGCACCCACCACCAGTGCAAGACCAACCCACCAACACGACAGTTATTTGAACCTTGCTATGATGCAACATTATAGTGAATAAATATGAGGCCAAAGTTAGCAATAATCCACTTTATTCATTTATTTCATGATTATACACTAGGACACGCCTCGCCTTTTGAGTAACGAGATGTAACCCTAACCATAACCTTAAATGCCTGTCTTTTAACCTAACATTTAATGGCTTGCTTAACACCAATTTAGCATTTTCTTCAGGGCTTTCACTTCCAGACCAAACAGCGAAGGGGGCTAATTGTAAAGTTATGGTGAGAGAGTCATATAACCAGTGGGCAGACCACATGGTGATTCCAGCCCCAGCTATACCCACTTGAATTTTTTCCCCGATTCAGTGTGTTGTATCGATGTCGGAGCTGTCAGTCAAAGATACTTCTCTGATTGGCAGTTCAGCTCAGTCCATGAGAAGAAAAACTGAAGTGAGGAAAGGAAATAAGCAGAATGTAAGCGCTAGCTGGCCTTTGGCTGTAGTCTTTGTGGTGTGTTCAAGTGCAACCTTTTGTCCAAGACACAGGCGACCTGAGGCGACACAGTAGTCAGCCATAACAAATCATGATCAAAGACCAAACTAATAACGAGGCAGCCATCAGATTAATTTACAAGATTTGTTACAAAGCCCTGTTTGAATCTGTATAATTATCTAACTACTGTTAACAATGAGCTTGTAGCCTGTAGGTCTCTGAAAAACTAATTTCCCCTGGTAGCCTCATCAGAGCAGATAGAAGAGATTATTAAACTAAAAGTTTACAAAAAAAAAGCATGATGATGGAGCTAGTTGTCTGTTAAGTTTTAATAGCAGTGTCGGTCCTCACACTTTTTCCCATTATTGGGAAAATAAAACGTTTTTTAAATCTCTAGATTGTTGGAGATAAAATCTCTGGATGACGCTTGCAACAGGTCGTAAAATCTAATGACAGCTACAGAGGAAATGAAAGAGGTCCACCATGAGTAAACAAGATGATTACAGTATTTGGATAAGGATTGAGCAAGTATTGTTTTGCAGGTGGAAAAATGGCTCCTGGCAACAAATATTACAGTTTCGCAAGTGCAAAGCCTTTCAACAACATTTCGATCTTCACAAGACTTTGATGACAAATATTTGAAATTCTTTTCTAAACATAACCGAGAGCGTGTTGATATTCTGCGTTTAATTCAGACTCAAAGACTTTTCTTTTGTCTTTAGACCAAAGGAAGTGAAGTGTGTGTGTGTGTGTGTGTGTGTGTGTGTGTGTGTACATGATCAGCTGTACAAATTGGGCTTAGTGGTTGATTCAGCTGAACATGTGTCAGTAAATACTTTAAGTCTACGAGGATTATAAACAGGATGTGTCTAGTCGTGTAATGAAATCGCGTTCACGCCTTTTTTGGTTTTGTCTCCGGAGGCTGCCGTGAGACCGACCACATCTGACATGAAGTAACACACCTTTAAAGTGCGAGAGCAACCGTGTGGGCACACCAAGGCTGTTTAAAAGCTAAAGGAGTTTCCTGAAGGCACCAGCTTGTATGGTAGCGGTAGCGAACACAAGGTTTCGTATTTTATTGATTGTAGCTGTTTACATTTTCACTGTTACGTGGCACGCAACCATTTCTAACCATCGAGGGATCTGATTTACAGTTTGGAGTTCAAGATGAAGTTTTTTCTTATGCTGATTTTCTACTTTATCAATTTCCCTCCAGCTGTAAGTACCAAAAAAAAATCTTTTCTTGTTCAGTCTTTTGGATTTTCAGCCAATAGAAAAGCATTTAATGAGATGGGTTTTTTTTGCAGAATTGCTATCACAGCAGTGATTCAGACAGTGATGAGGTAAGAATGTATTCTCATCGCTCTAGCAGCGAGTCTGATAGTGATGAGGTAAGAGTTAAATTAAATGCTATCATTTATCAGCTATAGTGAGATTATAGCAAAACAGCTTTGACTCTTTAAATGTTTTATTGTGTTTATTTTGTCTTGCAGCAGAGCATTAATCTGCGGCCGGGGTATCAACCACATCGTCCCTGGTCTTGGCTGTTTCCTGGTCTGTGGCCACAGCCCCCACTACCACGTCCACTTCCGTGGCCACGTCCACGTCCACGTCCACATCCACGTCCACGTCCATGCCCACCTCCACGTCCACGTCCACCTCCACCTCCACCTCCACCACCGAAACCAACCACAAAACCACCCACAACTACAACCCCAAAACCAACTACTACCCCAAAACCGACCACAACCCCAAAACCAACTACAACCCCAAAACCGACCACAACCCCAAAACCAACCACAACCCCAAAACCGACCACAACCCCAAAACCAACTACAACCCCAAAACCAACTACAACCCCAAAACCGACCACAACCCCAAAACCAACTACAACCCCAAAACCAACTACAACCCCAAAACCGACCACAACCCCAAAACCAACTACGACCCCAAAACTGACCACAACCCCAAAACCAGCTACAACTCCAGCCCCAGGGACCACAATCGTTACCACCACCGAGAGCCCACGAGGAGACAACGGTTAAACTGTACTGATCTGAGAACAGGAAAAACGGACCGAGTTGATTTGGTTTGCAGTGTGTGTGTTTTGCACTGATATATGTCGGTAGTGTTTTATCCTGTTGAAGTTTGACGCAGATTGTTTGGACCTCTTTTTGTTGGCATGTTTTAACATCTCAGTATTGGTTCACAACCTTTTCACATTCTCATATATTTTCCTGTTGATTTCTTTCATTGTTTTGCACTTTCATATAATTCAAATCCACATAAAGTGTTTCTCAGCTCTTTTTATGCTGCAGTCCATAAAAACCTAAAGAATGTTTTGATATATTGTGATGTGGCAGTTTGTCAGGGTGTGATGATGACTTCTGTCGGAGGTTGGTCTTTCTTGGACGGCGGCGGAGACACCTGTGGGAAGATGCTGACGACACTCCGCTGTAATATCCACTCAGTGGGCGCACACATCACCATCCGCGGATCAACTTAGCTTAAGAAAGGGATGAGTGCTAAGCCTTTAATACCCGACTCTTTGCTTCATCAGTGAAGTCTGTCACACTGTACTTTTATCATGACTCAGCCCATTCATCACACTGCGCTGCTAGCTCTTTGCTCCATGTATTCACAGACACTTTACTCTATGACTACATTAACATTCTCACAAAACATGCATCTGTTTGTTAATGTACATTTTAATCAGTTCTTTTTGGTGCCAAAATGGTGGGTTTTTCACAGATACTCATAATGAATGTAATCTTATTCCAGGTTTTTGTTTGTTAATGTTAATTCATGCTGTGTTGCAATTTTTGTTTAGTAATGTAAACCAGCCAAACAACAGGCAGAGGTTGGTGTAAATCAGAACTTTTAAATCAAGCACTGAATAATTCCTTTTTCGTGTTGTATAATTTGTATTTGGTGGGGCTTTGGAAAAATAAAATTGAATCTGAAGATACATGTTGAGTTGGCATTTTTAATCTGTCAGTCGGTCAGCTGGTCTGTTGATATTTAAATATATTTTTATGCAGTGGCTAGCACTATCATCCAGGTTCAAATCTGCCAGTCGTCGGCCGTCTGTGTGGAGGTTGCGTGTTCTCCTCAGTCAGCATGGGTTTTCTCCAGCTTCCTCCCACTGTCCAAAGACATACAGGTTAATTGGTGACCTTAAATTGCCTGTTGGCGTGAATGTGAGCGTGAATGGTTGTCTGTCTCTATGTGTCAGCCCTGTGATAGTCTGGTGACCTGTCTAGTGTGTTGCCCGCCTCTTGCCCAACATCAGCTGGGATAGGCTCCAGCACCCCTGCAACTCTGTACCAGGACTTATGGATAATGAATAAAGGTGAACCAAGAATGTAATGTGTTGAGCACTTTCTGTAAAGACACACCATAAGAACGAATTATGATCTGGAGTAATTCCACCCCGGTTCTGTTTGGTGGTGTTCATGCCAAACCAACTCATCTCATCACTCAGCACGTATAATGTTCAGCGATAAATTACTTCTGCTATCCGTCTACAATGAATCCTTGGCTGTTTTAGTTAGCGGTATTGATAAAGCAATAGAAATGTTTCATATATCCACAAGAGGGGGATTTTGTCGCATTTTGTTTTTACCAAATCTGGCAAATGTGTAGCTGACCATGAGTTACTTTTAATGTGGCACCAGTTAGTTGTTCGTTAATTTGGTGACCATAAATACTGCAACCTAGACTCATTTACACTGCAACGTCGAAGCTAAAGTACATATTTTATACACATTTATTGTAAGTTAAAGTCAAAATCTGTCAGAAGTATGTCCAGATTCATGGTATTTTTTAAAGCATTTTAATGCATAAATTTTGTATATTGATATTTTGGCGATCCCAGAGGTGAAATTCATGTGTTACAGCAGTACAAGAGACAGTCTGAAGAGGAAGGAAACTAATAAAAAGCTCTTAAAAATAAATAAATGACACTCAAAAAGCTATATTCATGATCTACATTCCAATATGTCTCAGGCCATGTATGTGACATGACTTGAGTATTGTGTGGAATGCTGTCCAATTATATGAGTAAAGTGTACTCCTGATATTCTACATACTGTACAAGATCAAATAACAGTAATTCAGAATTCTGACATTTGCAAAAGACATAATAGTAATGCGTGTTTTATAGTGAGTCAAGCCTCATATAGCTATGAATTAGAATGAGTGTGCATCTGTCTGTTATTATTAACCATGTAATGCAATGGTTACCTGTCCAGGGTGTCACCTTGTTTCACAGTGCATGCTGGGATGGACTCCAGATACATATGTAGTCACTAGATATAAAGCATGTTAAGGTGTTCTGGTTGTTTCTGCCCACCACACTGGAACCTCCAGCTGTTACAGTATGCACAGCTATTCTTGGATAAAATTTAGATCCTTTACTGACAGTAAAAAGCCTCCAGCTTTAGTCTGCCCCCTTGTGCGCTTGTGTGTACTTGCAGTCCCTGACTGCATCCAG
The DNA here is from genome assembly GCF_041903045.1 of Epinephelus lanceolatus. Classification (NCBI taxonomy): domain Eukaryota; kingdom Metazoa; phylum Chordata; class Actinopteri; order Perciformes; family Serranidae; genus Epinephelus; species Epinephelus lanceolatus. The sequence continues at coordinate 31,569,296 of NC_135736.1, forward strand.
CTGAGAAGACATTCAGTAAATGTTTAAACACTCCACTTAGTGAGTCAAGTCAAGACACTTTTATCTCTGTAGCCAAGAACCACAAATTTGCCTCAGGGGGCACTGCAATATCTGCTTTTGACCCTTGCTTAGGGAAAAACTCCTCCCAAATACCTTTAAATGGAAAAAAAGGAAGAAACTTTAAGAAGAGAAACTGAGGAGGGATCCCTACCCCAGGATGGACAGACATGCAGTAGATGTTGTGTGTTTACAGGATAGTGCATAATAAAATGACAATTTAGACAATTCATGTGACAAATGATGCGTAGAATATGAACATATATGAAAAGGATGGATCCAGGATCATGCAAGCAGCCTCCAGGTGTCAGTGCTACAGGTTGGCAAAGTCTTCCATGTCTGGGTATCAGGAGTGGCATTTTTCAGTTGGTACACCAGTGTATACAAATATAAGTATGCAACACAAAATTTGACAAAAGTTAAAAATTCTTTGATGATAACATGTAAAATCTCAGATTGTTGCATTTGTCTATTAGTGTTTGCATTCTGTCATCAAGGTTCATGCCTTAACTGTAATATATTCTAAATATCTACCTTAAGTGCTCTTCAAATGGCCACTTGTGGGCTTAGCAACTTTTGTACAAGCGGCAACCTCCAGGGCTGAAAAGTGAAGCCAGCGCATTAGTCCTAAAATTTGCAGTTCCTTGAATGGCCACTAGAGGCTGGCTCCAATCCCCATCGACTCCCATGTTAAAAATGCCCAACGTTATGGTAGAAATAAAAATGTTTACAGCCTGGTACAAAAAAATATTTGACAGTTTTGTTTTATATCCACTCATGAAAACTGTACAGAGGCTGGATTTTTATATTACTCACCCGTTTATATTTTATAAAGGCTTAAAGTTACGAATATTAAAGGTCAGGCTGCTTTGAGTGACAGGCGTCTGCAGGCGTCGCTATAGTCTGTGAGTCAGATCCACCCCTTGCCCCTCTGCAGCTCCATCCTCTCATCCAAATATGGTCACTATTGCTCCAAAAAAACAAGATGGCGACAGCCAAAATGCCAAACTTGAGGCTTCAAAATGAAGTTTAAAAAAAGTCCACAAACCAATGGGTATACACGGTTTTACATTTTTTGCAGTCAATGCGTTAGTATTGTAATAACTGTAATTATTTATTTACGACTAAACCCACTGAAAGTTGTCTAATGCACACCTGGTGGACAGGCGTGCTGGTGAAATCATACAAAAGAACATTTTCCAACACAGTCAGCACTGAGTTTACTAGAGAAACCATGTGTCTGGCGTGGTTCCCTGTCAGGCATCAGATTCACAATATGAAAAAACATCTTTACAGTTTGTACAGCCAGTGGCTCCTTTTGATTGGTTGTTTCAGCTTGTGGCTCTAGAATAAAGATGCTGCCCCACAATGTGAATTTGACGCCTGATGGTCCATAACTGAAACCCACTTTGTACCATTCCCTTATTCATCTTTTCTCTCAGTTTTGTTGGACATTACACATATTTGTTGTCACCATAATTACATCAGTGAGACACTGACACATCAGCCGCACCCACAGGTGCTCTGAGTAAAAGGAAAACCTCAAATCCTGGGTGCTTGTGTGTATGTTTATTCATTTCTGTAGACATTACAGCATCATAAGTCGAGGAAAACAGGCAGTTTAGGACATTAAGTGGATTTTCTTTGGCTTCCACCTCATTGCTTCATTCACAGACGATTAGGCTGAATTTGTCTGTTTTTTTTTCTCTCTCATGTGATTGGTTGTTTCACACTGTGAGCAGTGCATAAGTTAATGCCCCCCCTCTTAGTGTTTCACTGAATTTACTCTAAGTGCTCTAAGTGGACACTACTTGACATCTTACATTGATCGTGTGGGAACCATTTTATTTTTGGAAATGATTATCTTAATCCTATTATCATGTTTTACCATAATGGTGTCCGCAGTGCCGGTGAGTGGCGTCGTTTATATTATATCTTAAAAACATTTACTGAAATGTTATTTTCTCAATTTAAACATTTGGCTCATTTTATGTGAAATCTGCTGTGACAATGATCATTTTGGGATTTTTTTTCTCAGGTCTGTCCTTATGCCCATGCTACCCCGCTTCCACAGGGAGGAACTGCTGAAGCTCAAGGACTTGCTGAAGCCACTAGCCAGCTGCCTGATGCTCAGACGCCAGCCCCGCTTTCCCCTAATGTGGGGCAACTACAGCCTTGGGTTCCCCCGCAGCCAGGTCCCCAGGTTGGCCCCCAGTTCATGCTTCCAGCACAACACTACATCTGGTCTGCACTAGGGGGCAGTCCGGTGATCATCCCTCTGCAGCCGGGCGTCTACGGAGCTCAGCCTGCAAACCAGCCGGCACTCCCACAGCAGCCTCTGGTAGGACATAAAAAGAAAGAACATCTGGAGACAAAACAATATATTCAACAATGTATTTATTATCTGTTTTCTTTACTTACAGCAAGAACAAAAAAAACTTAAGATACTGAATTTGAATGCAACTAATCTTAACTTTGTTTGTTCTTTTTTAGGTCTACCCTTCTTATAGATACTTCCCCCATTTCTCATCACCCTATAGCAATCAACTGGTAAGATATAATTTCAATTTTGTGTTTGAGACTGATCTTTTCTATGCGAACACCACTTAATGTGCTGTGCTATGTAGATGCAAGAATATTTTCCAAGCACTTCCCAGCTTGAAAGATTTCACCTGGGGGGATGATAACATATTTCTTCAGCACATGTTTTGTGCTGTCAACATACACTGTATGGGAAGCCTGAAACTGCCATGATAGACAGTGTTATGGAAATAACGACATCTGTACTCTGCCGCAATCTGTCACTTGATTTATGACCCTGAGAAGGAAACTTGGATGCTGTTTTGCCTTTAGCATGTTTTCCTGCCATGAGCGATATTATAGCTGTAATACTTTGTGTCTAACTGTCTGATGTTTGGAGTAAAAGAGGGTTAGAATTGCAGATTTTGACAAGTATGAAAAGGTAAATCTCATTTTTCTCTCCTCCAGTACTCCCCATATGGATTTCCAGTGATTCCCCAACCACCTCTCCCTCAAACTCCAGCAACTCAGCCTCAGAACTATGACGTGTTACCTGTACAAACACCTGGAGCCGGTCCAGGAGAGGCACCTCAGCCAGTGCAGCAACAGCAGGTGTCTCTACCTGTAAACACTTGAGACAAACAGTAATGCTCATCAGCCCAGTTGCCAGAGGAAAATGTTGGCATTGTATATTTTGCAAACCACATTACATTCACATGTTTTCTACATATCATATCTATGTTTCTAAAGTGATGTAGTATTTGAGCTGACTTTGTCATCTGGAGGTGGAGGGGATGGTGGATGATGTGACACTGAGGAAAGATACCTGAGACCAACAAGTGACTGTTTCAAAAGCAACTTTTTAAGCGCCAAACATGGGTGTTTTTTAGCAACCCAGCACTATTTTTCTACCAGGGATAGGGCCACAATGAGTGATTGTTTTTCACTGAGACATTGCAGCATTTTCTGCTGGTATAGCGTCCCGGAAAGCAGATGTTTTTTACTGAGTCATTGTTTTGCCATCGAGATTGTACCCTCCAAGCTGCATATTTTAAGATAGAATATAGATCTTCCCTTAACCATAACTAAGTGTTTTTGTGCCTAACCCTAACCACACATTAACCATAACATATTTGAAACATTAAGTTTCAGTGTATCTGCTACATAATAACATGCAAATGTAGGTATCCACAGTTTGCAGAAACTTACAATGCCATTTTTTATTTTTCTGGCAATGGGGTTGTGTTTTTATTGTGTTTCAAAATGTGACAAAAAAAGTCAAAGTTGAAGCTGTGTTAGACTGTTTGTTTTTAATCCACAGACTCCCCAAATTGTGTACCTGCTCCAGCAAGCCAAGGTGAATACAAAATAAACTTGGGATTAATCCCAGTCTTGTTTCATAATCTTCTTTCTGATTATGTTTTATTTGATATTTGCTGTCATCCTCTACCAGGGCTCTGCACTTGGCAGCCTGAGCTCAGAGGAACTCCAGGTAACAAAGCCAAGATTTTTATCTGTCTCTCAGCTTGTTTGAACAACCTGCTCAGTGAACTCAGTGATCCCACTGATGATCCGATTCTCTCAGACTACTTCTCATCTCCTCTCTGTTTCAGATGGCAGCCAAAATGGGTCAGCTGGGAGTGTACCTGACCAATGTGCTCACAAACTCACCAGCAGGAGGCATTCTGCCCGTGAACCAGGCTGCCGGGCTCGTAAACTCGGAGCAGCAAGGCATCGGGCCAACTGCGGGGACCCCAGCTGGAATCCAACAGACACCAGGGCCGGCCAGCTCTGGACCACAGGCGAACACTAACAGCGGCCCTGTAGGTTTGGAGAAAGCCACACAGGGGGCGGTCACTGCCCAAACACCTGTTCAAGCCAAGCTCCAACCCACAGTGGGTAACCATATCTGAGACTGCAGCCACCGGCAGAGATGACTCAGAACGTACTGAGCAAAAACACATTACTGATGAAATGTGACTAACAAATGAAGATTCTCATGCATTTTCTTTTACTATAGCAATTTACTAACTGTGAACATTTTGTTTCCATCTTTTGATCTTGTCAAATAAAGCTGATTCCCCTTTTCAAAAACTATGTCTCTAATTCTTTTTTATGATTTTAGTGTAAATTTATTCTCATCTTAAACCTGTATTAACAGGTTTTGTGGCCAACTGATTTTGAAGACAAGCTTTAAACATAACATTGATATAATATCCCCTTTTAAGTTGATGAACACACCCAGCTCACACACAGAAACATTAATTTTAAGTGGTGTTTGTGTCCCCTGATCAATAAAATCCCAATGTTCACTTTACAAGGTTTTTAGTCTCCTGCAGAGAAGAAGGAGGGAAACATCCCCTCTTTCGCTGCTAATTTCCCTACTACATTCACCAGCTAGTTGCAAACTGTGTCTGTCTGCTGCACAGGTAGTGAGCACTGAGTTCCTAGTGATTATAAGTTGAAAACATCTGCCTGTTGTGGCTGAAAATGAAGCTGATGACAGCGGTGTAACTAAACGAAAACACCACTAGAGTTGAAAGTGAGAGTTGAATTGGGGGATTATTTTCTGTGGGTTCATCGCTCCAAACGACACGTAAAAATATTAAGTGTAGCAGCTTTAATATATTCAGTTCCATCCATGCACATGCCATCAGACCGGCACTGTGACTTTCTTACACGTGATTTTCTCAGCAACACCCTGATCATGTTCGTACAGTGTCACACAGTCAAAACTGCCCTACAGCAGTCTGTCCTATAACCACAAGGCACGTGTCAAAAAAAAACACACATTGTCCTTTATCGGTCTTTAAATTTTAATCATGTTTTGTAAAGTTGAGGTAGATCCCACACATACTCTCTGTGTGAACCTGTTGTAATGTCTCCTGTTTAGGAATTACAGTTTAAGTGAACTCAAATGCCTTGACTGGTACTTACTGAGTTTATTTTGTGCTCAGTAACACCATAATCTAAGAGGTTGTCCCATCATAGGCTTTGGCCACAATGCAGCACTTATGTGTCCCGACCAAGTGGTAACCTCTAAGGCTGAAAAAGAAGCCAACGCCCAAGTGCCAAAAGCTGCAGTTCCACAAATGGCCACTTGAGGCTGGCTCCGAGAGTTGGTCAGTCCCCGTAGACCACATGTTAAAATGCGCAATGTTACAGCAGAAATAAACATGTTTACAGCCTGGTACAAAACACGGTTTTGGTCACTGTAGCTAATTTCCCTGTTCGTGACAAATGGGTGGGGTTTGAAATTTTACATAACCATGACGTAACCCCATGTCACAGAGCATAGGCGCTGTTTTTTCAGTGTGTTTTCAGTTCATGAAAGTCAGGAACATTTGGGTCATCTAAAAAAGTCTGGTTCAGCCTTTGGTTATACTTTTGATCCTTTAAGGAGTCAAAAGTACAGTTTTTCCAACACATTCTCACTCCAACCTCATCACATATCAATGTTTGGTCATGGACCCTCCACATTCAGAGACGAGGTGAGAGGTACTCTGGGTGCATTGGTTATTCTTGCTCTGGGACACCATGTTAAGTTCGGCCTGTTCTAAGATTGTCTTCTTTCAAAATTCGTCACTGTCTGACGCTGCAAGTCACTGCCCAAGTGCTGGATTTCAACGACTTCGGAGTGAGACCGGGTTGGCTTTTCTGGTAAGTACATTTTGTTTTCGTGGTTTCAAGCCTGTTGTTTTTAGGATCCATGCAGCTAAGCTGCCAGGACACTATTGTAATCCTAGGTATTCTTCTTCTTTCTTCTTTCTTCTTCCGAGGAAATCATACTTCCCATGGGTGAAAACTCACCAAACTTTGCACAAAGGTCCAGTCTCATACCAGATATCCTCAGCTGTAAACTCAAGCCAATAGTCCTGATGGTGGCGCTACAGCAAGCGTCTAAAGTTCAAAACTTTGAAAATTCATAACAAATCAACCATACGTGCTACAACTTCACAACGTTCATCAAACTGTAGCCCCAATACTGAAGAAACCTTTGTACATTTAAACCTATTAAAATTATGAAGTTCATCACTCTGTTTTTTTCAAAAACTGTAAAACTTCTTAAACCTATCTCCTCCCACAATTTTTGTTGAATTGACACCAAACTTGCTACAGAGCATCTTCAGACTGTCCTACAAAAAACTACGTTTCTCAGATTTTTGATTTATCAAAATGCATCAGAATGTTTGACTGTAAACGGTACTGTAAACATATACTTGCAAGTTCTTGCTAAATAAATCTTCAATGTTCATGAAAAAATGACAAAATTCTAGAGTCATGGTAGATGATGTGTGGCTGACAGCATTTTGAATTTTGCTCTAATGTGAACAATTGGAGTCAATGTAAAAAATGGCAATTTTGAACATCAGTTTTTCACTTATGGAGCAAATCAATCATTGTTACAAACAAATTACCAACATCTCCATGCTGTCTAGATGCAATATGTTTATTTTCAGATTTTTGTCTTAATAACTGAATTTTTTACAGTGGTTTCAAATCTGCCTTTCCATGCACGGATGGCTGCTTTCCTACACAACAGTGAATGCCTTACTCAGTTTGTGAAGCCACTGTTGAGTTGCTCATTTGCAATTAGCTCAGAGCGGTAGATGACTGTCTTAGGTTCCAGAGGTTGCTCAGGATTGCCTTAAAATGGCCAGACCCGACCCATCGCTGTGCAGCAGCTAAAATTTCTCTTGTTTTTGCTGTCAAAATTTTGCATCATAAAAATTAACTGTAGCTGTAAATGCACCATACTAATGGAGCTAGCAGCTAGCTTTTGGGTTATTGCCACCCTCTCATCCAAATATGGTCACTTCTGTCTCCAAAAATCCAAGATGGCGACCACCAAAATCAAGGCTTCAAAACTTGAGTCCACAAACTAATGGCTGACATCCTAGTGGCTTTGTTCATTAATTTATACAGTCTATGGTCCCCAAAGGCTGACGTACAGGTGACTGCCTGAGTACAGTATTTTTCAAGCTAACTAAAACTACTAAATCAGTTTATATAAAAAGATGAGTCAAAATAAAAAAAAGTCTTAATAGGCCTCAAACATGTTATTATTATCACGAAGGAGTTCGGAAATGGTACAACTGCAATTTAATCATAATATTTGTCATCAAATCACTTTCAGTTAGCACATGGAGGTCTGTCATAATGTGTGAAAATGTAGAAAGACCAACTAAATGAAAGACATCTGTTACAGCTACAGCATAATAATAAAGTGTTAGTTTCAAAAGTCTTACTTCACAACCTGTGGATACATTGAACTCAGAATCACGTGCGACCCTGGTGCACTTTTGGGCTGATGTTGCAATGGTTCACCTGAGTGAAAGGATCAAATGTGATTAATGTGCATTTGGAGCCAAAGATGTGTTACGAGATCTCACACAGAGGTAAAGCTGCCAACTTTGTCATCATAAAAGTGAAAATCCTTGGCTTGTCACCAATACCTGTCATAGGTCTGCTCGTCCTTTGTTTTGTCAGCAAATAAATAGGAGTAAATCTCTCTGCGGTGATCACACCCCTCCTCAACAATCCTCCAGCACTCGTGTGTGGCCAGAAAGGAAAGGTAATACCGACAACTAATATCATATACCATAGATTTTTAAAATGATAATCTATCTTAATGCTCTTTCAAATGAATATTATCCAATTTAATGATTCAAAAAAATCTCTTTAACAGCTTCATTCAACATGAAATTCCTGCTTGCTGCCTGCATCCTTGGGGTGGCTGTCTGTGCTCCAGTAAGCAAACTCTATTCCTAAAATATTTCTCCTTCTTAGTTTTCTCTCATATATTTTTCAGGACTGCACACTGTAAATATTTGACAACACAATCTTAACCCAAGGTCCATGCAGCTGTTTTGGAGCTCCACATACTTGTTTAATTTTCCTGGAGCTGTAGATCTTCAAACTTTTTTTCTGAGCAGTTAAACAACTTATTGTACATGATGGTTATTGACAATGCTGCCAGTGAATAATACTGCATATACCACTAAATGTTTTTCAGAATTATTGATTTTACACTAACCTGGATTCCATTGATTCTGCAAGATATTCTCTCCTTCACAGCCGCAGATGTACATGGAGTTTGACATCCGTCATGCTCCGGCTCAGGTACAGTAAATCGCAGCTCGGGCCAGCGGGCGTAAATCATGAATTACACACAAAAACCACAGTAAAAGACACATTTTCAAACATCATTGAAGCTTTGCACACAGGTCTGCTATTATGTGTTTACCACTGATGATAATGTCTCTTTAGCCGAGCCTGCCAGAGGCACTTTTACTTTACTTTACTTTTTTTCTAACACTCATCCAAAAGTTGAAATGATCTTGTTTTTCACAGGCAGCTCAGGCGATTCCTGCCGGAGCCCCACTTGGGACTCTAGAAGTTGTAAGATATAATATATACTGTTTACACCCATTTTCAGTGAATTTTATTTAACAATCTCTCTTTTGTATGATAATCTTGACTCTTTTTATTCTCAGCTGCTCCCTGTTGATGCCCAGAGGCAGCCTGTTGGAGGACCAGTGAGTGACAGTATAGCTTTATTTGTGTGTTAGTATACAGCACTTTGCAGATGCTTAATCTCTGCAATGAAAGCTTATATTACCATCTGAATGAAAGATAATTAACAGTATACACAGTCCAACAGAATGCAGTTTCAGAGACAATATATATATCACAAAGAGGAGCTGAATTATGCAAGTTTTTAAGAGCATGTGTGTGCCTGCATGTGTCACTGAAAGGTCCGTGGCTTCATCAAGCAGGAGGTCCTCCAGGCAAACGGCATTGACACTAAGGATGTGGTAAGTGTCGGCAGATTTTCATCACTCTGACAGAGGTTTAAAAGATTTCATTGAACTTGTGATCTCTTCTCTTCCTGATCTGCGCAAGTTCTACCCCTTTGGTTTCGACCTGCCGGCTCCTGCTGCCCCTGTTGTTGTTGCTGATCCCGTTGCTCCTGCAGCTGCAGCTCCAGCTGCTCCTGCAGCTCCTGCTGCTCCAGCCGCTCCTGCTGCTCCTGCTGCCCCTGTAAGAATGACTACAGATTTTTATTTTGAGACATTTAAATGTATTAAAGACCAGTAAGACTTGGTCATGTCATCTGTCAACCATATAAATGGTTTGATTAATTTCAATGTACAATAATAGCTTCGAATGACTGCAGCACAGGGGAGTAGATGTTGTTAACGTTTGGGGCTCAGCCCAATCTTAGGGGGCTCCGTTGGGCATGCTCCCCCTTGGAGATTTTGGTAGCCATAGGGTATGCACTATTTTTTCCACATCATTCAAGATAGTATAATGCCTAAAAAACTGTACCTCAATTTGTGAAAATATGATAGTTGTCAAGGATAACAATCATCCCGTAGAGCCTACATCCTATTTTGTATCTAATTGTTCTCCAGCTGTCTTCATCTGTCTGAAACTATAGCACAACAAATGTTGAGGATGTTAAATTTTCACTCCTGACACCCAAAAAGAGGCAGAAAGTGTCTGGTGCTACTTCTCTTTTTAGAAGTTATGTAAGATAGGTAGGGTGGGAATTTGGCATAAACAACCCCCTTCATGCTCTGCCACTGTTGGGTAACTGAATTGAACTGAGGTGGTTCTGAGGGCAACAGGTTCATTCTAATAAATGAGCATTGCATCACAGAAACAGGCTATTTCTGCTGAGGTGTTGAGAAACAGCGACTCGTCAGCACACGATTCTCGCTCCTGATTGGCTCATCAGAAGCCTCTGTCATTTCAGGCTGCCAGACCCAAAGGAGATGATGATGATGATGACGATGACTAAACATTCAGAGTCAGCAGGATGTGACACGGTAGGTACATAAAATACACATTCACATATTTACTGTGCTACTGCATATTTCAGACAGTAATGTTGGAAACAAAGTACGATCATATATTCTCTTCCTGGGTGACTGAGTGTCTCTGAACACATGAAAGTTTCTTCATCACAAAAGCAGTTAAGATGTATTTGCCTCCCTTCCCACTTCAGGTGAACAGTGCAACAAAGACCAGCAGCCTACACTGGTGAAAGATAACCAGCCAACACTTCTGTTTCCCAGAGTATGAAAAAAATATGGTACAATGCTTTTGAAAGAATAAAATGGTGCTATGTGTTTCAAAGGAAGAAAGCAGTGCTCTGCAGATGGTGCGATGCTTTTCTGTGGATAAAAAGTGGAAAAGGTGCTCTGTCTTGTAATAAAATATGGTGCTATGCAATGAAATATGAGTGTTTTTTTTATCATCTTGATTCACTGTTTCCTTGATTCGTTTACTAAAACGATGCTTCATGGTAAAAAAAAAAGAGTTCACCCATTCTCTTCTGGTTCTTTGTTTCAAATAATTGAACATTACATTAATAAAAAATACGCCTACATGGGTCATTCTAGGTGATCATGGTCATGATTGTAAATGTAAAGTAAATAATCATATTCAGCATTTTGTAATAACATGAATAAAATTCTATAATGGTACTATGTAAATGTGCTTTTTGACCACTTATCTACAAGCCAAGTAACAAAAAACACAGGCAGACAGTAACATATAAAGATATGCACGTGAAAACATGAGGAAGTTTTTCTTTTTCAGGATATTTAAAGGTCCCGTGTGTAAGAGTCAGAGGGATTTACAGGCATCTAGCGGTGAGGATTGCAGCAACCAGCTGATACTTCTCCCATCTGTATTTCCTTCAGGAAGTTTTTACCTGGAGCAGCATTATCCACAAAGCTCTCCTCCTCTCCAAAACAAATGGATTTAAACCAATAAAGCAGTTTTATGTTACAAATCAGTGTATCTCTGACGCTGTTTGGCATGTGGGAGACAAGCGGTTCGCACACCATGCTAATGTCTGCTCACCTTTGTTCCCTGGTTAAGTTAAGATCCAGACGTTCAGGAAGTATTTACCCCACCCTGTCTCATTCCGAAGTTGTCGAACACTGGTGTTTGGGCAGTGGCTGCTAGTGTCAGACACCCACGAAAAAAGCTGTTCTTTCACCTTAGCATAATACGTGGCTGTAATGGTGCCCGGCAGCATCAGGGGAAAACGCAGCTCGACAACGACTTTGACCCAGAAGGGCCGGAGAAAGAAAGTCAAACCGTGTTAATTCTGTCTAATCCTCACCATGTTTTTGTTGCCTAAACCTAACCATGTGCGTGTGTTGGCTAAACCTAACCATGTGTGTTTGTTGGCTAAACGTAACCATGTGTGTTTGTTGTTGAAGGGAAAAAAACGTAATTTGCGGTGCTGTACCGACGTAGTGCACTTATTTTGAAATAATCGATGTGCAAACTGTACATTACCTGTGAAAATGGATGTGTATTTTAAAATCACACTAAGCATGTTACATGCTGAAGTTGACATGGCGTCCCAGAACGTCAACAACAAACACACCCAGGGTACCTTACACGTCGTATGTTGACATGGAAAGTCCATGACCAAACACTGATATATGACAAGGTTAAAGTGAGAATGTGTTGTTTTACCAGGAGCCAAATTATCCGCAGATGTCTCTTCCCCTCCAAAAGAAATAGACCCAGTGATTTCTCCTACGCTGCTCATTGCAGATGGGCTCTAACTATGGTGGCTGACACAAAAATGTAAATCAGGACCCAGTGTTTGATTTGTCCGTTCTGGGCTACTGTAGAAATGTGGTGGTGCAACATGGTGTACTCTGTGGACAAGGACCCACTCCCTATCAGGTGATTATTAACTAAAAAAAACGTACTTGTTATATTATTTTCCATTTCTGCCAGTACAACAGATTCTCACTCCGACCTTGTCACATATCAACGTTTGGTCATAGACTTCCTACACAACACTCAAGGTACCCTGGGTGCGTTGATCATTTAAGTTATGGGACGCTGTGTGAAGTTCTGCCTGTTACATGCATTGTCTTCTTTCAAAATACACTGATGTTTCCACAGGAAATTTGCAATATGCATACAGTCTCTTTCAAAACATTTGCACCACGTTGGAACAACTCTGTTAATTGATGTTTTTTTCCCTTCAACAACAAATACACGTTTACATTTAGCTAACACACACACACACACATACACACACACACACACACACACACACACACGTGGTTGGGTTTACGCAGCAAAAAGCAAACATCAGCAGGTGAAAGTTGGTGGTTGTTGGATCCATCTCCCAACCCTCCCACCCACCACACTTGGACTTTTGCCACCTTAACTTTAGTTCTTGCCCCGCCATGTTTCCCCCTTACACTGCCAGGTGCCATTTAACTAAAACGATGACCGACTGCGTATCATGCCAACATGAAAAGACAGCTTTTTATGTTGGTATCTGATGCTGGAAGTCACTGATCAAGCACCAATATATATCCTCCTAAATCCTACACACTGAGCCTTTGAATGTGAAATTCAATAAAGCAAAAGACATGTTTTTTAATTTCAATTAAATCAATCAATTTTTGAATACATATTCAGTACTTTAACCCTCAGTTGTCTGGAGAGACTTGTCTCAGCTGTTGTCATGATTGGGAAACATAACTTACATGCGGGCAACAATAATACAAAATAACATTCATATACTAAGTAACAGAAATAAAATTGCAGTTTCAGATGCTGTTGCCACATTGCTGCAGTTGCTGCAGTAATAAAACTGTTGTGATGGCAGGATGAGGAGCCGGCAGAGTGAAGGTGCAGTGTGTGCTGCTCTAGACAGTGTAAACAAGCAGAGTCTGCTATTAAACAGAAAGTGGATTTGACCACTGGTCATTTAGTAAAGCTGAAGACTAGACACCTGTGCTGCACCTACTCATTGGATAACGTCACTCCGGTTGGCTGTGATTGGCTCTCGGGTGAGCTGGCTCCCTATAAAAGACCAAGTTACTCAGTGGAAGATACGGTCAACTGGCATCATCTCCAGCTTTGAAACACATCATCCTCTACAGTGGTGTTTTTATTGCAGAAGGTGAGTTTGGAAGAACTTCAACATAAGTTAATGCATGCTTCCCTAACAGACCGCCAACCATTCAGTGTGACTTTGACTTTTGTTAATGTCATGATGATTTGTGTCTGTAGGACTCGGATAATTTGCAAAAATGAAGTTTGCCATCCTCTGCCTCTGTCTGGCTAGCACAGCCTCAGCTGCACCTGTGAGTTTTATGAAATAAGGTTACCCTACTTCATTTTCTCAATGCAGTTTCATTTTGGTTAACTATTTCTGTTTCTTTATTTTCAGTCCATCTTCCATTACCTGCCTCATTACGCAGGTTCCAGGCCACAGGTACCACCCTCACAGGTGATCTGTTTGGTTGTTACTATGCAAAAAATGAATAATATGCAGTTACCTACTGAGCAAAAGCTCCTTTTGATACAGATATGAAGCATAGCTGAAATATTTCTATGTGGAGTTAACCTTCTACTGACAATTTTGCATCCATTCAGGTGAGAAATCCCTTCCCAGCTGCCCAGTCTCTAACACCACCTGGACATCCTGGTGCTTACAGTGTGGAACTGGTATGTCTGACTCTGTCTTATCACATTTGCACACGTGATTAAGACAAATGCTTGCAGTCCACTTATGTTTACTTCTGTTTTTTTTCCCCTTAAGATTTATCCACACAGATTTGCTGGTGGTGCAGGTGCACAGGTAAGCACACACATTTTAAAGAAACATCTTCAAAAAAAAAAAAAGTGGTAAAAACACCACCTCACTGCTCTACTTTCCATTGATTTTTTTTTTCCCTTTTCTCTCTTTCTGCAGCCATTTGGTTTCATGAAAATCTCCATTCCTCAGCCACCAGGCAGATCCAGTGTGGAAGTCGTAAGTGTTGTTGTTTTATCCCCAGTTCAGATAAATAGGCACCATTGAGACTGAAAACACTTCAATTATTGCTTGCAGAAGCATGTTTGATAGGATGAGCAACTTCTTGGAACAAGATTTATTGATATGTTTGTGCTCTTTTGTTTTTAAATTTGCAGTACTACCCCTATGACTTCTCCCAGCAAAGGGTAAAGATTTTAAACTTTGAGATAATACATGATGCATGATGTAAATAGGAAATTATTTCTACAGTATATCATATTTCATGTTGCAGTACTAAATAAGGGTATGTGCTTTTGTTCCAGATCTTAACAAACATTCCTCCCATGACAAACGCCCCTCATATGACAAATGTAAGACCAGATTGATTTCAAATGATGCATTTTACTGGTTCTTACTGTTTCATAAATCATATTATACTCACCACTTCTCTTTTTTTTCCACAGGTGCTCCCATTTGATTATCCTCCTCAAAATATTCCCCAGCAAATGCCAAATGTAAGAGGAACACTACTACTACTGCTACTACTACTACTAATGATAATAACAATAAGAAAAAGTAATATTTCACATTGTGATAAATTCTGAGCATTTCCATCTGTTTTTCTTTTCTCAGATTCCCACATTTGATGCCAGTCCTCTCCCATCCCAGGATCCCCTGCAGCCTCTGCAGGACCAGCCCGCACAGACAAGTCAGGTACTTCAGTCAATTTGCATACTTTAAATGTATTGAGGTTTAATAAGATTCATACAGCAGATTTACATACATGTTAAAAATGACTATCAATATGAATATATAGCAAATGTAATCTGTGGTGTGGAGTGTGTGAAATTAATACTTGCCTTATATTTCTTGTTTGTCCTTGCAGATGCCGGCGAAGGTGTGAAGTGAATGAGAAGCATGACAAGGAGGCGAAACTATTCCAACTTCCTTGAAAGAAATCTGCAATGGAACAAATGACGTTAAATGACTGACTCTGTTTCTGCAACATGTGTATGACCATAAAATAACCACTTTTTATTAAGGATATTGTTGCAATAGTGAACTAAATTACAGCAAGATCATCTGCGTAGAGTGAAACATGTTTCTGAAGAATCTTTCTGCTTTACTTTATAGTCCTCATAGATTTTCACTGTTACTGAGTTAATCGAGTACTTTGTAATGCTGCATTTCCACAGTGTAAAACAAATGTGCTTCATTTGTGTTTTAACTAATTTGAACTTTTCCTGAACTGTCATTTTCCTTAAGAATTAAAGTCTAAGTTTTCAAGCAACTTTAGTTTTTGTCTGTGATTATTGAAAGAGTTTCAGAATTTCATTGGTGTTACATGTATGTGGTGATGTGATAAAACAGCTGTATGGCTGCAATTTACTATTTTTTTTCAGTACTGATTATTTTACAAAGTAATCATTTAATTATTTGGTCCATAGTTTCTTTTAAAAAGGGGGAAAAAGCAAAAAGTACCCATCACAATTTCCCACAGCCCTATTTTGCCATTTTTCTTTAAAAAACCCCCAAAACAAAACAAAAAAAACTGCTTAAAATTAATTTAATAATAGTAGTCAATCAGCTACTGGCTTACTGAGCTTACTGTCTCTGAATCAGTCAGCTGTACACAGTTGTAGTCCACTGATAATCATCCACTTGTTACCCTTCATTTCCCCCCAACATTATGCATTGTCAAGTGCTGTGAATCTTTCCACACCTTCAAGGCAGCTATTGATTTCCATTCATTTAACTATATCAAACAAAATTTAACTTGCAAAAACTTGCTAGAGATAATACATCCTTTACATTAAGCATATCCCGAGTAAATATATCATGTCAATGTGCAGGTAATAGGCTTTTGGATGTGAAGTATGGGCACTGACTGCCCAACAGAATTATATTCTTAAGATATGTTGCGCAAACGTCGGCATCATGAAAGAAAATGATCATGTGAATTTAGTTTTGATGCTGTTGTTTTACTTCTTTGTGGAGTTTTTAACCTCTAGTCATATTTTTTAGTTCATGATGTCTGGGAGGAAGTTCAGTATGAAATAAAAGTTGTTCCCTTGTGCGGTATCTATGAGTAGTTTATTATAAGCCTGTAAACACCAACGACCTTTATCATGACTATATCACTAGAATGTTGTCGGCAGGATTTTACTGTAAAATAGTGAGTATTTTTAGCATAGCAATAAAAATGAAGGTGTTTGTTTATTATGTTTATGAATAATGTACAAACATTGAAAGTGAAATCAGTAAAGGCCCTATGATCAAGCCTTGTGGAATCTCTTTGGGCAAAGGGCAAGGCAGATCTCTTAATCAAAAAGGATCATATGAATTTTAGTTTCATTGCTGTTGTTTTCTGTGGAGTTTTGACATCTTGTGATATTTTTTAGTTCATGATGCCTGCGAAGAAATCCAGTATAAAATAACAGTTGTTTCCTTAAGAGGGATCTATGAGGTTGTTTATAATGGGCCTGGAAATACCGATGAACTTCATCAGGACCATATCACTTAATATAAATAGGCTAGGTGCAAGAATGTTGTCATCAGGATTTTATTATAAAATAGTGAGCATTTTAGCATGACAGTAAAAATGATTTTGTTTGTTAATTATGTTTATGAATAATATACAAACACGGAAACTGAAAACAGTAAAGGCCCAATGATTGACACCTGTTGAACCCCTAAGAGCAAAGGACAGGGCAGCTATCTCAGTCAAAACTAACACAGAAACTTTTGTTAGTGTTGGAATGGTAAGAGATCTAAGTGTATATATGTCATGCCCATTAACACCCCTGTACTATGAAATAAGATTAAAGGAATCACTGGAGCCAACATGTACATGTTGTACATGTACAAGATCAGTATATGTATCTTACATACTACATAGACTACAGTACATCATAATTACAACATACAGTGAACATAATTTACCACAGTGGTTGAGCAAATTTTCCCTCAGTGAAACGTGACTGTGTTAAAAATAAATACCAAAGAGAGAAATATCCTCCTGATGTTCACTCCCCTGGGGATCAAAGCCTGTCGCAACATGACTTTACATTTACCTCTTCAAAGACACTTAAAATACATGCAGGCGCCATCCTCTCATGCATGTCTCTTCCCCACAAGCTCTCCTTCCTGGAATACTGAATCATATAAATTCACAACTTCTACCCCCCACAGCAGAGGAGATGTTGACAGCAGGTTTAATAGCCTTAATGTGAGTTGTCACAACTACAGTATGATGGCCTTTGTGCTATACAGGTCTTCTTGTTATACATACAAATACACAAACACAAAATAAGAGAGGTTATAATGGAGGAAGAGATGATATCATCTGCAGGTCTGGTTGGTTAAAGAAAGATCTGGCAACGTGGATGGGGCAACAGAGCTTGTGTGGTTTTAATCCTGAGCTGTTATATGAAGCCTATACAACACACACCTACACATTCTAGGGAGATGCTGGCGCAGACAGACATCAAAATAAAAATTGGAAAGACACAAACAGTCATTACTCTGACGCAGCCATATATTTCAGCTTTTCAAGATTAATGTTATAGTAAAATATCTGACCTCACCTGACTGACATGTACTGCATTTTAGAAAATATTGTCTCATACAAAGAATCATAAATTCTGCCATTACTATTTGATTTAGCAGAGTGGAGTGTCGTTTAATGTGGAAAATGTAAATCTATTTGACATTTGTAGGCCTACTGTAACTCAAATAATTCACAGTGTTTTCTTTAGCCCCCACATAATTTTTAAAACTGCTGCTTTGACCAGAGGAAACAGAGGAAAATGGCTTTGGCGTATGCTTTTTCTTCAGAGGTAAAAAACCTACAAGTAAACAGAATGCACTGCACGAGACCAATAAACACCGGTGGGTGACATCATGCGAGCTTGAGTGTGTCCACACAGGTAACAATATGGCAGCCAGCTGGTAACAAAGATGCAACTAACAATCTTGAATTACAGTCAAACGGTAAGATAAAATTTGTTTCTGAAAACATTTTCGACAAGGAATAGTCACAGAATCTTGATTCACATTTGATCAGCAATGCCTAGTTTTACCATTTGATATGAGCTTAGTTTGAGTTGGAGAGACAGAGAGTGGCGACCCTCTAAGATGGAGGGAAGTTTACTTATACTACCCACGTAATTATTACACAAAGCTTGTTGTAAATTGGGAAAGTATCACTTGGCATTGTATGTTGTGCCTCAGTGTTGGAGGAAAACTCTGGATTATTCAGTTTTTATATAGTATGGAGTACTGTAGGACTACTAACACCAGTATGCAAACCAGCTGTTTGGTATATCTTATCTTACTATATAATGACGAAAACTCTGTCTGTGTGTCTGTTCCACATTTTTCTCCTCACTGACTTGTCAGTCCATGTGAAATTTGGCACAGTGGTAGAGGGTCATGGGAGGATGCAAATGAAGCAATATTACATCAATTGGCCAAAGGGGGGCGCTATAGCAACCGATTGAAATCGCAAACTTTGAATGGGCATATCTCATGCCCTGTATGTCATAGAGACATGAAACTTTGCACAGAGATGCCTCTCCTCATGAGGAACAAATTTGCCTCAAGAACCCATAACTTCCGGTTATATAGATTTTCCGCCATTTTTAATTTTTTGAAAAACACTTAAAATCGATCTCTTCCTAGGAAGTTTGACCGATCTGCATGAAACTCGGTGAACATAATCTAGGGACCAATATCTAAAGTTCCCTCTTGGCAAAAGTTGGAAAACTTACTAAAACTGAGCTTCTATAAGGCAATGCATATTGCAGAGGGTGTGGCTCATCACATAAAGGTGTATAACATCTCAAGGGTTTCACCGATCACCACAGAACTTTGTAGGCATATGACCGCACATTATCTGAGAGGACCCCTCCATTATTGACCCTATCAAACAAAATGGGGGCGCTAGAGAGCTAATTTCTTATCTAGGCCTAACCACCATATTGATTTTTACTAAACTTGGTAGATATGTAGAACAGGACGCCTCAAGGTGACTGGAGGAATTTAACTCTAATTGGCAACTGGGTGGCACTATAACAACAGAAAAATGCTTAAAAATGGCTAAAATGCGACCGATCGCTGTGGCTCCCCCTGTGGCCCAATGTTGTTGTTTTTTTTTCTAATTTTTGGTATGACTAAGTCATGGTATGGTATGCTGTACATAATCACAGAAACTGTCAGTGTGTCATTCTATCAGTCCCACATTTTTCTACTCACTGACGTGGTCAATCTATGTGAAATTGCACATAGGCATTGAGGATTGGCATAGGTAGAAGGTGACAAAGCTACCAATGGGTATGGACTAGTCTTTTGTATTTTTATTGTTTTATGATTCTTTATTGAGAGCACATTACATGATCAAAACCTGCTCAGAATGAGTTTGTACAGTAGTAAGAATCTGGGAGGCAATTTAGAAGTCACAAGCATACAAACATGCTTAAAATGATGTTTAGGGTTTGTTGTTTACCACGTTCACCATCTTAGTTTATTGTGTTTGCATGCTAAAAATTACTAATTAGCACTTTATACAAATGTCAGCCTGCACAGACAATGATAGCTGATCCCAGCCATAATCTGGGTCTACACCCATAAAAGAAGTAAAATCATTATGGAAACAGTCTGACATCAAATTCTAGTTAAAGACAAGGTTGGTTAAAGACCAAAGTTTCTTTGAGGCCAAGATGAGTCTTGTTCTGTATCTGTAGATCACTGCCATCTTGCCTCACCAGAATGCAATGTTGGTGAAGTCCCTGCCACGTCTAGGCAAGTCAGCCTTTGCATGATTACACCTTTAAGTTTTATTCACCCAATTAGTGATTTAGTATCAGTATGAGATGAAAATATTGCAAGACTTATATCAATATGGCTACAACCCGATGTTATTCCCAGGTTGACAAATACAGATGCTTTGTCACCCCCATCTGCGTCTCAAAGTGACACACAGCGCACAACTGAGACACATTGTAGCATGTGGAAAATGTTGTGAAACTGTCGCAGTTAGGTTTAGAAAAAGGATCATGTTTGGGGTTAAAATTAGTTTGTTTCAGAAGGATAATATGGTGTGACATAAATAAGTCATGTGAGTGATGTTAGTGCAAAACAACCGTACATGAATTTCACAACGTTAGAACAACACTGACTTTTGGTTTAACATGTTACACGCACTGTGGTCTGCTGTTTCAAAGCCTGGTTTTGAGGAGAAAATAGGGAGTGCTGCACCGGGTTAAGGCTCTGTGTAGTTAGTTGTAAAAAAAATCAAGTGCTCCTCGAGGATGGGGCAAATATTTACATAAAGATAAAAAACGACTGGCCTGCTCACTCAGTGTAAAAGTCCGTAGTACAGGCAGGTAATCCAAAAATGCATCTGAGGCCCCCTGACTGTAGTTAAAAGTACTTCATTAATACATGGATAATAAAGTCAGCTTTTGTTTCACCCATCCACCTCCCTTCCCTCCTGCCCGTTGCAGACTTTCTCGTTCTTTATGCTGCATCAGTTGCTCTCTGCTTCAAGTATTGCCATGGATGGGTTTACAATGAAGTTAGTTGAAAGCAGTCTCATAAATATGCTAAAGGGTGCCATTGGCGTCGATATCACTCACAAAGAGTGTGACAAAGTGCCGGTTTATGACACCCTAGGAATAAAAACAGCTGGAAAATTGTATCTGAAAGCCTAAGTGTGCTGCGGATTCTTTGCTGAGGCAAAGCAAAATTTATTTAAGCTGGCAAAAGTCAGGCACTCCCGTTGGTACAGAAAGTAGTCAGTTTATCATTACCCCTCTCACTGCCCTGTTTGTCAAGGTAGCAAACAAAGGAGCAATTGTGCTGAGTGCCAAATAACAACAGTAAAAGTTCCTAAGAACTAATGATGAGATTTTTATCCGGTGTGTAGTGAAACTCATTAGCTCAGCAACTTGGAGGCAAGAATGTCTAGAATACAGTTTCGCAGATTACAGGCTAAGTCCTTCATTATCTGACTCGCAACCGCAAAGAATAAACACGAGAAACCTGCAATGTTCAAAATCACTGTGATATAAGACCACACCACCTAACACAAACACAGGGATCAGTGGAAACTCAGACACCACCAAAGTGCTTCCCACTGGCACACACCCACTGTAAATTTGAGTGTTAAATGAAGATGTCTGGAAACCTTGTGTTAAAAGGTCGTGTTGGAGACACCACAGCAAAACAAGGCCCGAGTACAACACATATAAAAGTGCTACATAACGAGTACACGTCCTGTATTCATAATCTAACTAAGTACAGAGAGATTATCAACAAAATATACTTTAAAGTATCAAAAGAAAAAGTACTCATGCTGCAGAGAAATTGGTAACACTATAACACACTATAGTGTAGTTCAGAAGCTCCTCTTGAAGATAAGATAAAGATAAGACATACTTTATTGTCCCTGGAGGGGAATTTTGCTTTGCCAGTAGCGCTGCACCCATCTGCAATTAACTTGAAGCAATGCATTGTCAAACGTGACACTACAGTGGTACGCCACGGACATAATTAATACATACAAGGACAATAAAAACAGCACATAGCCAAAATAAAAACACAAGACAACTCATAGTGTCACAAGATGAATTGGGGGGGAGTGGGCGATGAGATGATTTATGGTCTATGAAAGAAGAAGAAAAAAACAAAGACATTTTTTCTGCTATTCAAATCTGTATTTATTTTTCAGTCTTTTCTTTAATCTTATTTTGTGGAATGATAGATAACTATACATCTGTAGGCCTCACACAATAAGATAAATGAAACTGTGTGAGACATTTAGAGGGGAAATGTCTCTCTGGTGGAACTGCCGACAACTCAGACATCTGACGTGTGACAAGAAACACTGGCTGCGTCTATATACCCTATATAGTGAACTCAAAGTATCCGACAATGCACCATGAAAAGTAGCGTACAACAGATGGTCACTCACCAAGCAGTATATCCCATCATGCATTACGCCAAAGGAATGGACGGACTATATTGGACTGACACTGAGACCGACAAGGGGAGAGAGAGCAACTCGATTACAACCTGCTGTACATGTTTAACTTATAATGACACGTTGAAGTTTGTTTTACTAGTTTTCCTTTGCCAGGTACTAAACTGACCATTTAATGTGTAGTCGTCAGTTCACAAAGAGGTAAAAATTCATTTTCCATAACGCTTACCCTGCTAGGGGTTGCAGGGGGGCTGGAGCTTATCCGGGCTGACACTGGGCGAGAGGCGGGGTACACCCTGGACTATCACAGGGCTGACACGTAGAGACAGACAACCATTCACACTCACATTCACACCTATGGACAATTTAGAGTCACCAATTAACCTGCATGTCTTTTAAAGATATTTTTTTGGGCATTTTTAAACCTTTAATTGATAGGACAGATGAGCGTGAAGGGGGGGGAGGGATCGACATGCAGCAAAGGGCCACAGGCTGGAGTCGAACCCGGGCCGCTGCGGCAACAGCCTTGTACATGGGGCGCCTGCTGTACCACTAAGCCACCGACGCCCCAACCTGCATGTCTTTTGACTGTGGGAGGAAGCGGGAGTACCCAGAGAAAACCCACGCTGACACAGGGAGAACATGCAGTCTCCGTACAGAGGGGCTCCCCCACTCTGGGTTCGAACCAGGAACCAGAACCCTCTTGCTGTGAGGCGACAATGCCGCCCAGCAGGGGCGGACTGGCCATCTGGAGATTTTGGAGAATCACAGAACGGCCGGTACTCAAGGACGGCCGGTGGCTGCCACGCAGTCATCACCGTTTTTTTGTTTGTTTGTTTGTTTTTTTCCTTTTTCTCCCTGATAATCTACTGTTCCACATCCAGTCCGCTAGGTGCCAGCCTTTAAATTGGATGCCAGCCGGCCCATAGATGAGCCGGCTGGCCAGCAATCAAACTGAAGAAGAAGGAAGCGCATACGAATCGAGCAGCCGTGTGCAGCAGGTGCAGATGGGAGAGACAGCGTGAAAGAGAACAATATGGTTACTGGTATTAATCAAAAAAAAAAACGGAAAGAAAAGGGTGGGGCTGAGAAGGTGAGGGAAAAAAACAAAGGCAATTAGAGAGTGAAGCCTCTAAATGTCGAAAGTTAACAGAAATGTTCACCATCATGTGTTAAGATTTAAGGATTTTGACACCCGTGTCTGGAGCTGATGAGTTTCCACGCACCAGTTGTTGTGGGCTGGGCCAAGTCAAAGTCCAAGGCTGTTTTCTAGTCCCAGTCCGCCCCTGCCACCCAGTTACTGTTCAGAGTAGGACTAAAAACGCTAGCTAATGTTAGCGAGCTGGGTCGCTAACAGCTCTAATTTGTGCCGTAATGTCATGCTGCATTATGTCACACATTACATTGGTAAGTTATTACATGACTGACCGGTAAAACAAACTTCAACACAACAAAGATTAAACAGAAAATCACTTACATTAGTAGGATACGCTGCTCTTACCTCTTCTCCTCTTACCTTCTGCCAGCGTAACATTATTAATATGTTTAATGTGAGCAGAGCAGCGCACAAAGTACTTTGTCATTCGATTTATCAATTTGGGGAAAATACACTCAGTATAGTTTCATGTTTTTATCACAAATAGGCATGTCTGGGGCGTTGGTGGCTTAGTGGTAAAGCAGGTGCCCCATGTACAAGGCTCTTGCCGCAGCGGCCCGGGTTCAACTCCAGCCTGTGGCCCTTTGCTGCATGTCACTCCCTCTATCTCTCTCCCCCTTCATGCTTGTCTGTCCTATACATTAAAGGCTAAAAAGCCCCAAAAAATATTAAAAAAAACAACAACAAATAGGCATGTCAGTATTTGTTATAGATGCTTCACCAGCCGACATTGATACGACATGTTTTATTTGTGTTACTAATATTTAATTGTGTAAATAACCTGAGTAGTGTCCGAAAGTGGTTTTTCACGTTGCAGGTGAGCTCACAACATAGTGCTCTACATTGAACTCCCTACATAGTGAGTAGGGAGTAGTGAATTAGTGAATGATTTCGGACACAGCCACTATCTACACTCTGCTCTTTTTCAAAGTGTCACAAGCAAAAAAGTTTAGAAACCACCGTTTGAGACATCACATTGTATTTGATAAGCTTATGAAATGTTTTTATTGTAAAACTTGTATCTGTAGTAGAGTATTTCACCTGAAATGCAGTTAAGTACAAATATAAACTATCATAAAATGAGAATAATTAAACAAAGGAAAAGGAAAATGTGTACTTTCCACCACTGCTCAAGTGTCTACTAGTGTGTGTAGTAGAGTTTAGATAGTGTATCTCTTTGTCACTATCATTTTACTTTAATATTTAGAGCTTCACACATTATGCCTAGCAGCACTGAACTGCCTAAATCAACAAGCACTTGCCTAATTCTTTTATATATTCCATGTTTCCCCCTCACATCTTCATAGTATTTTTAAATAGCCTACAAACTAAGTGGTGTCTCCCAGTCATTATCATTACATGCTTATGTCAGCTTCATGCTGTCTTGTCTTTTTTTTTTGTTTGGTTTTTAGGGCAATAAAGAGAAGGGCATGTGTGCTAAGAATACTTGCACACAGCGTGTAATTAAGTATAAGAGGGGCCTTAACCCTACATGCCTCTTTTTTCTTTTTTTCAAAGTGTTAGAAGATTTCTTCAAACACATAGCTCTGCGTGTTTCACTGGATATGATTGGCTGTCACAGGATGTTCCCGTGTATAAATGGCATCCATGTTAGAGATGAAGTAGATTGCTTTCCATCCCTGAGGAGATACAACTTCAGTTTCTCTCGCTGCACCGGGAAATAAAGGTGAGATGGGCTTTTTATATGGAAACAGGATTACACTGTGTTAGGAACAAGGTCCTGCTGATGCAAAAGGACACAAAGCGAATTATCTTAACTTAATTTTAATTTCAGAAATGCTTTCTTTTATCTGGAAAAGGAAACAAAGGAAACAAGATTGTCTCTTTTCTGTTTTTCAGTAGGAACAATCACGATGAAGCTGCTGGTGTTCGTAATGTGCCTGTTCACCACCACCATGGCTGCTCCTGTAAGTCTTTCCTTAACATGATGTAAACATGTCATTAAGTCTACCAACTTGATCCCTTTTAAAGATTTTAAACACTGCTTTGCTTTAAGGAGGAAAAAGCACTAAGTCATTGTTGCTTCCTCATTCCTCTTGTTTGGTTTGCAGGTTGCGGAGAGCGAAAGCTATGAGGAAAAAGTAAGACATTTGCTTAACTGTGAGGTTTCTGTGTCCGTCTGTCTGCCGTGGCATGTCATACCATGTTTTAGTCATGTCATCAGATGTGTAGTGCGATAAGTGTCTGACGGAGAAGAGGATAATTGGCTTAATTGCGGCTCATGTCTGGAGATGTCTGGTATTTCCTCAGCAGGTTGCAGCACATGCTAATGAGGCCCTGAGGTGGATGGAGATGTACAGGCTTTACCAGCAGCAGGTAGTGGGGGTCCATTTTAGTGTCACTGAACAAGAAGAAGGAAAAATATAAATCATTATCAGTTCAGATAGTTTGCCATTAATCATTAATCTTTATTTTCCAGGGAGCTCTTGGAAACCCCTTCCTGCCTGCTGCTGCTGCTCCTGTAAGTTTATCTTGTTTGACTCTAACACGACTTTAAGATTTCTGCGAAAACTTAATATAAACAAAACTCTGGCATAATTACTTAAGTTTACTTACTCATGAATTATTCATTGGTTTAGGCTGATCCAGCTGCGGCAGAAGTGGTAAGCTCACATACAGGACTGCAGCGTCTGATCTGTCACAATGCAATATGCGCCTGAGCTGAAAATGTTTTATTTATGCAGGTGAATGCAGCACCAGCCGCGCCAGCCGATGTTCCCCCTGCAGCTCCTGTGGCTGTTGGAGACGCATCAGAGGAGGAGACGGAGGTGAGCGGGCATCTTCGTACTGAGCTGCACTGAAATGTTGTTTACAGAGGTAAACGACCAATGGAGATGTCTCTTTGTTGGTATAAATGTCACTACAGGTACTCCTGCTGAAGGGATCAAACAAAAAAAGCACAAAATGTTTTATGATTGGTCTCACATGACCAACAAAAACACTCACACTGGATTTACACTGAGCTGAGAAGCACAGGTGAAGGCTACTTGTGGTGCATTTCTCCTGCTCTGAATTTCACTTGAGAGCTCTGCTTAAAAAAAGAAAAAGACCTGCAGTGTTTCCTCCAAAACAAATTCAAGACAAAATCACCAGTCATCATGTGTTGATCATTTTGCTGAGCTAAATATTTTTCACATCAGATATTTTGACTTGTCATATTTAAAGGAATACTTTATCCTTAATAAGACCATGTATATATTCAATTATTAATGCCATGATATATAAAATTCATGAGGAAAATTTGTTTTTTCTCACATGCCTCATGTAAACCAAGTAAACATGTAAAGCAAGCATCCAAAAACAGCAACACTGTTGATTACTTTAAGTCATTGGGGACCATGTTTATCAGAAGCACTAAGCAACTATATCAAAACAGGCTTTTACAAACTCTCACACAGCTTGTGCAGTATAATCCAAGTCTTATTTATCCAATTGCGGGCTCAGTACTTCCGAAATATTTTGCAAATCCTTGCCCTCAGCTCTCTCTGAATGGGACTGACAGTGAAAGCAACACAAACATTGTCCCCAGTGACTTCAGTTAATTGAAATTGTTTGCAGTTTTGGGATTCTTTGTTCACTGTCAGCATCACAAATTCAAGGTAAAACAACATGACTAACTGATATATAAATGGTCACTTTGTGGATAAGGTATTCCTTTGAGAAAAACACAGGTGTAACTATTATCATGAACAATACCAAGACCCTGAAACTGAAGCAGCTGAATGGAATTTACACAATTCATTTATTTTATTTTACTTTTTAAAAAAACAGCTGTCAAATTCAGTTCTATTCAGTTTTATTAATAAAGCCCAGGGGGTTTTACAACATACGACATCCCTCTGGCCTTGGACCCTCAAGGCGGATAAGGAAACACTTCCCCTTTAGCGGGGAAAAAAATGGTAGAAATCTCAGGAAGAGCAACTGAGGAGGGATCCCTCTTTCAGGACGGACAGACGTGCCATTGATGTCATACAGAACACATCGACATAATAAATTTACAGTAAGCCATATGACATTGGATTAGTGAATGGTCCTATCAGGCACAGGCTCAAGGGCCGAAAGTGTCAGGGGCCTCTCTGGCTTTCACCTGCATACTTAACAGGTACCAACCAGGAAAGGACTTAAAATGAAGACAGAAAGAGACACATACAGACGACAAAGAGAGGAGAGGAACTGCAAAGAGACTCAAAACAAAGACAAAAATACACAAAATTACCACAAAGAGACATAAAAATACAAAAAGATGAATAACGACTACAAAGAAAAACAAAACATAAACAAAAAAAGAGGCTAACCACCTCCTATGGAAGAGAGGTGGTGAGGCCTATCATAAATCTGTGTCCGGGGACTTATTGTCTGATAACCTGCCCATGGCTCTGCTGGGCAAACAGATTAGTCAGGCCATTAGTTGAAAATAAAATCCAGCAAAATTATCAAGACATGAGGTGAATCTTTTGTATTTGCATTGCTTTTTATCTTAGGGAAACAGATCACATTCAAATATTCTTTGTAATGACCTTGGTGTAAACCTAAGAAGTATTACTTAGGTAGATCAAATTTGAAACAAGATTGAAGCAGCTGAGACATTCTGACCTGTAGTTGAATGGATAAAGATTACCTATTATGCAGCCAGTGGCAATTTTCTTTGGACACTTCCTGCCTGGTAAATGTCCAAATCTTCTAAACTCCACCAGTTGTTACATGGGCTTTCGTTTAAAATGTGTACTCCCCAAAAACAAGGTTAGATTACTCAGGTGTCAGTTGAGTAATTGTATATGCTTAACAAAGCTCCTCCAGAGACACAAAAGATTTAATACAACTGTTTTTTTCACACGCTGTGTAGCTCTCTCTGAACCAGCCTGTTTGTTTCTGTGGTTAACCAAATGTATCTGGAATTTCTCCACATCTAAGTCATTTTTGTTCCATCTCTCGGCACAGGATGGCGCCCCTGCCCCCAGAGCTGCAGCACCCGGTGCCCCTGCTGCCCCCTTAAACTCTGATGAGGCAGAGGAGGCCGAGGAGGCCGAGGCAGCTGAGGCTGAACCAGCTGTGGTCGAAGAAGCACCAGCAGATCCCGCAGCAGAGCCCGCGGCAGACCCCGCAGCAGATGTGGAACCAGCTGTGGTTGACGTGCCAGCAGACGCTGTACCGGGTGATGCAGCTGTTGTGGATGTGCCTCCTGTTGATGTGGTTCCTGTTGACACTGCCCCTGCAGCCCCTGAGGTGGCTTTTGATGTGGCTGCTGCTGATGCTGCAGACGCCGGCAATGCCCCGCAGGCAGCTGAGATTGACACAACTGGAGTGGTAGCAGATGCTGCCGCAGTGTAGTTATCTTCCTCTTATTACCAGTTTAGGTGCTCCTCTGTTACCAGTTACCGGGATGGGTTTCGCTAAAGGATGAAAAAGCTGTGGCATATTGAGTAGAGACTGAGGAAAACAAACGAGGTGTCTTTGTAGTCAGAATTGGACAATTAAAAGATGTTGTTGTGTTCTTTTTTCCGTCTTTAATTAAAATACTTTTTGCAGTTATGTACTTCCAGTTAAGTTGGGATTGATTAGTCATGGCCATGCACACAGGCACCATAACTTATTGTGCACACACTATAAAAATATATCTCCTCCAAGACTTCAAATCTCTGTGTGCCTTTTTCATAGCAGACATTTGGACTCAATCCTACCTAAGTGTTCCAGTAAGCTATGACAGTGCCAGCATGGACAAAATCAGGACCCTGTAACTGAAGAAGCTAAATAAAATTCAGTCACCATGATGTTTATTATTTACTTGTGTGCTTTTCCTACTGTGACATGGCAAAATGCCTTCTGTGGAAAAAAACTATAGTGTGAAATAAATGTAAGAACCTCCAGGCCGCAGGAAATCCTGGCCAACATTCCTGCTTTAAGGCTGTAGCCGGCTGAGTTTTAAGCTAGAGTGATGATACTGGTATCATATGAAACAAGAAGACCCAACCGTGCCAGCTTGTCAGCAAGGGACTAAATAACACTTAAAAATTAGGCTAAATTTTGGCAGGGGAAAAACAGGCATGGCCATTTCTAAAGGGGTTCCTTGTACTCTCAGCCTAAGATATCTGAATGATATTGGGCTCTATGTGTACCCACGAGTCTCTCCTATATACTCAAGAGGGCTTGTTCTCAGTAAAAAAAACTTTCTTGTCATAAATATAAAAACAAAAACCCCAACAAATGGCACATTTCTGTAATACTGACAATATTACCTATCCATTTGAAGAGAAAAGAAAGTTTTATCATATTCCACGGCGGCATGGCATACCCTTTTAAGTAAACTGACCTCAAACCTCTTTTTTTTTGTATCATTTGGGTGATTGGGACAGCTCATCTTATCACTGATTTAGGCCAGTGTAAGCATATTTACTGCACATTTATTTCATGCTTTGATATAATTTCACATGCACACTTTTCTTTTCTTTTTCATCATTAAGATTTAAGACTCCATGTACATTTATGTTACACTTTATTGCTGAAGTGCGTCCACAGCTCTCACAACAACCCCCTCCCTCCCACAGCCTCCCATAATTCTCTCATTGAACACATTTAATTGATTTTTTTTTTTAATCCTAGAAGTCCAAAATTCATTGAATACATTCACTGATGTTTAAAAAATGCTAATCAGGATCAGTTAGGGCTGGGTTAATAGGTCAAGGCTAAGTGTTAGGTTTGGCTTGGTGGTTCCTGCTAACTGGCTAGTTCAGCTAGCAAAAATGGCGTGCAAAAAAACGCCTAGCAAAATCTAGCCAGTCCATAAATATTGTCATGGTTAATTAGGGTTCTGCACACATGAAGAGGTTGCGAAGCACCGATCTAGAGTACACAAAGCATACACAATGGCTCTCTATTGCAAGGTTGATCATTTACTTCATTAGCAAAGCTTTTTAGCATGTGCGTGTTTGGGATTAAACAGGTTAATTCCAAAAACAGACACATGCTATAAACACATTTTTATTGATTTTGGAGCAGTAGTACATTATAATCATGTTTCCATCAGAAAATTTGTGCAATATATTCACTCTGACAATTTTATTACCTTGAAAACTAGCTAAAGCTCATGTCAATTTCCTCACTTCATGCACTGCAGGGTCAACTTCCTGTTTGAATCTTGCCCTACCTACTCTACATGATATCACACCTATGAGGGCATGCTGTTTTGATTATGTGGTTTCACAGCTTGGGCTCATCAGGTGAGAAAATAAAACCTGTATCGTTATACTGTCCCATTTGACCTCATGTCCCAATCACCCTTAATTCACCCTACACCACTATGCAATTGCTCAGCTTTCATATTGGCATAGTTACAAATAGCCTATATAAAAAACATAAGTAAATTCCTGAAATTCAGTTGTGGCTTTTAGTTGATTTGGTAGGCTATAGCTTTAGGGTCTTCAGTGGCCCCATCTGGCCATACCTATGGAAAATTACTGGGGGTGCCACTGGCTGCTATGGGAGCTAACATCATCACACATGAATAAAATTGGGTTTATAAAGTCCTCAAGAGTCTCAGCTCTCCAGTCATACCCAATTTATGCAATTCCAAGACTGTTTAGGGACCCCAGTCTGCAGAAATATTCAAATATAATAGGTGAAAGTAACACATTTATACTGCATGCAAAAAAACTGCATGATATTGCCCCAAACTGCATGGGATTAGCATAAAGTGAGCATGTCTGCAAAGGGCTAAAACTGTCATGGTATGTAAAAAGTACTGATGAGGAGTCCATTATTTTGCCTTTCCTTTCACTCCTATTGCTGCAAAAACACACAACACAACCATTCAAAGCTCTCATAATTTATACTTGTTCCAAAATGATTCAATATAATATAAAACTTATTGCAATTCCAAAGATGTTTCCTGTACTGTCATAAAACAGCAAACACCACGTCAGCCAACAGGGAGTGCTACTGAGCCATCGGATGTCTACAGTGCACAGGGGAGGTGGAACTCCAGCTATTAGCATGCAGCGCTCAGCACTGATAGAGGTTCAGATTTAATTTTCTCTCTCATGATTCTTATTCATGTAAAAGGAAGCAGATGCACCTGATCTGAAATCTGTAATACCTGGCACGATCTAATAGGATCAGAGCTGGATATGGCTGAGAGTGCTGACTGAGCAGGAGATGCCTGTGTGTGTGTGTGTGTGTGTGTGTGTGTGCAGGCAGACTAAATCCTCTGCTGTTCCGCAAATGGTCAGGAAAATGATAGCCTGTCACAGATAAAAGAGGAAAAAAAGGGTGTCACCACAAAATGGTCTTCAGTGTTCTGTGTCCTCACTAACAGGTTAACTGAAGGTTGTCCAAACTTCACTTAAACGAAATCTCTTCTCCCACTTGAGTGGCCAAATAGGGAGGATGAGTGAGTTTGCCTCTCCACTTCTCAGCCAACTCTAATCCACAAATCCTTATCAGGGTCACTGAGACTCTGTGACACAATAAGTTAGACTCAATGCTTATAGGTGACACTTGTGCGGCTACGTTTTGATATTAATAATAATATAATATAATATAATATAATATAATATAATATAATATAATATAATATAATATATAATAATAAGCAACTAATGATTCGAACAAGAAATGTGTTGCTGCTGCAAGTGGCCCACTTATAGATCTTAAAAAAGCATACAAAGGATTCAACGGAAAATGGACTCTGCATGACATTAACAGGTGGAAAAGGTGAGTCACATGAAACTGAATGGATTATGATTTCTGCAAACTGTGGTTTCAGACTTTAGGCTCTTTTTTACACAGCTTTCGACATGCCACACAAACAGTTTTGCAGTATTTTAGCAATGCAGTGCAAGTCTAATTTAATCACAGGACTTATGTGGAGCAATAAACATACTGCATAAAATAGTTTCCAAATTTTATTTTCAGTTTTCCTGTATATCACCATTAAATGAGTGAAAATGTGAGCTTATGATTTGATGCACTGTTTTGGAATAGCTGTCTTTCCATTTTGCTCTCCAACTTGAGAAGATTTTTGTCATAGTTGTATGAAGGGTTTTGAGAACACAACACCTTTTGTTGTCATGCAGCTGGGAACACAATGTCACTGTTTAAACTTTTGATTCTAACAATGCATCAAAACCACAGAGACTATTAGACAACCATCTATGGCTGCGTCTTCTGCAGATTTCTGTCTTAACTGTTTGGTCTAAAGTGTCAGAAATGGCCAAAACTCTCCATTACAAGTTCACAGAGACCAAGGTGACATCCTGAAATGTGATTTTGTCTAACCAACAGTATCAACACTGAGAGTATTCATATTTAAGATGATAGTAGCAGTTCCTTTAGTGCTGTTTATCAGTCTAGATTATTTTGGTGTGAGCTGCAGAGTGTTGGAGATATCGACCATAGAGATGTCTGCCTTCTCTTGAATATAATGGAACTAGATGGCACTCAGCTTGTGGTGCTCAAAGTGCTGAAAAAACACATTTGAAAAACTCAACAGCAATGTCTCTTTCAAGAAATCATGACCTGGTTACTCAAGATAATCCACAGACTTTGTTGTGAGCAGTTTCATGTAGGAACTATTTTCTTTCAAACTACACCCACCAAGAATATCACCACACAGACGGGAGAATGCATTTACTGCTTGCTCTCCTAGCACAAACTGAGCTAGCTAATGTTACAGCTCAACTGGGGAGGATGTCATTGATGTTTACATCTTGCGCTGTCACAAACACAAGCCTCTCATCCCAACACATTCTCACTCCATCCTTGTCACATATCAACGTATGGTCATTGACTTTCAACGTCCAGAAACGACGTGCAAGGTACCCTGGGTGTGTCGGTTGTTGACGTTCTGGGACGCCGTGTCAAGTTCAGCCTGTTACATGCATTGTCTTCTTTCAAAATACACTTCCGTTTTCACAGGAAGTTTACCATTTACATACAGTCTCTTTCAAACTAAACGCACTAGAGTGGTACAACACTGCGAATTGATGTTTTTTTGTTTCCTTCAACAACAAATGCACGTGGTTGGGTTCAGGAAAAAGAACGGGATTTGGCTATATAATCTTACAGGACGCAAACACCACTCTCCCAGATGAAAGTCGATGTTTGTTGGACCCATCCACCACCACTGCCTCCTGCCCCACTTGGACTTTCACCACCTTAATTTTCGTTCTCGTCCCAATGCATTTCCCTCTGATGCCAACGGGTGCCGTTAGATTGAAACGGCGACCAGCTGCTTTTCACGCAAACGTTAAAGGACGCCTTTTATCACTGGCTTCTGACGCTGCAAGTCACTGCCCAATAGGGCTGTCAAAATTGCTCAAAAATGATGTTCGAATATTCCTTCTAAAAATAACTCATAGGGTTGAGCCATTCAAATATTTTTTTCCGCATTATGTCCACAAGAGGGCAAACTAATACAAGGAAACATACTTGTATATGAAACATAACTACCTGTAGGTATTTTTATTTAAACATAAACGTCTTTGAAAACATTTACATACCTACACATTAAAACACATAAAACAATTATCTATAACATTACGTTATAAACGACCGCGGACCTCTCGCTTGCCCCCCCCCCCCTTACCCGTGACCACTCCACCCGCGGAAGCGCTGCGAAGAGCCTCGAAGCACCGGACCGTGACCGGCTCAATCGTTTCGGCGTCTGGTCTATTTTCTGCGTGAGCCGCGAGCGAATGTATCAAGCTGGGTGACGGAGACAACAGCTGGGAGCAGAACCGCTTGTCGACCAGCGTGGAGAAATGCGCGTCTGGTGCCAACGCCCACTCGCAAAGAGGACAGCTGCGGTGGTGTTTTTTTTCTCTCTGCACAATCGAATATCAATTTTCACATTCGAAGGTCCATTTTTTTTTCAAATTCAAATTTAAATTCGAATTTAGAATATTTGTTGACAGCCCTACTGCCCAAGCATCGTTTTTCGACGACTTCGGGGTGAGACCAAGTTGCTCCTCCATGAGTAGATGCATGCGTCCCTCTGATATGGTTGGTGGGTGTAGTTCGGTAGAAAGAAAATAGTTCCTACGTGAAACTGCTCACAACAAGGTCTGTGGATTATCTTGAGTAACCGGGTCATGATTTCTTGAAAGAGACATTGCTGTTGAGTTTTTCAAATATATTTTTTGGCACCACAAGCTGAGTGCCATTGTATTGGAGAGGCAGACATCTCTGTGGCCGATATCTTACACTCAGCAACTCACACCAAAACAATCAAGATTGATAAATGACACTACAGTACGTAGTTTTGATTCAGGTGTGGACTGTCCCTTTAAATGATGAACCAATCATCAAAAAATTCACTGATTAATTTTCTATCTATGGACTAATCATGTAGTCTAATAGTTTAGCCATACCTAATTTGAGGGTCTGTTATCACATTGCTGGGACAAACCAAGAGTATTTAACCTTTAGTCACTTCTCATCATTACACAAAATCTCTTCTTGTGATATATTTTTGCAGGGTAAACTGCAGATCTGCTGCCATGACCACTTCAACCACCCTCACCGTGCCACCTCACACTATACCACAGCTCTCTACAGACAGTGAAGAGCACAGCGAGGATGACCTGTAAGCAAAAGACATGCTTAACATTATTTAAACAAAAGGGCATGTAAA